>NC_083579.1:5672267-5982267 GCF_027579695.1 Neoarius graeffei | reverse complement strand
TCATACAAGACCAGCTACCATCGTAACATATTCTGTAAGAAACATATTCTATACCGAACTTTTTCAGCTTTCGTTTTAAAAAACAAAATCGCAGATTTATAACTAAATTTTTATACGGCGTAGTGATCGTATTGTTTTTGGGTTTGCAGAAAACGGAGTTACAATGGTGATCAAATATTTTGCATGATGTTTTATTACGGTTATGATTATTCTGTGAGCGCACCAATCCTTAGGTGTATAAAGTTACAACTTAAAATACAATTAGTGATAACTGTAGACTTTTCAGTGGACTACAACCTTTTTAAGGGAATGTGATGTAGTCGACCATTTATCATGTCCCAGATCAAGCCGCCATTTTTCCACAAATTTGCGGAATTTTTGCCAAATTCTGAATATTCACATCAAAGATTTAGTTTTATCTGTATTATTTCTTTCATCATTTTATTTCAAATTAAAACCAACATCACCATTCAAAACTGTATAGTTTATTGAATGAGAGTATATTTATTGGGGTACCCCACAGTACCCAGTTTCTGAGACAGACCCAGATACAAGATATGCAGTTTTGGGACACACACACACACACAGTCCTTAGGGTAGTATCTCACTGGGCTGCGACAGCCCGCGACACAATTATTGCGATTAGTGTCAGATCACAGAATCCAGGGACACATGTCTGCCCGGGGGCATTTTGAGTTATTGACAGATTCAGAAAGTACAGTTTCTAAGCTTTCCAATGATGCCTTCCATGTGGAGATCTGACAATATTTGAAGAATGTGTGGCCTTTTGAAAGTGTATACTTCTTAAAACAGGAAAGGGAGAAAATCGCCCTCAAAGTTTTCCATCTCAGCTACTCTGGGTGTAGGGCGGGCACATAATGGTGCTCATTTGCATGACATTAAGGAAAGCCCTACCCCCTACGAGCTAGCATGATGCTACTTTCATGTAAACAAAGATCACGACGTCAATTTTCCTTCCATGCAAAGTATGCCCAAAACAATTATGAAGTACAAAAATAAGTCCTAAAGTATACTTTAACGTTTTGTGGTTGAAAAATTACTCACACCGTAAGAAAGAAAGATAGCACGATGATGACACAACTAACACAACGCTAGTTTCATGTAACCAAACCACAACACTCTCCGTTACATGCAAAAATAACCACACCGCCTTAGATTAATAAACTTACCCCATCAGAAAGAGAAACGTCGCCTTGCACACATCAATGCCTCCGATGGAATATGTAGTTCTAGAACACTTCCTTTTGGTTGTGGTTTTTTTTTTGCTAGAAATGGTTATCTCCGATGTAACTACCATGCGTCTGTTTGCTTTGCGGTGTTTCGGCTCCTCTGCGATCTGTTTAGCTGCTCCATATTCATTCCATAGTGAAATTACACGCCTGTATGCAGCTTAAGTAGCCACGAGCTCAGCTCGTATCATACAGCTGATTGGCGAAAAAAAAAAACCCAAAAGACTTAAATCGTCACGTGAATGGCCCATATGGTAATTTACCCACACCCCCCAGCAGGCTACAGTCCTGACAAAAACGAGACAATTTGCAACAAAAAATGTATGCTTTTCCAACAAAACAATCTATTATCTGAAATACTGATTGCATTCTTCAAGATCTCAACTTGCACATTATGGAAAAAAACGAAAATCACAAATAAAAAAAAAAAAAAAAAGCTTCTTTTGCGATTTTCTCAGATTCGTTTCGGCCGACATGTGTCCCTGGATTCCGTGAAGTGCCACGGAATGCATATTATACGAATTAGCGACAATTTTCACTTGGAATCGCACTGAATTGATATTTGTATATTTTACCGCAGTTATTGTGTCTCCAACTAGTCGCAGGCTGTCGCAGCCCGGCTTTCCTTCGACAGGCAGGGAAGTAGAGGAAGCTTCACGGAAACTGACTCGAGAAGGGTTCGCAACGGCTTTGCGACACCAGCGACGTATTTGCAGCGATTTTGAGCGAAATTTTGTCGCACGAATTTTTTGAACATGTTCAAAATTTCAGCGACGAAGGAGCGACACTTTGCGACTCATGCGAGGAAATCGAGAAGCCCCGCGGATGTTTCAAGACACTTTTGAAACTCTCTCGCGCATGACGTTTGCAGTGTGTCGCAAGCCGTCGCAGCCCAGCGAGATACTGGCTTTATTCATTAGTCAATATTGGCTCTGATCATAAAACAAGCATATGTAAATTTCTCCATCAGTTTCCTTCTTCATCATTTTCATCTTTTCCTGCAAGTGTAAATTTGAGCAACGACCTGAAAGAAAATCTTGATTCGCAGTTAGATCAAGATGATCAATTATAATAAATCAGGAATATCACACAACAGCTCATGTAGTTATCTGAAAATAATACACACTGGAGTGATGCGATGCATATTACCGCGTAAGTTTGGAGTGTCTTTGTTTTTTATTCTGTTTATACAACAGCAATTTGCGAACAATTACAAAGTTTACTTTCTTAAAGCGATTAACCAGGACGTTTTTTAATTACTGGGTTATGAAATGTCATCATTGTACAGTATATTAATACAAGATGATGTAGACGAAAAAAAATTAAGAGGATTTTAGCTTAAAAAAACATGTTAAAGTTGGAACATCAGTCCGTTGAGCCGTTTCCCTGGGCGTGGCCATACTGGATTAGCCAGGAGACGAAAACGAGGGTGGCGCTGTGTGATGTAGGATTCTGCACGACAGCGTACGTACCGTGTCACGCATCAAATGGATGGAAGATAAGCAGGTAAATATATATATTTTTAAATAAGCAGGTAATAAACTAGCCACTACTTTATTTTGATTCCTTTTCTAGTCCTGCATTGGCATAATTTTTGTAGAGAAATGCAAACAAATTGGCCGAGACATTAATACGCTAGACCATAATATTATACTATAGTCTAGTACAGCATGCACTTGTACACCTCCGCTGTGCTCGCGGAAAATGACATCATGCACGATGGAGTTATGGCCGCCTCGCTGGCAAAAAACAGTCCCGTCCGTTTTCATTACTTTACTGGTCATATCATTAAGAACAAATTCAACGTGCAGATTTTTTTTTTTTATATATATAAAGGACAGACATGAAGACTGACTTTTAGCTCAGTTTGTTTATTTGCGAGATATTTTCTTTAACGAACGTCATGTGACGCATTTTTTAATGGTTTATAGTTAACCAGTCAACTGATAACCAGTCGGTCTCTCAGCAGCCTCTTTTTTCTCTCAAAAAAACACTCCTTGGTATTTTACCAAGAAAGCGTAAACTCCTCTGCCCTGATGACGTTCCATTGCTGGGAAACTTTACAAAGCATCACGACTGTTACAAAGTGCCGACACGCGAGAATCCGAACATAAACGTTCAGTAAACGTCTCCTACACATCCGTGATTTATATTTTACTTCGTGAAACAGCAAATTTTTTAAAATTCTGTTTATTATTAGTCTGAGCTGATATGGCGGATGTGCCATATAATCCAGGTCCCTGTGTATGAGCTGTTGCTATAGAAACAGTAACGTATTGATTAACGATATGTTGATCTCATCAACAAGTATAGCAGGGTGTCCCTAGGTGAGAATGTGAATTTAATTGCGTTTTCATTGAAACCTTAAAGGAACCTTGAATCTAGTCGCGCATTTAAATGACCTTTAAGACCAGCCCTTAAATTTAGTCGTAATTTTACAAATTCATTTCATATACTACTTACTTTATTGGTATTCTTAAAAATAGTAGTGACTTTTTAAATGTAGTCATTTTAACAAAGTGGCATGTTAAACGTTCTTTGTAAAAGCACTTCGTTCTCTTTAAGACATCATGGAAAGTCACTTAACGTTATACTATAAGAAATCTTAACGTTATACAGTGAGAGTAAAAAGTATTTGATCCCTTGCTGATTTTGTTGGTTTGCCCACTAATAAAGACATGATCATTCTATACTTTTAATGGTAGATGTATTCCAACATGGAGAGACAGAATATCAAAACGAAAATCCAGAAAATAACTTTAAAGAATATATTTTAATTGATTTGTATTTCATTGAGGGAAATAAGTATTTGATCCCTCTAGCCAAAAGCACTTAATACTTGGTGGCAAAGCCTTTGTTTGCAAGCACAGCGGACAGACGTTTGTTGTACTGTAGTTAACCACAAGGTTAGCACGCATATATCAGGGGGAATTTTGGCCCACTCTTCTTTGCAGATCCTCTCTAAATCATTAAGGTTGGTGGGCTGTCGCTTGGCAACTCGGACCTTCAGCTCCCTCCATAGATTTTCGATTGGATTGAGGTCCGGAGACTGGCTGGGCCACTCCATGACCTTAATGTGGTTCTTCTTGAGCCATTCCTTTGTTGCCTTTGCTGTATGCTTCGGGTCGTTGTCATGTTGGAAGACCCAACCACGGCCCATTTTCAACTTCCTGGCAGAGGGGAGGAGGTTGTCCCTCAGGACTGCACGGTACATGGCTCCATCCATCTTCCCACTGATGTGGTGAAGTAGCCCTGTGCCCTTGGCAGAGAAACACCCCCAAAACATAATGCTTCCACCTCCATGCTTGACGGTGAGCACAGTGTTCCTGGGGTCATAGGCAGCATTTTTCTTCCTCCACACATGACGAGTAGAGTTTAGGCCAAATAGTTCAATTTTGGTCTCGTCTGACCACAGAACCTTCTCCCAATCACTTTGTACATCATTGAGGTGATCATTGGCATACTTTAGGCGGGCCTCCACATGTGCCTTCTTAAGCAGGGGTACCTTTCGGGCACTGCAGGATTTTAATCCATTGCGGCGCAAAGTGTTGCCAATTGTTTTCCTGGTGACTGTGGTCCCAGCTGCCTTGAGGTCATTCACTAACTCCCGCTGTGTGGTTGCAGGCCGATTTCTCACAGTTCTCATGATCATTGCCACCACATGAGGTGAAATCTTCTGTGGAGCACCAGACCGAGGTCTACTGATGGTCACGTTATACTTCTTAAATTTTCTCACAATTGCACCAATGGTTGTTACTTTAATACCCAGCATCTTGCTAATGTTTTTGTAGCCCATTCCAGATTTGTGCAGGTCAACAATCCTGTCTCTGAGGTCCTGAGAGAGTTCTTTGGTCTTACCCATGTTGGAGAGTTTGGAATCTGTCTGATTGTCTGATTCTGTGAACAGGTGTCTTTCATACAGGTGATTAGTTAGAACAGGCGTCTTCAATTCAGGTAACAAGTTGATTGGGAGTGTCTAACTGGTCTGTGAAAGCCAGAACTCCTAATGCATACTAGGGGATCAAATACTTATTTCCCTCAATGAAATACAAATCAATTAATATATTTCTTTAAAGTTATTTTCTGGATTTTCGTTTTGATATTCTGTCTCTCCATGTTGGAATACATCTACCATTAAAAGTATAGAATGATCATGTCTTTATTAGTGGGCAAACCAACAAAATCAGCAAGGGATCAAATACTTTTTATTCTCACTGTAAGTAAATACAGTGAAATTTAGCATTTCATGTTAATTCGTCTAATGTAGAGTGGCCTTCACTTACGCTCAGTACTATGTCGGAAACTCGTATTAAAGTATCACTGATGAGGTTTAGGTTCAAAATGTAATTTTGAAGAGACGTGGATCTTTAGAACATAATTGACGAACAAGTGCATGTGACTTGTTACAGGTTCCAGTATCTTGGGCAGGCGGGCTGTTCAAAGACGCTTGGATATCGTTACATGTTTTGTGAGATTATTTAACAATTATTCTCCAAAGGTGAAGGGGATATCGGCGAATAATGACAGATGAAGTTGAGGTCGAGGTTATTATTCACCGATATTCACTGAGCCTGAGGTGGATAATTGTGTATACATATATATTTTATATATATATATACACACAATAATTGTATATTGTATGTATATAATAATAACTTTGCAGCGCAGACTTGCATCACTGATCTACGCCGAGTCGCATAGAATACTTTGTTTTGAAATCGATAAAATAAATCACAACTCCACCTTCCCTTTGAATAGTTTTAGACCAAACTTCGGAGCATCGTTAGTGCTTTTATTTTTGGAACAGCATTTTCTTTCATCATTTGTAATTCTTCCTCACTTACAGTGACGAAGTGATCGGCCGCCAGTTTGCCGAGTCGCTCGAGGTGATTATCGAGAAAGAGTCCGAATCTTTCGACCAATCAGTGCACAATTTCCTCTAATCACCTGCATATTTTTACTAATGTACAGTGGGGCAAAAAAGTATTTAGTCAGTCACCAATTGTGCAAGTTCTCCCACTTAAAAAGATGAGAGAGGCCTGTAATTTTCATCATCGGTACACTTCAACTATGAGAGACAGAATGAGAAAAAAAATCCAGAAAATCACATTGTCTGATTTTTAAAGAATTTATTTGCAAATTATGGTGGAAAATAAGTATTTGGTCAATAACAAAAGTTCATCTCAATACTTTGTTATATACCCTTTGTTGGCAATGACAGAGGTCAAACGTTTTCTGTAAGTCTTCACAAGGTTTTCACACACTGTTGCTGGTATTTTGGCCCATTCCTCCATGCAGATCTCCTCTAGAGCAGTGATGGTTTGGGGCTGTCGCCGGGCAACACGGACTTTCAGCTCCCTCCAAAGATTTTCTATGGGGTTGAGATCTGGAGACTGGCTAGGCCACTCCAGGACCTTGAAATGCTTCTTACGAAGCCACTCCTTCGTTGCCCGGGCGGTGTGTTTGGGATCATTGTCATGCTGAAAGACCCAGCCATGTTTCATCTTCAATGCCCTTGCTGATGGAAGGAGGTTTTCACTCAAAATCTCACGATACATGGCCCCATTCATTCTTTCCTTTACACGGATCAGTCGTCCTGGTCCCTTTGCAGAAAAACAGCCCCAAAGCGTGATGTTTCCACCCCCATGCTTCACAGTAGGTATGGTGTTCTTTGGATGCAACTCAGCATTCTTTCTCCTCCAAACACTACAAGTTGAGTTTTTACCAAAAAGTTCTATTTTGGTTTCATCTGACCATATAACATTCTCCCAATCCTCTTCTGGATCATCCAAATGCTCTCTAGCAAACTTCAGACGGGCCTGGACATGTACTGGCTTAAGCAGGGGGACACATCTGGCACTGCAGGATTTGAGTCCCTGGCGGCGTAGTGTGTTACTGATGGTAGCCTTTGTTACTTTGGTCCCAGCTCTCTGCAGGTCATTCACTAGGTCCCCCGTGTGGTTCTGGGATTTTTGCTCACCGTTCTTGTGATCATTTTGACCCCACGGGGTGAGATCTTGCGTGGAGCCCCAGATCGAGGGAGATTATCAGTGGTCTTGTATGTCTTCCATTTTCTAATAATTGCTCCCACAGTTGATTTCTTCACACCAAGCTGCTTACCTATTGCAGATTCAGTCTTCCCAGCCTGGTGCAGGTCTACAATTTTGTTTCTGGTGTCCTTTGACAGCTCTTTGGTCTTGGCCATAGTGGAGTTTGGAGTGTGACTGTTTGAGGTTGTGGACAGGTGTCTTTTATACTGATAACGAGTTCAAACAGGTGCCATTAATACAGGTAACGAGTGGAGGACAGAGGAGCCTCTTAAAGAAGTTGTTACAGGTCTGTGAGAGCCAGAAATCTTGCTTGTTTGTAGGTGACCAAATACTTATTTAACCGAGGAATTTACCAATTAATTCATTAAAAATCCTACAATGTGATTTCCTGGATTCTTTCCCCCCATTCTGTCTCTCATAGTTGAAGTGTACCTATGATGAAAATTACAGGCGCCTCTCATCTTTTTAAGTGGGAGAACTTGCACAATTGGTGGCTGACTAAATACTTTTTTGCCCCACTGTATATTATTATTATTATTATTAGTAGTAGTAGTAGAAGAAGACGTAATGATTCATCCAAGTCACGATTTGATTTTCCCACGATATTTAAAAGAAAAAATGAAATAAAAAAAAATTCTTACCAAAAAAGCAGAATGTATTTTCCTATTGTTCCTTTTGTTCAATTAAAAAAAAACCTTTTGTTTCATTTTCTTAATAACCAATAGTAATTTACCCTCATTTGTAAAAGTTGGAGTAAAATATAATAGCCTATTAACTAAAATATTCCTTTTATTAAAAGTTTAAAAAGTTCGTAACAAGTAGGTCTTTTCTTAATAAACTTTTCTGAACATTGTACTTCCTCCATTTGCTTCTCTTCTCTTTTATCCGTGGTAGCCGAGGGGTCTTAAAAGTCTTAAAGTCTTAAATTTAATATTCCAAAATTAAGGTCTTAAAAAGTCTTAAATTTCTTTGCTCAAGTCTTAATTTTTTTAAACAAAGGTCTTAAATTTACTCATACTATTTTACGATGTGAAAACGTGGGTTTTGCATAACATCAGTGAATTTCTTGGAGTATGTGCAAAGAAAGGAACAATATTGATACATTTTCGCGCCGGCGCAATCGTCGGAGTCCGTGGTGGAGAGGAGACTCCGCGAATCGCAGCATGGGGAAGTGTCATTTTAATCAGCAGTGATAGCAGATGAAAGATGTCGTGATTGGGTGAGGGAGGTTCATGGAAGCGACGTTGAAGCAAGATGCTGTGTTTGTCGAAAGACCTTCAAGTTGTCCACTATAGGTCATTTCACTTTAGAGTCTCACATGAAGAGCTCAAAGCACATTGTATCTGCCCTCCACCGCCACCAGCCCATCGCTCAGTTCTGCACGGTTCAATCTCCGAATGCACCTGGAGTTGGCACTAGCACCACTGTCAAACGTCAGCAGCGTCAGCCAAGCCAGACATCATCGGCAAGGCTAGCAACAACGCAAGGGCCGAGCAGTGGCATGATGGGTGTCGGTGGAACCCCGACACTTCGGGCAGAGGTGCTCTGGATTTTAAAAACAATTACGGAACACCACTCGTACAGCTCGAATGAGGGCATAAGCGAACTCTTTAAGGCTGTGTTCCCAGACTCGGAAGTCGCTACAACATTCTCCTGTGGAAAAACCAAAACGTCTTACAGAACAAAATTCGGTCTTGTTCCTTATATAACGAAGGAGTTGGTCAAAGACGTTAACGAGGCAAGTGGTGGATTTCTCTCATTGTGTCTCTTATCTATCCACCTCCACATCTGTCTTCCCTCCCTCCCTTGTTTACTAGGAGTATTTACATTTCTTGTTATTCAAAATGTAAAATGGTTGAAGCAAGTTGAATGTTGGGAAACTAAGACAAAGAGTTTGTCTGTTTATCATCTCTGGTCATAATTAGTTTAGAGACAGTTCTTTAGGCTTGAGTTGGGCCCACGGTTTGGCTTTTTGGCTGGTGAGTGCACACCATTGTACCAATGTATTGGTACGCCAATTGCATTTTTGTGCACCTTTAAGAGACTTTCGGCTTACCTCTTTTCTATCCATCTATCTCTATCTCTCTCTTCCCATCTATCCCCCTCGTCTCTTATCTATCTATGCCCCTCTGTATCTCTCTCCCTCTCTCGTTTACAAGGGTACAAAATGTAAAATGGTTGAAGCAAGTGCTGGGAAACGAAGACAAAGAGTTTGTCTGTTTAGAGTGTTGTGAATGTTTTGATATTTTATTTTTAAAAAAAATACACTCGCATCACTTTTTTATTTTAAGTATCATCTCTGGGTGCACGGTCATAATTAGTTCAGAGACAGTTCTTTAGGCCTCGAGTTGGGCCCTCAGTTTGGCTTTCTGACTGGTGAGTGCACACCTTTGGCATGAATGTGTTGGTATGCCTATTGCATTTTTGTGTACCTTTAAGGCCATGACGTGGACCCTACGTTGTGCTCCTTTCTTCCAGGTTTAGACTTGGTTTTTTGTCTTGAATGTGAAGATTCGACAAGCAATGCACATAATGACTTAAGTATATAACTTTTATAAAAGTATTTTTACTTGAAACATTTGTCATTATTGTGAGTTTGATCTGGTGTTCTACGACCGCATAATGGGTGCGATGTAGGTCTTAATTCTCATTTAAGTGGTCTTAAAAAGGTCTTAAAAAAGTCTTAAATTTATGGTGGGGAAACCCTGTTATCTGTCAGCAGTCTGTAAAAAAAAAAAAGAGCTCTCATTTCTTGTTAAATCTATTTGTACACAATCACAAAACAGCTCTTTCACATTTTAGATCTGTTTTCTGTGTGTTTTCGCAACATTAGAGCTGTGTTACTTCTGTATACAGTGAAGTCACATATGTTATTGCGCACTCTGCTAATTACAGCAAGGAAAAACTAAGATTACGCAGCCTGATAATGATCACCATTAATTTTTTTTATTACTTGCTCATGACATAGTAAGCTGGGCAAGGTCTTGTAATCAGTGTGGTTTGTGTTTTTGTGTCTGTTAACAATCTAGCGTCTAGACGGTTGCACCGATTGACTTCACATTTTCAGGTTAGGTGGGTAATGGTCCGTAGATTACCTGATTTTAAATTTTGGAGGTAATTGGGTCAAGGTGAAGGTCAAGGTCAACCTTTCGGTCAAAATAACGCATTTTCCATTATAGCTGAAAAACGGTTGCTTATAGGCAAATGTTTACTATTATGAGCATATAGGAACTCCCATATGGCCTTTCATTTGGCACCATAATCTGTGACCTTGAAAGGTCATACTCAAGGTCACGGATTTTCAGAGGGCTGTAACTTGAAAACGGTTGATGGTAGACAGATATTTACCGTTATCAACTTGTAGGAAGTGCCATATGGGCTTTCATTTGGCACCATGATCTTTGACCTTGAATGACTCTGAAATGTCAAACTCAAGGTCATGGATTTTCATAGGACTATAAACCTGACAGCTGATGATTGAGAAATATTAGCATTCTCAACATATATGTATAAAATAAGTGCGGCCGGGCGAGGTCTGTTTTGCCTGGCAACGCTTGTTTCGTTGATTCAAATTGTTATAAATTTGTATTGCAAATTATCATCGCACGATACATCACTACGTGCCTAATTATTAGGATTACAGTGGTAAGATTTCATGAGACCAAGTACACGAAGTTGTTTATTTTTGTACTCTTCAAGAAATGAGAAACGTAGGGAATTAAGGAACATTTTATTGAACTCTGTTTATGTCTGTTTTATTAATTCATATCAAAAGTCAGACACCCTATTAGCTCGATCAGTTTTTTTTTTCCCTCAAGTGTTGTGTATAAATGAAATTCAGTTGTTTAGAATGAAAACTCTGCTCGCATACATTTCTAAATGAAGCTTTATTTACTCCCGACTTCACTATTTAAGTGCTAAAATAAATAAAAACCTAGTTATAAATCTCATCTCATTATCTCTAGCCGCTTTATCCTGTTCTACAGGGTCGCAGGCGAGCTGGAGCCTATCCCAGCTGACTACGGGTGAAAGGCGGGGTTCACCCTGGACAAGTCGCCAGGTCATCACAGAGCTGACACATAGACACAGACAACCATTCACACTCACATTCACACCTACGCTCAATTTAGAGTCACCAGTTAACCTAACCTGCATGTCTTTGGACTGTGGGGGAAACCGGAGCACCCGGAGGAAACCCACGCGGACACGGGGAGAACATGCAAACTCCGCACAGAAAGGCCCTCGCCGTCCACGGGGCTCGAACCCGGACCTTCTTGCTGTGAGGCGACAGCGCTAACCACTACACCACTGTGCTACCCCAGCGTTACATCAGATTCAGGAAATGAATTCTTTCCTGGGATCCTGGAGAACGGTATCCTGCTGGACGCTGTCCCCGTATTGGCTGGAACACCTACATAAATTAGGGTGTGGTTTAGGTAAATTAGAGCGACCTGGGGCGGGGGGGCGTGACGTACCGGTATGCACATGACATGTAAATAGAATGAGTGGGCGGGGACTTGTCTGTCTCTAATCACAGATAGTATGAAAGTTTTAAGAATGCTCTTGTGCTCAAATCTGCACATCAGGGTTTTTTTTGTTTGTTTTTTTAAATGCAGTTTTCCATCCTTTGTTACTGTATGATTTGGACGCATATTTTTTTTTTCTTTTTCTTTCCTGCAGACGGTTCATGGGATTCCTCCAGCGTGCAGTTACTGAAGCTCGGTGTGCTGCCGGTGAAGGCGCTGCTGGCCGTCGGGGAGTGTGTGTGGGCATCATCTGGTGGACACGTCTTCATCATCAGTGCTCGTACACACACTGTGGAGGTAACGCCCGTCATAACCTTCTCCACGCCCAGGTTTGGATGTTGCAGTTGACTTATTCGGGCAACCAGAGTCAATAAACAGTAACTCTAATGCTACAGCAGAACATGTGGTTCGTAGTCTGTCGTTTAAAAAAAGAACTGCTTTAGAAGTCGACATGTAACGAGTCGATTCATGATTCGAGTTCCCGATGATATTTTTTGGGGAAAAAAAATTTACATGAAGAAAATTTTATTACCCCCAAATTTCTATACTTTATCAGCTTTAATATTCCTTTTGTTCAATAAAAATAATTTTTGTTTCATTTTCTGAATCAAAAAGTCAAAGTCCCTCCTGTTCCAGGACCTGGTCTTCCCAGGCAGCTTCCCATCCCGGTATTTTCCCACGATATTTAAAAGAAAAAAATTAAATGAAGAAACTTTTCTTACCAAAAAAGCAGGATTTATGTTCCTATTCTTTATCAAATGAAATATTCCTTTTGTTAAATAAAAATAAAACAACTTTTTGTTTCATTTTCTTAATAACCAACAATTATTTTCCCACGTTTGTAAAGGTTGCGTAAACTCTCATAACCTATTAACGAAAATATTATTTTTATAAAAAACAAAAACGTTAATAATAAATTGGCCTTTTCTCAATAAGCTTTTCTGAACATTTGTACGTCCTCCGTTTGCTTCTCTTTTCTTTATCTTTCAGCAGAGCTCTGATTTTTTTTGTTGAATTTATTTGTACACAATCACACAACAACACTTTCACATTTTAGGTGTGTGTGTGTGTTTTCCACTGAGCTCTATATGAAATCTGGGGAGCTCATTGGCCCGTCAGAGTGAAGCCATCTGGCCGCCATCTTACCACTCACATAGCGTGTATTTGGCTTGTGTGTTCGTGTCGTGTCCGGTCAAATTTGCCAGGATTGTTCCAGGATCTGGTCTTCCCAGGCAGCTTCCCATCCCAGTACTAACCAGGCCCTTAAGACACACTGGGTGGAGCCAATCTCCGTTTCTATAGCCCTCGGCCTCTCGCTTATTGCACAGCTAGGGTTACAGTAGGGAGCGTGTCCTCTGGTAACCGCGAGAACTTGACTCCCTTCTCACATCTGTATTGCAGCGCCTCGCCAGGTGGCAGTAGGTACCATTTTTATGATGGTCTTTTGGTATGACGTACCGTACTTTGATAAGATTTGTGCTGAATGACTCCCACCGTTCCTTCCAGCAGCGTCACTGCGATGCTCCAACAATTTTACTGGAAAAACAGAGACTTATAAATAACGTCTTGTCTTTTTCTCCAAGATTCAACACTAATTAATAAATAAATATCGATTTCCCAGCAGAACTTGAACCATATTACGTATAGAACAGGACGATTACACCGCCAGTTTAATTATCGACAAATGTCTGCTCGAAGAAAAACACACACACTTTTTTTTTTTTTTTTAAATTCAGACTATTCCACTATGGAATCCATTGCGAGCCTGCGATGTGAATGCACATGTTTCAAGATTTAAAGAGCAGGCTACATCTTTGATCAGATGCCTATCCTGTAATCAGAAGACATAGTCTGACTTTAATTATATTTCATTACTCTTTCGTACTGTTAACATTCTGCTGGTAAATTTTATATGATTTATTTATTTATTATCCCGCTAGACCAGGATCACCCATGCTAGATGGGAGATAGAAGCACAGGTAAGGACTACCTGCATGGCGTTACTGCCTGACGCACCTCCGACGGTGCCAATGGGGTAACTGCAGGGTCATCAGCCGGAAGCCACCCTTCATTGATGTTTCACTCCATTATTCCCAGAACATCTCATGGTGGTGGAGCAACGACAGGGACGTCTCCCTGCCGCCCCCTGCAGCCACCCCAGGACCCCTCTTTCCCCCATGACATGTCCTTCCTTCTCAGCCACAGCCAGAAACTGGCTCTTTCCGCCTCTTCTGCCAATTCCCTGGATGCCCTCTTGAGCTTTGTTCCGGTCACTCCAATCTTCCTGAGGAGATGCTGGATGGATGTTCCAATGAACCCCCTGCAGCCAACCTCCACAGGGTAGATAGTGGTTGACCATCCAGCTTCTCGGCACTCGGCTACCGGCTCGGTGTATTTGTCCCTCTTCCTTTCAAAAGCAGCCTCCATTCCTCCTTCCCAAGGGATGGTTAGCTCTGGCAGGATTACTGTCTTGACTGCAGGGGACCACAGGACGACGTCTGGTCTCAGAGAGGTGGTGGTTATCTCTGGTGGGAACTTGAGCTGCTGATCAAGGTCCACCCTTAAGTTCCAGTCGCATCCAGGTGTTAACAGTGGTGATCTCTCCCTCTGACTGATGTTCGGAGCTCCAGCCCCTTGTCCAATGAAGCAGATCAGCGTCCGTGTCTTGGAAGGAGGGTCTTTGGCTGCTTCCATCCTCCGCACCTCAAGGACTTCCGCGAGCTTCCGCAGGACCAGATCGTGCCGCCACCTGTACCTACCCTGAGCCAGGGCTATCTTGCAACTGGACAGGATATGTTGTAAAAATATTAGTCTGACTTTAATTATATTTCATTACTCTTTCGTACTGTTAACATTCTGCTGGTAAATTTTATTTATTTATTTATTTATTTATTTATTTATTATCCCGCTAGACCAGGATTAGCCATGCTATAATTAAGCACAAAATAAACAAATGGAGGGGGAAAAAAATGACCCAACCCTGAGTAGAACTCATGATCTCCCAATTGAGAGGCGTACACGCCAACCATAAGGCCAACTCGCGGTCTCATTTTCTTCATAAAATGAAAACATTAATAACAAACCTTTTAATAAACAGTCTGTAAAAACAGAGCTCTGATTTCTTGTTAAATCTATTTGTACACAATCGCACAACAGCTCTCTCACATTTTAGATCTTTTTTTTTTGTGTGTGCATTTTCGCAACATTAGAGCTGTGTTACTCCCACCTACACTGAAGTCAAATGCATTCCCTGTTGCTATTGTACGTTATTGTGCCCTCTGCTGTCTAAACATCACAATTACAGTGAGGAAAAAGCAACAGATAACACACGATTCATTTTAAATTTTGTCGATTTGTATCGCGATTTATCATCGCACGATATATCGCTACATGCCTGATTAGAAGATAAGCTCGAGGAAAAGTTTGTAGCGTGATACGATGCCGCTAGTTTTGTAAATCTAAGTGTCAAATCTTCATATACGTAACGCAACTGATTTTTACGGCCTGTCGCAATCCTCGCTTATTTTCACACGTAGCTTGAACAGTGCTAAACTGGAGCCTGTGCATTTTCACGTGGCCTCGTAGCTCTGGTACAAAACGTCCTGGTGACGACTGACTTTTGAATGACGTGTACGCAGCAGTGTACACCACTTTACTCCAGTTCGATACACACTAAAGCTAAAGTGTAAAGGATTATCCAAATTCAACATCACTGTGGTAGCTCGCGGTAACGATGATTTACGGATAACTATACAGGGATGTACAGTGTTTATGAAAGAGCACAGAGTCGTACATGAGTCTGTCCTACTTTTAGAAATATTTTTCTCGCGTTGGAAAGCCTTTTTTCTGTCCGCTCTGGCGGCTCAGTGAAATATTGTTCAAACTCGGGTTATAAAAACAATGTGGTGATCTCTTTCCAGCATTTTTCTTCTTCCTCTCGGTCATGATAGGGCAGTTTGGAAATCTCGCACAGCATGGCCAACCTTGGTTTTGGTAATAAAATGTTCTTGGTTTGGTGCCATTTTGCTGATTATGCTGTTGTTTAACACACACACACACTTTTAATACAGACAAATCAGTTTGTGTGACTGTAAGAAATCGATTTGTGAGAAACTGCTTACATTGCAAGACAGCAAGCTAAATTTCCATCAATCGGTTTATCCGACAGCACAGAGAACATTCTGGGCATGAACGCAGCGTTGCAACGTCGATTAACCCCTCGTACGGCCGACGCAGTGGAACATTTATTGGTGTGGACCAAGCAGACTGCCGTCCGTGTTCTCCTGTGACTCTTAAGGATTCGGTTTCCCAAAAGCATTCTCTGACTTGGTTCAGCTGCTGACGAGATCAGACATGCACATCTCTTCTTTTCTTTTTTTTTTTTTCTTTAAAGCACTCAGCAGGTTTTAAGACAGGCTCTGATTTCCCTGAGGCATTTCTCAAACTTGGTGTCCTCCCTAAAAGAGTTCCAGACTGACCAAACGCTGAAGCGGCACTAATCAGAGCTCGGGTGATGAATCAGACCCGGGCTCTCGTTTATTAGCCGTGTTGGCACGGAGGTTTCTGCGCAGAGAAAGTGATCTATCGAGGTTTTCTTGATCTCCTGACCAGGTGGATAGAGCCCCTAGTGGTAGAAGTGTGTAATTGTGGGTAAACTGATTATAAGGCGCTGCTGTCTTATTGTCAATCAAATCAGCATAACTGACAGAATAACACTGAGTCATAGAGAAGGTGTGGCTTCTGTAACAGTCAGACCTAATGAAGGAGGTGTGGCCTCTGTACAGGTCCGTCATAGTGAAGGAGGCGTGGCGTCTGTACTGGTTAGATGTAATGAAGGTGTGATCAAGGTGTCAGTTCTAATGAAGGTGTGGTCTTTGTATCTCCATCACAGTGAAGGAGGCATGGCCTATGTGCCTGTCAGTCCTAATGGAGGTGTGGCCTTTCTCATTCATAGGGAAGTAGGCATGGCCTTGGTACAGGTCAGACATAATGAAGGTGGTGTGGCCTGTGTGTATCAGTCATAGTGAAGGTGTGGCCTCTGTACTGGTCAGACATAATGAACTAGTTGTGACCAAGGTGCCTGTCAGTCTTAATGAAGGAGGTGTGGCGTCTGTACTGGCCAGTCGTAATGGAGGTGTGCCCGTCAGACATAATGATGTAGGTGTGGCCTATATGCCCATCAGTCCCAATGAAGGAGGTGTGGCTTTTGTATCTCAGTAATAGTGAAGGAGGCGTAGCCTCTGTACATAGTGAAGGCGTGGCCTCTGTACTCTTCAGACCTAAGGAAGGAGGTGTGGCCTCTATGACTGTCCGCCTCAGCTGAAGCAGGCACGGCCTCCATGTCCATCATAGTGAAGGAGGCGTGGCCTCTGTCAGTCACAGTGAAGTAGACGTGATCTCTGTTCTTGTTACTTCTAATCAAGGAGGCGTGGCCTCTGTCCCTGTCAGTCTGAAAGGAGGTGTGACCGAGGTGCTGTCAGTCTTAATGAAGGAGGTGTGGCTTTTGTATCTCAGTAATAGTGAAGGAGGCGTAGCCTCTGTACTCTTCAGACCTAAGGAAGGAGGTGTGGCCTCTATGACTGTCTGCCTCAGTTGAAGCAGGCACGGCCTCCATGTCCATCATAGTGAAGGAGGCGTGGCCTCTGTCAGTCACAGTGAAGTAGACGTGATCTCTGTTCTTGTTACTTCTAATCAAGGAGGCGTGGCCTCTGTCCCTGTCAGTCTGAAAGGAGGTGTGGCCTCTGTACTGGTTAGTCATAATGGAGGTGTGGCCTATGTGCCCATCAGTCCCAATGAAGGAGGTGTGGCCTTTGTATCTCAGTAATAGTGAATGGAGGCGTAGCCTCTGTAAATAGTGAAGGCGTGGCCTCTGTACTCTTCAGACCTAAGGAAGGAGGTGTGGCCTCTATGACTGTCCGCCTCAGTTGAAGCAGGCACGGCCTCCATGTCCATCATAGTGAAGGAGGCGTGGCCTGTGTCAGTCACAGTGAAGTAGACGTGATCTCTGTTCTTGTTACTTCTAATCAAGGAGGCGTGGCCTCTGTCCCTGTCAGTCTGAATGAAGGAGGCGTGGCCTCTATCAGTCTGTAAGTTTTAAATATGTTATTGCTCAGTAATAAGGATTAACAGAGTACACCGTGTCTGTCCTGGGTGTTGTACAGCACCAGCTGGAGGCGCATCAGGAGGAGGGAATGGTCGTGTCCCAAATGGTGGTAGCAGGAGTGGGCATCTGGATCGCCTTCAGCTCGGGTTCCACACTCCGCCTGTTCCACACTGAGACACTGGAGCACCTGCAGGACATCAACATCGCTACTCCTGTTCACAACATTCTCTCAGGTACACACACACACACACACACAACATTCAGCCTGGTCCACCCGTCCACCACTGAATCTAACAAACAGTGAGAAGGAGGAATTGTGGTATTTTTAAGTACATCTGCAGTACAACTACCAGTGAATGAACTGTTACTACAGAAACGATAACGTATTAGAATGAACGCATTGAATGACCAATCAGAATCGAGAATCAAACAGCGCCGTGGCATAAGCTGAAAAACACGTGCGTTTTGTCATTAATTGTGACACTTATTAAAAAAAAAAAACCAGCCCGTAAAATTAGCGAATATCTTCAATAATGTCGTTAAAATTGAACAACACTGAATGTGATTTACAGATCAGTTTACATTTTAGTTTCAGAGGCAACATATCTGTTTTAATCTTAGTTTTTTTATCTGTAATAACTGCCTGAACACACACCTGAAACACACCCGCTCACCTTTAATCCAGGTAACACACACTCGGCTAAACACCACCAAATCAGTCCACACTTTCATACATGTCAACCTTTGGTCAATCAAACCTGTATAACCAACCTCCAAAATCCGTATTTCCCTTATAAAATCTGTATAAGATGCAAATTAAAATAATTTATCTAAAATTTGAATGATAATTAACAATGATATATCCCAGTTACTTTTTATTCAATATTAATAACAATAAACCTTCAGAATGAATACAAAGCTCCAATGTTCGACAAAAACACAAAGTGTCACTCTAATGTTCTGAATTGTACTCCATGACAGCTTTAGCGCTCTGCACCAATACCTCACGAGGCTGCATGTCACAGCAAGTGTCTGTGTTGATCTTGCCGGAGTGCCCATTCAGAATCTTTTCAGTCGCTAGTGAAAGTCGCTCAGGTGGAAATACGTGTTTCAAACAAAATGTTACTTCCCGGTTGGCGGGATTCTCGCAATGTGGTGTGCGCATGATCAAAAGTGGAACGAAGTTTCGCTACCACAAGATAACGCGCGATTTCATAAGACTCTTTACTGGCTGTCTGTGGTGTACAGTACGTTTGTAAATGTTATGCGCTCTTTTATCATCGTGGGAATTGATTATAGCTCTAAATAAATATTGAAGTTTTTTTTTTTAAAAGAATCTGTATAACTTTATTTGTATGCCCGTATACTACGTTTATTGAATCAAATCCGTATAGGTTGACATGTATGCACTTTAATCCAGAATACACAAATTACACACTGCAGTCATGTAATAATATATACACACACACACACGTGTAGAATTTATCCTCCAGGGTTTTATCCTGATGACTTCATCAGTGTGTTATTTGTCTTTGGTTGAGAGCTGAGATGTTGCGTTTTTAAGGTGTATATTTGGTTGAAACCTCTTATTTGTTCCTGAGTCACTACAGGGCTTTAAGGTGATGCAATTCTTTCATGTTTTGTTGCAAAATTTTCATATTTAGATTTAATTCCGGAATCACAATGAGCGAAATAATTTGATTGTAAAAACATCAACATTATAACTGTATAACATTATAAACAGTGTGTGGGATTGAACTCATGAACTGTTCTTGATCATGAAGAATACTTTGGAATAATTTAATAGTTATGGTGTGTGTGTGTGTGTTGAAGAGAGTTTGAGATTACATCATAGGCGTGTGTGTGTTTGGGTGTGGTGTTTGAGTAAGCAATAGTTCTGGTCTTTAATTCGTTTCTCTGATCTCTGAACGTTTCTACCCAAACGTTTCTCCAGTTTGAAAGCAGTTTCTTAAATCATTTTTTCCATAAACAACAACTATCGATGCATCTTGGAACATAAAACCACGTGTACTGTAATAATATGAATAAACCATTAAATACTGGTAGTAGTAGGAATAATAATATCTTGAATATTCATAAGATGAATAAAGAGATTGCATCAAAAGAGAGCGAAGGATTTTTGTGCACAGCTTGAAATTTTGGTCTGGATCACAGATAATCTAATACCCCTTTTCCACCAAATCAGTTCCAGGGCTGGTGCTGGTTCACAACTCGTTCAACTTGCGAGCCAGCTGAGAACCAGTTTGCTTTTCCATAGCTCGCGGCGCTAAGGGAAGCCACGTCAGTTACGTCGCTGTATACGTCAGTTACGTCGCTACGTTTGCATAAACCTTGGCGCGAATATCGAAGCAAAAACAACGCGGAAGAAGCAGCAGCAACAACAACAATAATGGATGACTTCACGTTTGTACAGCTGCTGCTTCTCGTTGCTTAAAAATGGCGATCTTTCGCGGTCTTGTTATTGTTGTTGGTCTTAACAACTCCACCCCACCGCTGACGTAAGCGGTTCTTTCCTCTGGCCCAGCAGAGAGTTGGTGCTAGCCTGGAACCGGTTTTTCTGGCCCCAGAGCCAGTTCTTTGTCAGCGGAAACAGAAAACCCGGTTCCAAACTAAGCACTGGCCCCGAACCAGCCCTGGAACTGCTTTGGTGGAAAAGGGGCATATGACAGAGTTTCTAGAATGTTTGGGGGGAGGGTCGCTGTAAGGCCCTGCGCACACTCCAGCTCGCGATGGGTTTAATTTACGAATACTCAGCAATGAAAAGTTTGTAGCATCACTACCGATCGTGTCGTACACGGCGAATGTTCTCCAAGCTTCACGAGTTGTTTCTTGGTGTGTCTCCGCCTCGTGATTGGCCAAAAACGTCGTGAGAAATTTCAATGCATGCATTGAAATTCGGTGGTGATGTTTTCATCGGCAAACTAAGCGGCGAATCCTCGCGGATGGGTTTGAGAATGCTTCAGGAAGTATCGCCACCAAACGCCTCATTTCCATCTAACTCATCGCAAAGCGTCACGATGGACCTGTAGTGTGACTGCAGCCTCAAATGATACGAGATCAGAGAAGACGGGTGTAAGAATGTTCGACATGCAGCACAAGTTAATACAGGAAGTTCTTGCTAGCGAGTGAACCTCACTAACCGGAGCATCCTCCTGACTAAAATCTGAACTAAGCTTTGATATTCGGTGTTGCTTGTACGAAATCAGCATTGATCGTCATGGTACATGATGATAATATTAAGAAGAAGTTGTTATTTCTGTAGCACCTTTCACTATCCCAAGGTCACTTTACAGGGGGGAAAAAAGGCTGGTCGGTAAGAGAGGAAGAGAAATGTTCAGAGATGAGCCTTCAAATGACATTTGAAAGTAGAGAAAGAAGAGCAGTCACAGAGAGATCGAGGAAGAGAATTTCAGAGTTTGGGGGCAATGGGACTGAAAGATGATTCAATTTTTCTACAATATTTCTGGGGAAAAAAAAAAGTGACACACATTCGTACCAAAAATTAACAGTAACATTTTATTTTTCCTCTAAATCAACTTAAGTATTCTTTTTGTTAAATTAAAAAAAAAAAAACTTTTGTTTCATTTTCTTCATGATCAACTAAAATATTCCTTTAATTAAAAATGAAAAATTTCATCACAAATATTCGTGGGCGGCACGGTGGTGTAGTGGTTAGCGCTGTCGCCTCACAGCAAGAAGGTCCGGGTTCGAGCCCCGTGGCCGGCGAGGGCCTTTCTGTGCGGAGTTTGCATGTTCTCCCCGTGTCCGCGTGGGTTTCCTCCGGGTGCTCTGGTTTCCCCCACAGTCCAAAGACATGCAGGTTAGGTTAACTGGTGACTCTAAATTGAGCGTAGGTGTGAATGTGAGTGTGAATGGTTGTCTGTGTCTATGTGTCAGCCCTGTGATGACCTGGCGACTTGTCCAGGGTGTACCCCGCCTTTCGCCCCTAGTCAGCTGGGATAGGCTCCAGCTTGCCTGCGACCCTGTAGAACAGGATAAAGCGGCTACAGATAATGAAATGAGACAAATATTCGTTTTCTTAATAAACTTTTATGAACGTTTCTGCTATGGAATCAATTTTGTGCCAAAATGTTCATACAATACTTTTGAAATATCAAACAAAAACGACAAATCAAAATACAAAAAAACAAAAAAAAAGTCAATTTTTTTAGACTGGCAAACAAATTATTCGTGTAATCGTGCAAAATATCAGTCTATTGCTCTTCAGAAACCTTTTATTTTTGTCCCGCGTCTTTCTCGGTTTTGTTTGACGTAATTTATTTCGGTTGCGATTCCAGCTTTCTCGTTTGCGCTCCCTGACTTTTTGCTTGCAGTTTTGGCACAAACTTCCCATGTGGGCGGGCTGTCCAGGAGTACATTCCCATTGGCTAACTTGTGTTTGACTGACAGCTACGCTCAGCCATTCCCTACTCGGATTCTGGCGGACTGTTTGACGAGTGACCGAGCCATTGACGGTAAACAAGGATCGAGTGGACTTCAGTGGCAGCTATGATATTGAATTTACACTTTGTTGAATTAATTCAATATCATAGTCGCCACTGAAGTCCACTCCATCCTTGTTTACCGTCAATGGATCGGTCACTCGTCAAACAGTCCGCCAGAATCCGAGTAGGAAATGGCCGCAACAGCCTCCGGGGGAATGGCTGAGCGTAACTGTCAGTCAAACACAAGTTAGCCAATGGGAATGCATTCCTGGACAGCCCGCCCACATGTGGAGTTTGTGCCAAAACTGCAAGCAAAAAGTCAGGGAGCGCAAACGAGAACGCTGGAATCGCAACCAAAATAAATTACGTCAAACAAAACTGAGAAAGACACGGAACAAAAATAAAAGGTTTCTGAAGAGTAATAGACTGATATTTTGCACGATTACACGAATAATTTGTTTGCCAGTCTAAAAATATTGACTTTGTTTTTTTGTATTTTGATTTGTCATTTTTGTTTGATATTTCAAAAGTATTGTATGAACATTTTGGCACAAAATTGATTCCATATTCTACCGCCTCTGTTTGCGTCTCATTTCTTTATCTTTCAGCAGTCTGTAAAAAGAGAGAGCTGGAGAGCTCTGATTTCTTGTTAAATCTGTTTGTACACAATCGCACAACAGCGCTTTTACATTTTAGATCTGTTTTTGTAGCATTAGAGCTGCGTTACTTCCGCCTACGACGAAGCCACGTGTATTCCTGCCATTTTACGTTATTAAACGCCGCATATACACCTCGGAAAAAGTAAGACGCAGACTGATAATAATCACAGTTCTTTTTTTTCCCACCAATTCGAATCATGGTAAATTTGTATCGCAGGTTATCATCGCACGACATGCTGATTAGTTGCTGCTTGTATTGAAATGAAAATAAGCAAGCTAGCATGTCTGGGCTTTGTTACAAGTCTTCTTTCCTGACATGCAGCGTGATTCAGACTGAACTAGCAGCAGAACTTGGGTACTCAGCACTGTGTGTGTGTGAGTAATGTCTGAACAGTAAGCATGAATAATAATACAGGTTATTAAATGAACAGTTAGTCATCTGTGTGCGTGTGTGTTATGATTTCTATAAGCTGAAGCTCAAGGGTTTGTGACAGCTGCCTGTGTGGGAGACGTGTGCACGGTTTAAAGTTAGTGTGGGCGTGCACACGTGCAAGTTGTGTCCCTGTGAGTGAGCTGTTACTATAGTAACGATAATGTACTAGAACACACACGTTCGAATGAAACCCGGGACTGGAAAAATTAATCGGCGGCGTCCGACCAATCGGATTCGAGACTTCGACGGTTTGTTTGGTGGAAAGGAAGTTAAATATTAGACTAAGCACACTGACTACACTGATGATTGTGCAATATGAAGGCGCTTATCTTCTGTAAGTCAGTTCAGGGAGGTCAATAAGGTCGAGTTCATACAAAGAAATAAAAAAGGGAGTGTTGAGGTCAGCTAAAGTTTAGGTCGCTGAGGTGTTTCCAGCCACAGTACCGGCTTTCTGTATGGAGGAGATCACAGCGAGCGTCCTGTAGATTAGAACTCAGCCCCATACCGAATACACACACTCATTCTGTTTTGACTGCGAATCAAATCTCTTTTTAAAATCCTGAATCGTGGCTTGTGTTTGCTGAAAACGCATAGTGATTTGTCAGGACAGGTTCAGATCCCCTTTATTAAACACAGTAAGGTATGTGTGTTCTTCCCTGAGCTGTGTTCCTGCTTGTCTTTGAACACCTCCAGAACAGTATCAGAGCTCAAAGGACAGGAAGTAACGAAGTTACTGTACTTCCTGAGCACAGATTTGAGTCGAATGTGAAGAATCGTCACAAATTCAAAGCTTTCCAGTGTTCATGCAGCTACGTCGCAGACACTTTCGGAAAGAATTAGTATTAAACTGGACCGTTCTTTATTATTGGGGTGGTACTGTAAATGGGTACCTTTTGGCACCTTTTTAATATGTAGCTTTTACCTAGAAAGATAGTAGTAGTAGTAGTAGTAGTAATAGTAGTAGTAAGAGCCTTTATTGTCTCTTCAAGAGAGAAATTTGTCTTGGGCACAAAGTCTGGCAATTCACATCGACTTATACACACAATGGACAACACAAAATACATTTAACGTTTAACATCCACACAACAGCATTCATAATAAATATTACCACACACACACACACATCCCCATCCCCCCCACCCCCCCCCCACCCTCCCTTTCTAAGAAAATTAAAAGACCAGGGAATAAAATTGCACTTAACATAATACCACGGGTGGCAAAGCCTAAAAAACC
Source organism: Neoarius graeffei (assembly GCF_027579695.1). Classification (NCBI taxonomy): domain Eukaryota; kingdom Metazoa; phylum Chordata; class Actinopteri; order Siluriformes; family Ariidae; genus Neoarius; species Neoarius graeffei. Next base: position 5,957,547 of record NC_083579.1, on the reverse strand, counting down.
TAACCTAACACCCCCACCCCAACACCCCCACACTACCTACTATTGAGTAATTTAATAGACCAAGGAACCATTGACAGTTTAAACCTATTTGTCCTGCAGTTTGGCAGCCTATATCGTCTTCCTGATGGTAAGAGTTCATATTCTCCATGCAAAATATGTTCATCATCCTCTACGATTTTCAGTCCCTGCCTCCTCACTGCCTCATCCAATAAAACCTGAAGCGATGTGGGAGGGGGCATGCCCATTATCTTCCCCGCTCTCTTAATAAGGGTTTGTAATTGGGCTTTCAGTTTCACAGACAGGTTCCCTAACCAAACTGTGATGCCGTATCTGATGATAGACTCAATGGAGGCCCTGTAAAATGCCATCATTATGTCTTTGTCAATGCCAAAAACTCTCAGCCTTCTCAAAAAATGCAGCCTCTGGCTAATCCTTGAGCATAAAAACTCAACATGCGGTCCCCATTCAAGTTCAAAGTCGAATACAGCACCAAGGTATTTGTACATTGCTACCTGTTCCACTGCCTCCCCATTTAACGTCACCAAAGCATGGTTGCCTATGGATCTGGGGTCAAAAATCATCTCTTTTGTTTTACTCACATTTAAAACCAGTTTGTTTGATTCACACCACCTCACCACCCTGTCTATTTCTGACTGATAGACAGAGGCATCTGAGTCCTGCATTAACAGACTAAGAATTACTGTGTCATCTGAAAACTTAATAATATGATTATTTGTATAATAGTTTCTACATTCGTTGGTATATAGTGTGAACAGTAATGGAGAGCTCACGCAACCCTGTGGAACTCCTATATTAATGGTCAGTGAGTCTGAAAGTGTGGAGTTTATCTTTACTTGCTGTGTTCTATCAGTAAGGAAGGCTTCAAGATATGTGTAGCTTTAAAAAAAAAAATTATTATGGTCCATTTATGTACGCTACAGTACTGTGCAAAAGTCTTCAGCCCGCTATTTTTATTTCTTCATACAAACTTTGTTGTAGATTTCTATTTTATGACTTCTACATTATCGAGTCAAAACATTTACAGAAACATTTTAGAGTCCAAACGTTCGTTTTCCAGCGCAAAATTAAATGTTACAGGGAAAAAAAAAGTTTGTATCTGAGCTCTGAGCAGCATATTCCATAAGAGAGCACTTTTCAGATTAAAAAAGAAAACATAATGAAGGCTACCAGGTTTTGGCTCAAAATTAAACCGAGACGGCCTTTCGATTTCATAAAATCGGTGAAATTTAGTTCCGTCTGAAATGTAGTCATTGTGATGTATGTTTATTTCTGTAACATCTCACAAAATATCAGGCCGTTCTGTGGCTGGGAAGTTATTTAATTTGAGGGGATTAAAGCAAATAATGCGCATGAAATCTCTCGCTCCGTGCAGTCAAGCAGACAGAGGAAGTCCGTGTGCGCATGCGCAGGTTTCCCTTTGAGCGTGCACTGACAGTTCCATCATTCTGTCGCTATTGTCTTGTGCACGGAAATACAATGACATTGTAGCAGAGCTCCAAAACTGAGAGAATATGGTAATGGTAATGCATTGACCTGATTTTTGATGGCTTTTGTGACCGTACAACGACCGTACATACGAACAACATCCAACACCACCAATTGGAACCCGACCGCAAGTGCAAGGCAACGTATCTCATAAACACTTGCCCACCGGACAATGAAATGTGTATCTTGATTTCCATAAGATTAGATGGGTTTTTATCCAGCGCTTATTTATAATTTCCTTTTTTTTTTTTTTTTTAAAATAACGTGGAATTATTTACGAACACGTTTTCCGGAAAATATTCACAACAGTTTCATAGAAAAATGGTTAAAACAGCTTTATTAGTCCACTCGCTTGTTGGACAGGTGACAGTTTGTGTCGTGTAAGGGCAATAGATAGATGCAAGTGCAGGAAGAATTTTATTGAAAAAACACAGCAAACAGAGACAAAGGCAGTGCTGAAAACCAGGCAGTGGTGGAGTGAGGCACAGACAGGATATCAGAGGGAATACAATACTCGCAGTCCAAAAACACAAACGGGGTCAAAACCAGAAAAGCAACACCGACTACAAGGTTTTCACAAAGTCTGTGTGTTACTCAGTCCTTATATAAATATCTGCGCTGTGATGGCACTCTAATCAGGAACAGGTGCATGGTAATTAGTCCTAATGGTGCTGCGCGTACATGGACGTCTCATCTCATTATCTGTAGCCACTTTATCCTGTTCTACAGGGTCGCAGGCAAGCTGGAGCCTATCCCAGCTGACTACGGGTGAAAGGCGGGGTACACCCTGGACAAGTCGCCAGGTCATCACAGGGCTGACACATAGACACAGACAACCATTCACACTCACATTCACACCTACGCTCAATTTAGAGTCACCAGTTAACCTAACCTGCATGTCTTTGGACTGTGGGGGAAACCGGAGCACCCGGAGGAAACCCACGCGGACACGGGGAGAACATGCAAACTCCACACAGAAAGGCCCTCGCCGGCCACGGGGCTCGAACCCGGACCTTCTTGCTGTGAGGCGACAGCGCTAACCACTACACCACTGTGCCGCCCGTACATGGACGTGTCAGATGTAACCAGACAACTGTTTGACATATCGAGTGTGATATTGGATGGTTCATTCATGGTGCTGTAATGTTATTGTTCTATTCAGGGTGATTTTGTGCTCTTGCAAATATTTTGCTCATAAATTCATCAGGAGCTCCGCTTTTCAGTGCTGAATAAATATATACATTCTTTTAAAAAAAAAATCAATCATCTACCCACTCCTGACTTTAACAGAACAAATCTTTCCATTGGGTATGTGGTTGTGTTTTATGGGTCATTCTAGAATTCGGGGTCCATTTTGCGTCTCCGAGATAAACCTTTTGTTATTTTCCACAAAAGAAATCTTTATTGAATCAGTTTTGAACAATAATGCAAATTATGACAAACTTTCACCAATAGCGATGCTTGATGTCCATTTTAGACCCGATTTATCCATAAAACATTCACTAAATGACTCCCACCCCTCCCCCGACACAATTGGCTATGTTCGACTCCTAATTCATACATATTATGTGAAATTTCCGTCATGATATTTTTCCGTCCCAATGCTCTCGTCAACTCTGTTGACTCTTATTAAACCGCATAAAATCCACAAAGACTTTTGAATAATACGCATGACACCTGCACCGAGTGATGTCACTTCCTCTGACGGGAAACTTCAGAAAGGCAGTGAGGTGTGTTCTGTTTCTTCTCTCATTAATTTGAACAAAATGTTGAGGATTTTACACCAACAGGAGGTTGATTGTCAACTCTGTTATTGTGGTATTGGAGCGACTCTCTCACTTATTGTTTAAAAACCATAATAGGATTAAAATCCATACAATTCTGTTTTTATACATGCTATGTGGTCACTTCTTTGAGATTTAGCATGTGGGGTTAAGACACAAAATGGTGGGAAATGTCAACTCTGTTATCATCGATTCTGTTAATGGATTGCCAGTTTCACCATAACAGAGTTGACAATGACTAACAGAGTCGGCACTTCAAATGTACCCGCAATTATAGAATGGGCCTTAAATTTTATACACTTTTTGGAATAGAATACACCTGAGTTTCTTTCCTTCGCATCCACCCACGAAACAGCCGAGACCGGTTCTGGTCCATTACAACGGAATATCCATAAGAAACCAGAATAGCTTGGTCAAAATAATATACAATATAACTACAATGACCAAATATCTTCAATCTCATGTTTAAATTTATGATCTGTGGCTTAGGATCTTGCTGGATTTTTCAAACAGTGGGATATCCATGGATGCGAAAATGGCGACTTATTTGGCACAGAGGATTCTGGGAAGGGAGAGCCGGCCCCTTTAATTCGCTAACCAAATCGTCATATGTTAGCTGATGCTCGCCACCACTTTTTAGACTTGTTAATTAGTTTTCCGGCCAAACAAAACTTCGGACAGAACCACTCATCGGAGTTTTTGTTTGCTGATGCCCCTTTTCCACCAAATCAGTTCCAGGGCTGGTTCGGGGCCAGTGCTTAGTTTGGAACCGGGTTTTCTGTTTCCACTGACAAAGAACTGGCTCTGGGGCTAGAAAAACCGGTTCCAGGCTAGCACCAACTCTCTGCTGGGCCAGTGGAAAGAACCGCTTACGTCAGCGGGGGGCGGAGTTGTTAAGACCAACAACAATAATAAGACCGCGAAAGATCGCCATTTTTAAGCGACGAGAGGCAGCAGCTGTACAAACGCGAAGTCATCCATTATTATTATTGTTGTTGTTGCTGCTGCTTCTTCCGCGTTGTTTTTGCTTCGATATTCGCGCCAAGGTTTATGCAAACGTAGCGACATAACTGACGTATACAGCGACGTAATGACGTGGCTTCCCTTAGCACCGTGAGCTATGGAAAAGCAAACTGGTTCTCAGCTGGCTCGCAAGTTGAACGAGTTGTGAACCAGCACCAGCACTGGCCCTGAACCAGCCCTGGAACTGATTTGGTGGAAAAGGGGTATGAGTGAACTAGCGAATAAATTTGACCTTTCGAATGTTGATGCTAATAAATGATGAGAAAAGAGAAATTTTCATCTTCGCTGTGGCTTTGAAAAAAGAAATTTTTGTTAATGTTTTCCAGGCATCTTTTTTTAAAAAAAAAAAAACTTGCATACTTAAACATTTTTATATCCAAACAATTCTGAAGTTATCATGAAAAAGCTGGCACTTTTCACTGAATGTTCTGGATCTGTTGTTATCTTGAGAAAACGTTACGCAAGTTTAACCAAACTGCATTTCTTGGCCTGATTTCTGAGAAGAAACCACGTCAGAAGGTTTATGGTCCTAATTTGAGCACCTTGTGCGTGCCATGGTTTCTATTCCAGTCCATGTAGACATATATCTGCAGGGTTTGGGATGAGAAATGAAGACATTATTGAAAAATATCTGACTAACGTCCAGAGTTAAACCCAATACGACTTGCTTTTTGCCAACTCTGTGTGGCCAATGTTCTGTTCCACCTGAAGCTATCCAAAATGACCTCAAACGCCATCCATTCATTGGAAAGGATCTGACATCCATTAAAATGTCTTCGAATGCAACACGATGTTCCTTTTTAAGCCTCTAATTGCTCCTTTTATGAATGTTCTGCTTTAAAAGGCTAAAAGGCTTTTAGACATTTTCTTTGCCAACCTTTAACTCATGGTCTGACCCAGGTAATAAAGACGTTATGGTCATCTGAGCTTTGAGAAAGAATCAGGGTTCCGGTTTCAAAAGCAACGCAGCTTGATATCTCGGGTCGAATGCGACGCCGTGCTGCTTGGATGCGAAGTTTCCCAAAAGGATTCTGGAAAGAACCAGAATAAATGTATCAATGACCTCTGGCTTTGTTAACATTTGGGTTTTGCAAAAATTCCTCTCATACAGTGGATTCGCAATGCTCTGAATGACTCAGCAGTCCTCGTGCTTTGACTCAGCCATAATCAATGCGAGTGTAGGCTTTTGTCAGTGACTGTCTTTGTCACCGTTGGCCTAAATGCTCGCCCATGTGTGCAGCCATGAAGCAAACAAATAGCGGCCTACTGATGATGCGTAACTTCATCCCCTACTCCTGATTCCAGTCCAGAGTCGACTGCCTTTGTCGTAAGCTAATGTTGAGATAATCGCTTATCACAAGCGTACCGTGCGATTTTTGCGAATGTAAAGGTAATCGTATATGGAATCAATTTTGTGCCAAAATGTTCATACAATACTTTTGAAATATCAAACAAAAACGACAAATCAAAATACAAAAAAACAAAAAAAAGTCAATTTTTTAGACTGGCAAACAAATTATTCGTGTAATCGTGCAAAATATCAGTCTATTACTCTTCAGAAACCTTTTATTTTTGTTCCGCGTCTTTCTCGGTTTTGTCTGACGTAATTTATTTTGGTTGCGATTCCAGCTTTCTCGTTTGCGCTCCCTGGCTTTTTGCTTGCAGTTTTGGCACAAACTTCACGTGTGGGTGGGCTGTCCAGGAATGCATTCCCATTGGCTAACTTGTGTTTGACTGACAGCTACGCTCAGCCATTCCATACTCGGATTCTGGCGGACTGTTTGACGAGTGACCGATCCATTGACGGTAAACGAGGATGGAGTGGACTTCAGTGGCGACTATGATATTGAATTAATTCAACAAAGTGTAAATTCAATATCATAGCCACCACTGAAGTCCACTCGATCCTCGTTTACCGTCAATGGATCGGTCACTCATCAAACAGTCCGCCAGAATCCGAGTAGGGAATGGCTGAGCGTAGCTGTCAGTCAAACACAAGTTAGCCAATGGGAATGCGTTCCTGGACAGCCCACCCACACGTGAAGTTTGTGCCAAAACTGCAAGCAAAAAGTCAGGGAGCGCAAACGAGAAAGCTGGAATCGCAACCAAAATAAATTACGTCAGACAAAACTGAGAAAGACGCGGAACAAAAATAAAAGGTTTCTGAAGAGTAATAGACTGATATTTTGCACGATTACACGAATAATTTGTTTGCCAGTCTAAAAAAAATTGACTTTTTTTGTTTTTTTGTATTTTGATTTGTCGTTTTTGTTTGATATTTCAAAAGTATTGTATGAACATTTTGGCACAAAATTGATTCCATAATCGTAAGCTATTTAGCTTTCGAAATTGCTCTTGATGTAAGAGACTAAGTCAGAAATGATCAGTATGATCATGTGGGAGAAGCCATGGCCTAATGGTTAGAGAAGAAGCTTTGGGACCAAAAGGTTGCCGGTTTGATTCCCTGGACCAGCAGGAATGGCTGAAGTTAGGTGCCTTGAGCAAGGTTCAAGTTCTCAGCGGCTCTGGCTGACAGTCACCACATGTCCCAGTGTATAATCCTCCTCGGTTTTCTTTTCCTACAAGTTCTGACATGGAAAAATCCCAAAGGTGGGGGTTCCCGTGTTAGAAGTCATGTATTTCATAAACTGTCGCTCCACAGCCAGTCTACCAACCTTATTTTGATCATGAGTCAGTAAAGATTACTCAGCCCAACGTTATTCAATTCAAGTCGATAATATTGATCCAAAAGGTAAATTTTTTCAACTAAGAAGAAAACTTCCAGTCTACTCCACTGGCACTGCCATTTTGGAAATCACATGATGTGTTGCTGCGTGCTGATTGGTTGAAAGGTGAGCGTCACTGAATTCGTCTGCAAGAAACCACCATGCACCAATGTTTTGAATGTGAATAAGCGAATTGCGAATCTCGGCCCGCGCAGTGCATTATGGGATCGCTAATTTTTTTGGCTACCAAACAGCACTTCAAAATGGCGGAAAGCAGTATTGACAACTACGATTTAGATCAGTTTAAACTTTGGAAAGTTGACGATTTGAAACGGTTTTGCAGTCGTCGTGGACTGCCTGTGACAACCAAGACCACGACTGGCACTAGGGCAAAACGTAAAGAAGAACTGGTTGCCCTTGCCTATGCAGCATCAGTCCAGAACTTACCATGCGTTTTAACGAAGGATGAGGAGAGACAAGCTGTCAAAAACGACTACAAGTCCTTGTTGACAGTTGAAGGCAAACAAATTCCCGACCCTCTGCAGACAACCGACAGGTGGTTGGACGAAGCCCAGGGGCTTAAGCTGTGGCCACCATGCATGTCAGTCGATATTGCCAAATATTTACTTGACAGGGACGAAAAAGCGCTACTCCATCGGCTTCGAAATGACTGTAAGGAAGGTGAGTTGTTTTGATATTTTGATATATAACGCGTATAACGTTAGGGCCTATGAGGCTAGGTAATGGGGACCCAACATGTATGAGATAAAAGTGCATATTTCTGCCTTATAATGTCCTTAATTAGCATAACAACTATGCTGACGTAACGTTACACACGTAGATTTACTCGTGTAAATTTAATAATTGATCACAAGTTGACATTAGGCCTATAGGCCTACATATAGATGCCTAACAATAACAGAGCTGTCAAATCTGATCAAGATTTAGCTAGGGCCTAACAGTTAGGCCTAGTTTTGTGACAGTTCGACAATTTTTTCCACTATACCAAACAGGTAGGCCCAGTACAATTGTGTGTTTTCTTCCACCGCTTAAGTTTATAACTTCCGTTAGTACATTGGTAAAAAGTACAGTGTGCACCTGTCATAGTTTTACAATTCTCTTAAGGTCTTTAAGCCAATCGCTATAAAGCTTTAAAGTTCACGGTCCGCTACCTGTCTTCCTATAGTAACTTCAGTGCCTCGGTAGTTCGTTTGATAGCCGAAATAGTTGACCTAGAAAAGCCGCGCATGCGTACAAGCTTATTGTCCAAATGAGACCGTATCACGGTATGGAAGGGTTGGAAATTAAATAGTTAGGACACAAATTCTATAGATAAAACAATACTGCAAGTAAGCTTCACGAAGCTTTGGCCAGTCAGCACGCAGGAATGCAATCACGTGATTTTCAATCATAGCGACGCCGGTGGAGTAGATGAACTTTTTGGCTTGATTCAGGAAATCGGCAGCAGGAGACACTAATATTGATTTGAAGTTGCTGACGTGTTGATTCGGGGAACCTTTATTGTTTTGTGATCAAACGGACACCAATGGATTGGTACATTCATGCTTTGAGCTTTGGGGATTGTTCCATGTCATAACCTGTAGGAAAAGAAGACCGAGGAGGATTGTGTATTGGGGCATGTGGCAACTGTGGGCTAGGGTCCCTGTCCAGGGTACGGACAATAGAGCACCTCCGGCAGCAGGGAGGCGCTGTCTTACTCAAGCAAAAGAGACACTTGCAGTCCAGTGGTTGAGTAAGGCATCTTGGTGCTTGGATGAACTGAGTTTTACAAAGTCAACGAGCAACAGAACCGTCCAGTTAGAGGACGCTGCGGGGCAGATTTGGAGTTTCCCGATCGTCACAATCTTTTTGTGCCATCTGAATACAAATTCTTAAGTCCAGAGAGGCATTTATTGGAGGTGCAGGAAGACCTAAGGCGATGAACCAACAGTGATTGTGATGGGCCTGAGAAGCTGGACGTTCCTAGCTGGAGGTTCGCACTTAGGCAGCTGTGATGTGATGGTCCTAAATGCTAAATACCTCCTAGTCATCATCGGACACAATGGACTACCATATATATATCAATCTAATAGTTAATGTTTAAGTATTTAAAAGATAAGTCTTATCACCCTTCAGTCATGTTGCTTTCTTATCTGTGAGAAGAATGTTTATGGACTTGATGATCATTGCACCTTCGCAAGTTTGAGTTGAATACCCCGGACTAGATCTTTGCCCAATATGTTCCCCATCTCTGATTCCTTTCTGGCTCTTTTTTTTTTTTTTGTAATAAAGAATGTAGGTCTGTTTCTACTCTGCCGCTCCCTATGGCGTGACCCAGCGCTGATCCAACTCCAAGCATGAGCAAGATCAAAGCTTTGAGTGCCGGGTTGGAGACGGACTCCGGGCATGTTGATATTGGTCAGAGTTTACTTTAGACTTCGGGAAATCCAAATATTATGGAGCGGAGAAAAAGACGGACCAGGATACAGAGATTCTTTGTGTTGTTCTGGAGATTTTTTGCTGACTCAGGAGAAGCCAAATATTTCTCCAGTCATGGACCAAAAAAATGGCGCTTTAATACCTGCTGCCTTTGCACACGACATTACGTTGAATCATCGGACTTTAACTGATGAGGTGTGAAAGTGTCAAGGCTTGGAAATGCTACTGTACAGATACAGAACACACTCCCCATGCTAAGCTGTTCTTGGAGAACTTTTAATCCCAAAACAACTCAATTCTTCATGTGTATCCACTATGTTATGAACAGCAACCCTGCGTAGAAGCACCTGATTGTAGTTTCAGTACTGACTATAATTATTTTACGACAATTATATGTTGCGTTTTGAGGCACGAAATGAAGGAAGAGCGTTGTCTACTTGTCTACTCTTGGACGTTTACGCGCCGTCTTTCCATGCGATACACACCAGACTGTGTATTTCTGTGGCTTCCCAAAATGAACACACAAGCGAAAGCTGAATCTATTTTTGCCTTCAGAGGATGTCACAACTCGGAAACGGACCAGCATGGAGCACGGGCCAGAGACGTTATAAATATTTACTGTATCTGCAACCTGAAAGCTGAAAAGCCGAGCTGTGTATTCGGTTCCACTTGTGAGGAATTTTCCCACTTTCCCACAGTTCCTGGTTCTTGATTTAATAATTAAGGATGCGTTGATGTACATTTTTTTCAGGCTGTCCATACTGATAGTGAAATGAGGAACCAAGTATTAGTACATAGCAACGTCGCAATAACAAACTCCTTGGGTGTCCATATGGTTCGTGATACTGAAACGGACCCACTTGTTACACCAAACGCTCACGTCGTATGCGAAATTTTAGTCACATTTAAAATTCATCATCACGAATTTCTCCTTCCGAGTCACTGTCGCAGTTCACTGACCGAGTTAAAAGATCACGGTAGCTGAGGCCATGATTTCTTCGTCTGTTCTGGAAATGACGGTGGTTACCGGTGTATCGTTGGTCAACGTCCACCTGCTGACTTGCTACATTTTCTAAATCTTCACCGTTCAGTTCATTCACCAATGATGTCATTTATGTCACGAGGTATAAAACCACCACCAGTGCGCTTTAACTACAGTTGTGGTCAGAAGTTTACATACAGTGACATGAATGTCATGGCGTTATTTGGGCTTTCGGTAATTTATTTTAACTGTTCTTTTTCTGTGGCAGAATGTACATCTTTGAATAAAAAAAAAACACTAGAATTTGGTGCACAAGTTAATTTTCTTTGGATTTTCTGAAATTAACACAGGGTCAAAATTATACATGCAGGCTCAAAAATACATACAGCACACCTAATATTTGGGTAAAATGTCTCTTCGCAAGGCTCACCTTGACCAAACGTTTTTGTTTACCATGAACGAGCTTCTGACAGAAATCTGGTTGGATATTTCACGACTCTTCATGGTAGAATTGGTAGAGTTCAATTAATTTTTTTTTTTTTCTTGGTATGGATTCGACTTGCACTACTGTTCAAAAGTTTGGGGTCACCCAGACAATTTTGTGTTTTCCATGAAAAGTCACACTTTTATTTCCCACCATAAGTTGTAAAACGAATAGAAAATCTAGTCGAGACATTTTTCTGGCCATTTTGAGCATTTAATCGACCACACAAATGTGATGCTCCAGAAACTCAATCTGCTCAAAGGAAGGTCAGTTTTATAGCTTCTCTAAAGAGCTCGACTGTTTTCAGCTGTGCTAACATGATTGTACAAGGGTTTTCTAATCATCCATTAGCCTTCTGAGGCAATGAGCAAACACATTGTACCATTAGAACACTGGAGTGAGAGTTGCTGGAAATGGGCCTCTATACACCTATGGAGATATTGCACCAAAAACCAGACATTTGCAGCTAGAATAGTCGTTTACCACATTAGCAATGTATAGAGTGGATTTCTGATTAGTTTAAAGTGATCTTCATTGAAAAGAACAGTGCTTTTCTTTCAAAAATAAGGACATTTCAAAGTGACCCCAAACTTTTGAACGGTAGTGTATAAGCACGGTCCATATATTTTCAATAGGGTTGAAGTCAGGACTTGTTTTAAGGTTAATGTTAGCCTGCTTTATCCTCCACAACCAGCTCTGATGCGTGTTTGGGTTCATTGTCCTGTTGTAACTCTCAAGTCATGTTCAAGTTTCTGATGGTTTATGCTGAAGAATTCTGAGGTAGTCGTCCTCCTTCATTATTCCATCCACTTTGTGCAATGAGCCAGTTCCACTGGCAGCAAAACAGCCCCAGAGCATGATGATCCTTCCACCACCACCAGTGGGTACAGTGTCCCTCTGTATATGGTGGTCATTGTGGCCAAACAACTCAATCTTTGTCTCATCTGATCATACAGCTTTCCTCCAGAAAGACAAAGACATGCAGTTAGGTTGACGTGAGGCGTCCTTGGGCTGAGGTGCCCTTGAGCAAGGTACCGAACCCCTGACTGCTCCCCAGGCACTCTGATGTGGCTGTCCACTGCTCTGGGTGTGTGCGTGTGTTCACTGCTTCAGATGGGTTAAATGCAGAGGATGAATTTCACTGTGCTTGAAGTGTGCATGTGACGAATAATAAAGGTTTCTTCTTCAGAAGGCTTTTTCTTTATCCATGTGGTCAGCTTCAAACTTTTAGTTAAGCTTGAAGGCGTCAGTTTTGAAGCAGGGGGTTATTTCTTGGATAGCAGCCTCTTAGTCCATGGTGATCTGAACTGTAGACAGTGATCCATCAGCTTCCAGTTCATGGCAGGGCTGTGCCATGGTGGTTCCCAGGTTGTTCCTGACCATCCAAACCAATTTCCTTTCAGCTGAGTGTGACGGTTTGGGTTTTCTTGAAGCAAAGTTGCTTGGATACAGTTGTTTGAACTGATCTTGGAATTTGCAGTTGTTTAGAAATGGCGCCAAGAGACATTCCAGAGTTGTGTATATCTGCGATCCTCTTTCTCAGATCTGCACTGAGCTCCTTGGACTTTCCCATTTTACTGTGTGTTGATCAAGCCAATGAGTGCTGTAAACAAACCCTTTTCATGAAGGCACAGAGAAGCTACTAGCTGTAGTCAATCATGATCAGTAACAGGAAGTTAACAGACCTCGACCTTGGCAAGATAAGAGACATTTTGGAAGTTTCAGCACCTCTGAATTAATAATCTAAGTGAGCGTATGTAAATTTTTGACCTTGTATGTATAATTTTGACCCTGTGTTGATTTCAGAAAATCCAAAGAAAATTCAAACTCTTGCACCAAATTCTAGTGGGTTTTTTTTTTAATTAAAGCTGTATGCTGTACAGTCATTCTCCCACAGAAAAAGAACAGTTCAAAGAAATGACTGAAAGCCCAAATATTGCCATGACATTCATATCCAAGATGACATTCATGTCACTATATGTAAACTTCTGACCACAACTGTAGGTGTTGTTTAGCGGTATCAGCCCTCATTTCATCCTTTTATCAATCCTTTGATCACCGTTCTCGATAATTGTTAGTGATCGACACCTAAGCGTGGCCTGAGCCTTTGTTTTGTGGTGTTAACATGTATTGTTAACTCAACTGCAGACTTGATTACTTATTGTTTGTCTCCGGGGAAAGAGGATCACATAATAATAATAATAATAATAATAATAAGTTTAATTTATATAGCGCCTTTCAAGAAACCCAAGGACGCTTTGCAATAATAGACAAATAAATAAATAAAAAATAAAGGGAAAAAAATAAAAAATAAATGAATAAAAAGTCCACCAAGTAGGGGTCAGGATGTAATTCCCATGGTGTAGCAGCCACAGTCCCACCAAAAGGCACATGAAAACGAGTCCCACATCTCCAGCACAGCCGCCGCGACGCCGCCAGCCACATCGCTCGAACACCATGCCGTGGATCCACAAAGCGAGCAGAGAAGCTCCGCCACGCAGAGCGCTGGTGTGTCCCAAACCGCCTGCACAGCTGCCGCGACGCCACCGAGCAACATCGCTCGGAACATCACGCCAAGCGTTAAAGCTCAGAGCGCTGGACAACCACGAATGTTAAATGAGCAGCGAGCTCATTGCAGTCCATAGCTGGGAGCACAGGCATCGCCCACAGCGAACCAAGGCCTGGAGGGAACCGACGCCCAAAACTGGGTCCGGAGCTACACCACAACCGGCGGACAAAACACTCAAACATCAAACTACACAAACACACAGAAAAAATAAATTTAAAAAAATTTAAAAAAGAAAGAAAATAAAATACAAAAGCTCTGGTGAGAAGCGGCAGCCAGAATGCGCACGACGTACTCTCAACCGGAAACAGAAACAAAAAAAACCTGTTGGCACATGGCTCAGTGTGTCGTGTAAGCAGATGAATGATGGATGTAATTGCAGGAAGAGTGTTTGTTTACAAACCGGCAGGTAAACAGTTCAAAAAACGTAAGACAAAGGCAGGGTCGTGAAACGGGCGATGGTCAAGCGAGGCACAAAGAGAAGGACAGAGTCCAAATCCACAAAACGAAGTCAAGACCAGAAAGGCAACACACAGACACAAGGCTTGGTAATGTGAGACACTCGGTACAGCGCGTTTACTTCAAGTCTGTTTGTTTAGAGTGTTTATAAGCGTGCGCTGTGATTGCGCTCTAATCCGGAACAGGTGCATAGTAATTAGTCCGACTGGCACTGCACGTTCCGAGTGCCAACATGCATGGACGGGACACAGTGATGTTATTTTTGAAGACTCCGACTCATTGCCACAAAAGGCGGGGACAAAAACTTAGTTTGTTTTATGCGAAAGTTTGTAGTAAAACGAGTTTATCGTGGGGTTGCAGTATATTACTAATACCTTCACACTACTCAAACAGGGACATCATGGAACGTATGGTTTTGCTCCCCAGTTTAAACAGTTGCCATGAAAAAGAGCAAATGCAGTTCGAGTCGGTGCGAGAACAGTGCTATTTGGTGCAATGTTACATTTTATAGTTTGTAAACTTGTATGTAATTTGCATTCAGATAATTTACATTCAGCACGAGACCAGTCATGTCTCAGTGGTTAAGACTTGGGGCTACTGATCAGAAGGTTGTGGGGTTTAGTCCCAGCATCATTGCATTACATTTAATGGCATTTAGCAGATACTCTTATCCAGAGCGACGTACAACATACCCAGAGCAACCTAGGGAGCAGTTGGGGGTTAGGTGCCTTGTTCAGCCATTTTCTGCTGGTCCAGGGAATCAAACCAGTGACCTTTTGGTCCCAAAGCTGCTTCTCGAGCCAGTAGGCCATGGTTCCCCCAATCTACCACCAAACTGCCACCATTGGGCCCTTGAGCAAGGCTTGTCTTCACATTTCCTGTCTCAGTTGTAAGTCACTTTGGGGAAAAGCATCAACCGAATATAAATAAACAAGGCTTGTCAACTTGAGAATTACCGTATGGTCCGGATCCAGACCAGTAAAATATTTTAAAGGAGCTGAAATGAGAACTTGAAAACATGAAAAACTAGCCATGGTTCAGCCATTTCTAGTTTTATAAAGATGAATCAGCGTGGCTTCTGGAGCAGATCTGCTATTGTGTTTTATCCAATCACATGCATTCCTTGGACCAGAGACGAAATACAGGGCTAGACATTAGCTCAGAAAAGGAGAATTTTCACACAGTTGTGTTTTATTTGCTGGTTTTGATCAAAATATGGCTTGTTTTAAAAAAGAAAGCAAAGCCCAAAAACAGAATGTGGCTTAGTGGTTAAGGCTTTAGGTTACTGATCAGAAGGTCATGGGTTCAAGCCCCAGCACTGCCAAGCTGCCACTGTGAGGCCCTTAACCCTGCTCTGACTCAAATTTCCAAGCATGTGAAGAATTTCCATGTGTTGTAATTTACACTTTCCGGCCACTTTAATAGGAACTTGTTGTTGATTTATAACATTCCTGTTCTTGGCTGCAGGACTGGAACCCAATGTGTTGTTCTTTCTCCTGTTGCATGCCGAGATGCTTTTCTGCTCACCACGGTTGTAAAGAGTGATTCTATGAGTTACTGTATCCTTCCTGGCAAAAAAAAAAAAAAAAAGCTCGAACCAATCTGGCCATTTTCCTCTGACCTCTTTTATCAGCAAGGCGTTTGTTTCCATCCACAGAACTGTCGAATGTCTCACACATGCCCCTTTTCCACCAAAGCAGTTCCAGGGCTGGTTCGGGGCCAGTGCTTAGTTTGGAACCGGGTTTTCTGTTTCCACTGACAAAGAACTGGCTCTGGGGCCAGAAAAACCGGTTCCAGGCTAGCACCAACTCTCTGCTGGGCCAGAGGAAAGAACCGCTTACATCAGCGGGGGGGGGGCAGAGTTGTTAAGCCCAACAACAATAACAAGACCGCGAAAGATCGCCATTTTTAAGCGACGAGAAGCAGCAGCTGTACAAACGCGAAGTCATCCATTATTATTATTATTGTTGTTGCTGCTGCTGCTTCTTCCGTGTTGTTTTTGCTTCGATATTCGTGCCAAGGTTTATGCAAACGTAGCGACGTAACTGACGTATACAGGAAATCACCGACCACTACTGCGTAGGCTACACTTGTTTTTCAACCTTTTTGAGCCAGGGCGCACTTTTTTCAATGAAAAAATCTCAAGGCACATCACCAATAGAAAATGTTGACTGAAACTAAAACGCTGTTGCCAATATTTACAATATACAGTCATTCTATAATTTTCCACGGTACACTTGGTGATCTCTCACGGCACACTAGTGTTCCGCGGTACTAGAGTTCGGCAGCACAGTGGTTGAAAACACTGTACACCACTGATGCACTTGGTAACATCTCCATTCAATAACTCCATCCCTCCTTTTTGGTGGGGTTTTGGTCGCCCTTGGCGCCCCTGGGCACACTTTGCGCTCTAGGCAATTGGCCAAAACAGAGAATAGCCGCGGATGCGGACTTGCGTGCCCGAAGACACACTATAGACAGGGCGAACTACTGTTGAGCGCTTATTGTTTCATGATTAACAACCACCACCACACCCCACCCCACCTCACCTTTTTTGACAAATCGCACCCTGACTACATGCTTTGCTGTACAATTAAATTAGGCTAAGACATTATAATGCTGACTCGTTTTCAGAATAGTGGAAGTCATAATTTTTCTCCCCCGGTTTCTGCGCCCCTGGATGGACGCAGCGCCCTTAGCATTTGCCTATATTGCCTATGCTACGGGCCAGCTCTGTATACAGCGACGTAATGACGTGTACAACGACGTAACTGACGTATACAGCGACGTAATGACGTGGCTTCCCTTAGCACCGTGAGCTATGGAAAAGCAAACTGGTTCTCAGCTGGCTCGCAAGTTGAACGAGTTGTGAACCAGCGCCAGCACTGGAACTGATTTGGTGGAAAAGGGGTATCAGTGTTGTTTTTTGTTTTGTTTTTCGCACCATTCTGTCTGTGTAAACTCTCGAGACTGTGTGTGAAAACCCCAGGAGATCAGAAGTTTCTGAAATACTCAAACCAGTCCACCTTTGAGATCACAAGTTTTCCCATTCTGATGTTTGAACATTTAACTGAAGCTCTTGATTTGATATCTGCATGATTTGATACATCGTGCTTCTGTCAAGGGATCGGCTGATTAGAGAACTGCATCAAACGAAGCAGCATAATACTAAAGCGGCCAGTGAGTGTACATGTGACAAATAAAGATGACTTCTTTTATTCACTGCACTTTTTAAATCGAGTTTCCAGACCAATGTTAATCGAGAATTTTATGCAACTGGAACTTTATTTATTTATTTTCCATGTTGTAAGTGAATACTCCTGGTCTCGACCATCTGAACAAGTCACGTAGTGTTTTTTTTTTTTTTTTTTGTGTGTGTGTGTGTGTGTGTGTGTGAAAGGCATTGCAAGTGTGAGCCTTGACGTATATCGTGTGTGAAAGAGTCCTTTTAGCTTTTCCCTTTCACTGCACACTCTCTTGAATGGCATCTCTTTCTCTTGCCAGCTGCTTTCTACAGTCTCCATGTTCCACGTGAATGAACAATGCTACTTTAATTTAAAGTCCCAGGGTTTTCTTAAACATACAATGTACAGCTAATGATACAGAACAGCCTCAAGCCCCTCTATGTTTCCATAGAGAAAGTTTCATCAGCCATCACATTCGTCATTGTCTGATTTTCTTTTGGCTTGAGCGTCGTTTCGTTCCCATGGTCAAGCCAGTGATGTGTGATGGTGAAAAACACAAGCCGAGTTTCCTTTAATGAGCGAGCCAGCCAGCACAGTGGAAGTGTTTGTCCTGTGATCCTGACCACCAACAGTCCCCGTGTTGCACAACCAGCTGGCACTTTGGTGACTGATTTGTGGTTAAGGAAGGGTGGAGTGGGTGGACAGTTACATCTAAGCTTTGCACTTTGAGGACTTTGTGTTCTACAGAGCAGCCGTGGAATAAATTAGCCAGTGGACACCAGTTTGGTCTACGGAGTTTGTTTCAGAAGCAACAATGGGCTGGATGGTTATGAAAGCATAGCATGACGACACCCCCCCCAGATTCTTCCACATCAATTCAAATGATTTTTCTTTGTACAGAGGTTCAACGTCGCCAACGTAGGCTTGTGTGATGTTGGTTTTGATTTGATTTTTCCCTGCTCTTGATTTGATAAATCGGTTATCTAATGCCAACATGGCCGAAAAATATTATATGTAATCAATCACCTTAATTATAATCACCATTCACGTTATTTGTAGTAAGCGTCTTAGGTCAGCATTTTGGTCAAAAGAACCTTTTTTTTTTTTTTCCTTTTTTGGATTTCAACCGTAATAAATTACAGTAACTGGAGTTGGTTAATCTTGTTCAAGTTAGATATATATATATATATATATATATATATATATATTGGCAGATTTTATTTCACAGTAATGGAAACCATTCCCAATTTACTGTGCCAGAGTTAAGGGAAGAGGCGGAGCTTGCAGGATGTGTCGGGTAATATAGAAGAGTTTAAAGCATTTATGCAAACCGTTCCAGATTCATACGTCAATTAGCTCATCTGTTTTATTATGGAAAAAAATAAGACTTCTCATTAGGTGTACATTATGTTGATAACTTTAGCGTACTAGCATAGCCAAATGTTAAATTGTGTCTGGTTGATTAAATATCACGCAAGCCGAGTCCAACGTCCAGTTTAACTGGAGCATTTATGAATTTTGACCCCTTGCTATGTATGATTTTAAGGTGGTAGCTCATTAACTCATGTATAACCAAGAGTATGTCCATCCATCCATTATCTCTAGCCGCTTTATCCTGTACAGGGTCGCGGGCAAGCTGGAGCCTATCCCAGCTGACTACGGGCGAAAGGCGGGGTACACCCTGGACAAGTCGACAGGTCATCACAGGGCTGACACACAGAGACAACCATTCACATTCACACCTACGCTCAATTTCGAGCTACCAATTATCCGAACCGCATGCCTTTGGACTGTGGGGGAAACCGGAGCACCCGGAGGAAACCCACGCGGACACGGGGAGAACATGCAAACTCCACACAGAAAGGCCCTCGCCGGCCACGGGGCTCGAACCCGGACCTTCTTGCTGTGAGGTGACAGTGCTAACCACTACACCACCGTGCTGCCCCAAGATTATGTTCACTGCATATATATATATATATATATATATATATATATATATATATATATATATATATATATATATATATATATATAAAATTTTTTTTTTTGTAATTTATGATGACTTGGTTTTATAAACATGGTTATTTTAGTTATTATTTACCATGTATTTTCTCCTTCAGATTCCATAACCTAACTAGAAGGGCACTCGGTAGAGTGCATACCTAAGCCAAGCTACATATCAAGCAAACCACTTGAACCTCAGATACCGTAACACTAAAGCCGTACACCAAATTTCATCCAAATCCATTCAAAAATTTTTGCGTTACATGGGGAACAAACAAACAAATCCTGGATCCACATATATACATGTCCAGATTTTCATCAAAATCTAATCAATTGTTCCGTGGCCCATGGCTCACCTTTCCACCAAATTTCATCCAAATCCGTTCACTACTTTTTGAGTTATGTTGGGAACAAACAGAGGTGAAAACATAACTTCCGCCAACAAAGATGGCAAAGGTAACGAGACCGTCAATGACAGCGTAGCTCACTCCGGCCCTGTCTAGTCCAGAAGGAACGATCTAAAGTGGGCCACCTTGCACAATAAATGTTGCAAGCTATATACAAGCTATATACACCCTAGAAATACCGACCTATTTGCCAGAAAGAATCCAAAACGGTGAGGAATTCACCGAGAAGAAATTATTTTTGTTGAACTGCTCATTAACGCTTAATTAGTCCATAACTTCATTAATAATTCTAAGTAAGCAAATCTGGGTAGAAGTTATATGCACCCTAGGTACCCCTACCTTTATGCCAGAAAGAATCAAAATTGGTGAAGAATTGAGGGAGAAGAAGTGATTTGTGCGGAAACTGCTCGTTAGGGATTGATTATTCCTTATCTTCATTATTAACTGCAGTTATGCAAATTTGGGTAGAAGTCATATGCACCCCAAGCAGACCAACCTTCCTGCCAAAAAGAATATAAAAATCAGTGAAAATTCAAGAGAAGAAGCGATTGTTATGAAATGTGGACGATGCTGGACGGACGACGAACAATACATGATGGTATAAACTCCTCGCCTGTCGGCTGGATGAGCTAATAATTTGCAAACTAAGAATTTCCTTGTGCAAAGAAAGCTTATGGATATGATGAAGTTCGTTAAGCTACAGGAGACACCAGAAACCTGTGCTTTTCCTGCTTTTTGCAGCTAAAGCAGCGTTCAGAACAAACATGAGAAAATTTCACAGAAGGGGAAAGGACACAGGATGTGAAAAATGCATTTGCTTCCTACTTGATTCTCACCAAGTGAACTTTGACCTTTGAATGGAAAATAAGAAGGTGGCACTATGGTCACTTCAGCTTCTTATCATTAGGTAGCAGTCACACTGGACTTTTAGCCAAATTCTTTTCTTACTGGTTTGACACTGGGGGGAAATTGATCACTTTATAGGAATCTGGATGTACAGAATCTGGGAGTCTGAAAAGTCAGGAAGCAATGAGAGTCGAACTACGTTTGCGTAATTTTATTATAGTTTTGCAGATTTTTCTCAACATGTTTCGGATCTGCATATTTGCTCAACGTATTCCTGTCAGTTTCTGACTTTTCAGAAACCCTTCTGATTGAAATCCATAATAAACAAGCATCCGTGTTTGTTATAAAACTGAACCTTGGAGATGTCTTTGCAATGTTTCCTACATTACTGCAAATGTTGTCGTTACAAAAAGTTGCCTCATGCATCATAATGAAACTTTAATTCACTTCAATAAACGTATCTGGGTGAGAGTTGGGAGCGTTTTGCATTTACTGTTCTCTTTTTTTTTTTTTTTTTAAACTAAAGCCAGGAATGAGAAGTCCTCTGCTCATTTCTCTCTGAGAGAGCGAGAGAGACTCGGGTACAGTTTCCCTGGAAACCAACCATCTATCGCCATAGTTACTTCCCCACACACGCTCCAAGAGCCAAGTTCCTCCTACACGGCCTGGCTCGAGTGATCATCGCTATTCAGCACAGCTAAAACTTCATCCCTGATACCATTTCGAGAAATGTTAATTTCCTTCATTCTTTCCAAGACCTGCTTTACGGTCTAGGTCAAAAATCATTTCGAGGCCAGGGACACTGTTTGGAAAACCTGCCCTCGGAGATCTTGGCCAGAAGTCTGATTCAGTTTTATGTACACACACCAATCAGTAATACAATTAAAAACACTGATTATAAAGGGTGGGATCTATCAGGCAGCAAGAGAAGAGGCCAGTTCTTGAAGTTGTGTTGGAAGCAGGAAAAATGGGCAAGTGTAAGGATCTGAGCGACTTTGACAAATTGTGATGGCTAGATGACTGGGTCTGAGCATCTCCAAAATGGCACATCTTGTGTGCGGGGTGTTCCCGGTATGCAGTGGTTAGTACCGAACAAAAGTGGTCCAAGGATCCAAAGGACAACCGGTGAACCAGCGGCAGGGTCATGGGCGTCGAATGCTGTTTTAGCCAGCATTAACTTTTTCAGCAGTACAGTAGCTCTTCTGTTCTTCTGGATTGGACCATAGGCTTGCCTTCGAGACCCGTTTGCCGGTTGTCCTTTGGATCTTTGGACCACTTTTGTTCGGTACTAACCACTGCATACCGGGAACACCCCACACACAAGATGTGCCATTTTGGAGATGCTCAGACCCAGCCATCTCGCCATCACAATTTGGCCCTTGTGAAAGTCGCTCACATCCTTACGCTTGCCCATTTTTCCTGCTTCCAACACATCAACTTCAAGAACTGACTGTACTCTTGCTGCCTGATGTATCCCACCCCTTGACAGGTGCCATTGTAATGAGATAATGAATGTATATCCAACTGTACAGAAATCAGGATTTAGATTCAGATCCCTCATAAAGAACCCAGAGGTCACGGTGGTGAGGAAACGCTCCCTGAGAAGACATAAAGAAGAAACCTTGACAGGAACCGGACTGTGATTGATTTGAATGGTTATTGTTCTATTGTACTACAGTATGCGCTAAAAAATAGTCTTAGAAAGTCTTCTATAAATTCATATTTTATCTTACCAAAGATGAACCAAAACTGGTTGAATTCTCTGTCCAGGTCATCAGAGGGTCTCTGTGAGCAGTCTGCTAGTATGTCACGGTTTGCTGCTAGTGGGGACGAATCTTGGCGTGACGGTAGCTCTGAGTGTCCCCCGACTACAGGGCATCCCCAAGGTCACAGGTGGGTATTTCTGATCTTATTCCTCCAACACAAGCCCTTTTAATAGACAGACTGCTGGCGGTGCTGTGAAAACTATCCATGCAGATGCTCATCTAAGTTTCCAAATCTGTCATTGCTTAACTCTTGAATATTTTCTATCGTGAATATGGTCATTAAAAAGTTTATAATCTCTGTTTTCCAAAGAAATGTATCTCCTTAAGATCTGTTCAGTACTTTGGGAGTAACGGCAGGTTGAAGTCAGTACAACAGAGTAAGCGACTCTGCTCGCGGGACGTCAGGAAACTGCCGGTGCTTTTCTTTTTGAGTCATGGGAAAGCTCTCTCTCTCTCTCTCTCTCTCTCTCTCTCTCTCTCTCTTTTCTGATCAGTTTCCCACTGGATTACTCGTCAATATCAATCAGATTACTTTTATTTATAGGGATGTTCTCTCGCTCTCACTGTTTCTGATGAAGGATTCGGTGAAATTTTCCGTCTGCTAGTTTTGATGTTATGATTCACGGGAGACTTTGAAGTGAGTTTTCGTAGCTTTACCTACTTATTTTTTTCAAATCAAACCGATTCATGTAAATAAATAACTATTTTAGTTTAGAATATAACTGGAGTTGTTTTGATGAAAAATATTGAGATCTTAGTGGTCGGGATGAGATTTTAAAAAACGGAAGTCAGAAACGTGAGCGTCAATTTCAGTGGAGTTAATGTGAATTGTTTATTGGATGTGGATCAGACAGTTTTTTCGAGGTTCGCCTTGAAAGCTGTGAATATTAATCGAAATAATCATTTTTATTTTTTTCGCGGTCCAAATCCTGCGCTCTGATTGGCTGGCGAGCAGGTCCGTATCCTACGGTACGGACCCCGGTTATGGACCTCTGGTGAGTCACTCGTTCACAAGAACAACAAACATAGTAGCAATTTTTGTCAACACATTTTTTTTTTCATAAGATTTATTTATAAGATGATCAAAAATCTTATAAATGTTTGCCAGCATTTCTCAGGAGAATAGCGTTAATTTTACAGCATGGATAGCGATAATGACAGTGTTCACAGTGAAAGCAAGTTTTACTCCCATGAGGAAGACGATATAAAAGAAAACATTTCAGGAGAAAGCTAAAAACCTGTAACTGTTGCTAACGCCGAGCAACAACATGGCTGAATCCTGAATGACTCCTATTTGTATAAATAGGGGACTACATAGGTGGCAAAATGTAGTTTTTTTCCTGCCATGGAAGTGCACTTGTATACCGAGGAGGAAGCAATTTGCATTACAGCCGTGAATGAGGATTCAAAATGGCGGCTCGGCTCGGTTTTCCCTTTCGGGCGCTCTCGTTTTCTGTTAGAATTTGGTAAAGAAAAAAATAAATATATTATTTACCAGCTTAAGGTCGGTCCGTATGGTGAAATACTGTGACCTCGGCCTTGAGTACTGACCTCGACCCAGAGGGGCTCGCTCAGTACTTTCAAGACCTCGGTCACGGTATTTCACCATACGGACCTCCCAGCTGGTAAATAACGTGTGTGTGTGTGTATGTGTGTGTGTATATGTATATATATATATATATATATATATATATATATTCTTTCATATCAACACTAGTAGACCCTACTTTTGAGAAATACAAAGTCCTACAGAGCACAAAGAGGGGATTAGAAATAATCTTATTACTTTTTTATTGAGAGTACCAATTTAACGTTTTTACCTAAGTAGCATAATCTCATCTCATTATCTCTAGCCGCTTTATCCTTCTACAGGGTCGCAGGCAAGCTGGAGCCTATCCCAGCTGACTACGGGCGAAAGGCGGGGTTCACCCTGGACAAGTCGCCAGGTCATCACAGGGCTGACACATAGACACAGACAACCATTCACACTCACATTCACACCTACGCTCAATTTAGAGTCACCAGTTAACCTAACCTGCATGTCTTTGGACTGTGGGGGAAACCGGAGCACCCGGAGGAAACCCACACGGACACGGGGAGAACATGCAAACTCCACACAGAAAGGCCCTCGCCGGCCCCGGGGCTCGAACCCAGGACCTTCTTGCTGTGAGGCAACAGCGCTAACCACTACACCACCGTGCCGCCCAAGTAGCATAATACTAATTAAATATTAATTTGCATAATTAGTTTTCACTAATGTTTCAAACTTTGTGTTCAGCATCCAACGATCTATGTTCCTACCAATTTCCATGTAAATATCTTGAAAACTAGAAACGTTATTAAGAAAAACCCTTTGATCTCATTGGTTAACGAGGCCCGTTTTGGCCCATGCGATCCTCATGCGGAATATTACGTCCGTTTTCTAAAAATTACACCGTTTCTTCAATCTTTGATTTGTAATATCTCAAGAACAGATAAACATTTTAATTCTGTAAAAAAAAAAAGTATGTTGTTCTGCATTCAATTCTGAATTCAACAAGAGCAGTTTCAAGCAATTTGGACTCCGTTTGAATTTTCACCTGATACGCCTACTTTTAAAAATGAGTTTCGCTTCAATAAATACAGATGGTGTCATCTAGCCTCGTCTAATCGTCGTCAAGCGTCTTCTCGGGACAGAAAGCGCGACAAAACGATCACGTTTCCATTTGAACCCCGTACCTCCCGTCCTCACAGGTCGACGCTGGGTTCCGTTATAATTTCCATCTTGCAGCTTTTAACTGAACACGTCATTGACCTTCAGCACTGAGGGGGTTAATGTGTCTCTGGCGCACATCCTGTAATTATTCAGCCCTCTCCAGCTCGGTTATTTTTGAACGCAGCCCCCTCTCTCCTGCTCTCACTGAGAGACTCTGTGTTAATAGCGCTAAACGCTTCAGGGTGCGTCGGGGTGGCCGAAAGCTTACGGCTACTTCTGTGTACTTTCTGCTGAAACGGAGTAATTTCACACACTCTAATTAGGACTCCGGATGATGAGACAGAAATGGAGCACACCCTGGAGTTAGACTCGGGTTTTGTCTGTCAGGATGTCTGCTCTCTAAAGAATGTGAGGCAGTACATGTATACGTTAAGGAGAGATCTCGAAACGAGATCTAATAGGTGGTAAAAATAGTTTCTGAGAAGAGAGATGAACTTCCTTCCGTTCCCTTCCCCAGTCCAGACCTTGTTCTTTTGAGTCATATGGGTATAATTATGCTGTTGCAGATACTGGTGTGTGTGTGTGTGTGTGTGTGTTTGCCTAGACACCACTGAAGAAGCAGAACCAGAGATTTGTGTTTCATAAAAGGCTGAACATGCTATTATGAAAACACAATACACGCCGTTCCTTCAGCTCAGTCTTTTGTTGTTGTTGAATCATGTTCTTATTATAGAGCTGATTTTTTTTTTTAAAGCATTTTTATTTCCCTTCGATCAGCGAGACAAAATCCTGCCTCCTGTTCGCATTCACTGATGAATACTATGAATATTTTAAATGAATCGTTATCTCGCTAACTCACTGGCCACTTTATTCGGAACACCCACGCAAACCACCTGCTGTTTGATGCGGTTCTCTAATCCGCCGATCCCTCGATGCATCAAATCACACGGATACAAAATCAAGTTAATTAACGTCAGAATGGGAAACATTGTGATCTCACAGTGAAGTGTGACTTTCTTTCTTTCACTGGGTGCTGGTTTGAGTATTTCAGGAACTGCGGGTCTCCTGGGGTTTTCACACACTCCAGTCCGTCGAGTTTACACAGATGGATAGAATGGTGCGAAAAACAAAAAACATCAAGTGAGTTGAGTGAGCGACAGTTCTGTGGGTGGAAACGGACGCCTTGTTGATAAGAGAGGTCAGAGGACAGATTATAGTAACTCCTACAGTATAATCACTCTTTACAACCGTGGTGAGCAGAAAAGCATCTCAGCAGCCACACTGCAAAAAATAAAAATCTTAGGAAGTTTATTTGTCCATTTTCAAGTCAAAACATCTAGCCACCCTTATTATAAGACATAATTGCCCAACAAGCAAAACCTCATTTAGCTAGAAAGGCTAGTTTTTAGACAGTCCATCTTGAAAATCTTGTATAGACAAAATGTCTTAAAGTCTTATTTGGAGCACCTTTGAAAATAAAACAAGTTTTTTTTAAAACAAGTAAGTACATTTTGGACATTTGTCAAATGCGGTTCATCTTGTTTCAAGAAAAAACAAAGTATGCTTGTTTTGGGAATAAATGAACTTTACTGAAATCTTTGACTCTTTCATTCCAATTCAACTCCACCTTACAGATCCTAAGTTTACTGCGACTGTTTCCTCAGTCATTCAGAGTGAGCTCCTTCTAGATGCTCTACAGACTCTAGACCAGACAAGTGCCTTCAAAAAGGCTATGAGTGAGTGGAGGGCGTTTTAGTGACGGCTTTTTGGAATGCTGGGAGTTAAGTTCAGTGGTTTTTTTTTTTTTTTTTTTTTTTGGTTGGTTGGTTGGGTTTTTTTTTTTTTTTTTTGTGCCTGATCTTGTAAACCCCTCGTACACATGAATAGTCAGTGCCCCCAAAATGCACTGTTGCTTTGGCGTTGTGTAAGCACTGTAAGTCAAAATGCATAGACTTTTTTTTTTTGGTGCCTGAGGTCCTGGGGAAGTGGAATCTTAAAGGAACAGTCCACCGTACTTCCATAATGAAATATGCTCTTATCTGAATTGAGACGAGCTGATCCGTACCTCTCCGAGCTTTGCGCGACCTCCCAGTCAGTCAGACGCGCTGTCACTCCTGTTAGCAATGTAGCTAGGCTCAGCATGGCCAATGGTATTTTTTGGGGCTGTAGTTAGATGCGACCAAACTCTTCCACGTTTTTCCTGTTTACATAGGTTTATATGACCAGTGACATGAAACAAGTTCAGTTACACAAATTGAAACGTGGCGATTTTCTATGCTATGGAAAGTCCTCACTATAATGACAGGCGTACTAACACCTTCTGCGCGCTTCGGCAGCGCATTGATACGGAGCTCAGATATCAATGTGCTGCCGAAGCGCGCAGAAGGTGTTAGTACGCCTGTCATTATAGTGCGGACTTTCCATAGCATAGAAAATCGCCACGTTTCAATTTGTGTAACTGAACTTGTTTCATGTCACTGGTCATATAAACCTATGTAAACAGGAAAAACGTGGAAGAGTTTGGTCGCATCTAACTACAGCCCCAAAAAATACCATTGACCATACTGAGCCTAGCTACATTGCTAACAGGAGTGACAGCGCGTCTGACTGCGTCTGACTGACTGGGAGGTCACGCAAAGCTCGGAGAGGTACGGAGCAGCTCGTCTCAATTCAGAGAAGAGCATATTTCATTATGGAAGGACGGTGGACTGTTCCTTTAAGAGATGTTTTAATGTTTGAATGTTGAAATGGGAAAAAAAATAAACTTGTTGCAATGCTACACGTGTCGTCAACTTGATTCAAGATGGTCTCTGGTCTCATATCTAGAGTATTTTACTAATTACAGGTCACAAAAGGAGAATATTTTAAGCTAGCAATGCTTAGTTGTAGAATTTAACAATCCTAATATTAGTATATTTATCTTAAATTCAGTTTTTACTGCTAAGACTTTGTCATGAATTTAAGTGAAACACCCTTAAAATGAAATAAATAAAAATGACTTGAATGGCTAAATGTAAGAAATACGATCTTGTTATAAGAACTATTTTGATTATTTTGAGTTAATCAGATCTCGCATAATAAGTTCCCCAATCTTATTTTGGAATCTAAAAACAGGTTAGATTTTTCATCTTACTTTAAGAAATCTTACCAAGTCAAATTTGACTAGTTCCGTTGGCAGATTTTTTTTCACCTGATTCAAGCAAATATGCTTTGTTTTAATCTTTTATTTCTTATTTTTGAAAGGCCATTTTTTGCAGTGCAAGAACAGGAATCTTGGAATCAACAACAACAAGAAGTTCCTATTAAAGCTCGTTCACGCTCTGCATAAATTGAGTCGAGGTTTATTTAATATTTATAGCCAAGTTTTCCATCATCTTCAGATGATTTACGCTTTAAGGTTTCACTGTCACATGATAAGCTGCATTTGTTTGCGTTTTTTTTTTTTTTATTTTAATTAACTTTGAGACACGTAAAGAGAGGCTGGTGAGGGAACGACTCTTTATAGCTGCTGTAACGTAAGAGAACAGGAACTTGTTTGCGCGTTATTAAATGTAGCTATAAATGGATGAAGGTTGGAAAATTGCCGTGGCGTAAGAGGAATAAAACACCTTCAAGACATGCTGTTACTGGAAAATAATCAATTTTTTTTTTTTTTTTTTTGGGGGGGGTGTAACGGTATATCTGCTTTGCATCACAACACCCCATTGTTCATTATTTTACTATCAGAAAATCTCCAAGTTTGTCGCATGTTACAGCATACGTTACTAGCTGAGCGGCAGATCGTACATTTATGTAACTGTTCGTTACATCCTGTTAGGCTAGCTCAATCCCTAAATCCAGGAAGTGATATCAGCGTTTACAAATGTCCCTTAATTGAAAAGGTAAATTAATATACCAAGATTTGTGCTTTGTGCAAACAGTTGGCTAGCTACAGCTAGCTATTGTGAAATACTTTGCAAACTAGCGTTCTATTTAATAGCTAAAAAGTCTACAGTCCTTCCCGCGCCAGGACCTGGTCTTCCCAGGCAGTCTCTTGTCCCAGTACTAACCAGGCCCTCAAGGCGCATTGGGCGGTGCCGATGTCCAAAGCCCTCTGTGTCTTGTCTATACAGCTAGGGTTACAGTCGGGGGCGGGTCCTCTGGTAACCGCGAGAGTTTGACTTCCCTACTTGCATCTGTATTGCAGCGTGCCTTGCCAGATGGGAGTCATTTTTATGATGGTCTTTGGTACGACCCGACCACGAGTAGAACTCACGATCTCCTGATCAAGAGGCAGACACGCTAACCACAAGGCCAATAGCTACCTCTAGCTAAATTAGCTTCTTTGCCAATCTCTAAACTTCATCCAATGCTTGTGTAGATGCTCATTTTCGAGGTTAACGTCAACGATGAACCGTACTGGTAAATTGTACACATTGTTTAAAATGTACAGGGGAGGGGGAAATAAAAACTGTTTAAAAAAAGAACCAATCATTAGCTGGTAATAAAGAAACTATAAAGACATGAAGATGAGTTGTCGTGTTATCATAAATATCCCTGTTATGTTGATGAAAAAGCTTTCAGAGCTCCAGAACACCATGACTAACGCTGTGTTTAACTCTCAGGACGAGGCATGGTGTCCTTCCACGCCCATCACAGCCCTGTGAAGTTCCTCATCATGGCGTCACCTGTACGGAACGCTCTTCCCACCATCACCACCTCGCCCGGTCAGCGTGTTCCTCCTCCAGAAGATGACGAAGCTCCCGGTTCTACTGCTTCCCTTCTCGCTGAGGGAGACGGCATCCAGCCCGTCCCCATCCGCCAGGACTCGCTCTCGTCCTCCCGCAGCTCCCTGGAGCACGGCCCAGAGGACGGCGCCATCTATGACCTCCTCAGTGACCCGGCGCACTCCCAGAACACCAAGCGGGCGCAGCGGGAGAACGTGAGCTCGGTGCTGGTGCTGTCTGGTGGCTCGGGTCACCGAAAAATCAACCGGAAGAGCAAAGCGGCACGGCATGAAGAAAACGTGCCCACAGTCATGGTGTGGCAGATCCCCGTGTCGGACGTGTGATGCAGGTAAAGAGGGGGAAAGGGGACCTTCAAGCAGTGGGGGCACTTGATTGTTTTTGTCAATTTATGTTTACTGTGAAGAATCAGCTGCAGTTGTTATTCTGCTACGAATACTTCTACTATTTCTATTACAACCGCTACTTCGAATTCTACTACTACTTCTACCACTTTTTATACTATTACGACTACTACTACTAATACTTCTCCTGCTACTTCTAATTCTACTTCTACTACTTATACTATAACGACTACTTTTACTACTTCTATTGCAACCGCTACTTCTGATTCTCCTATGTCTATAACTACTTCTAATTCTACGATTAATTCTACCACTTCTACTGTTACTGCTAATACAGTAAGCCCTCAGTATTCGCAGGGGTTAGGGACCGAACATGGCCGCGAACAAGCCAAAATCGCGAATACTTGTAACCACACCCCCCCCCATAAAACTGCTCTTTATGTAGCACACGGTACTCTCGTTGATGCCGTAGTGACGAGCCGATGCCGCAAAACTCTTCCCTTCCTTTAGCATATCGAGAAGTCCTACCTTCTCCTGCAGCGTCATTACCTTCTTCTGGCGCTTAGGTTCCTTGGCAGGAGCCTTAGAAGATGCAGAGCGTTTAGGAGCCAGTGTAGGGCGTAAAAATTATTCAAAAATACCAAGAACGCACAACACGTGAACAAGTCTGAACTACGGGAACCGCGAGACTGTACTGTACAATGTGCTCATTCGTATCAGCCAATGAGCAGCAGCCCGCCATTCAAACTTCAGCCAATAGCGAGCGAGCATTCGGCTCCGAGAATGTAGCAGTGCGTAAACGTTTGATATGTTCGCCGCAAATGACCGCGAATCGCTGAAATTTCTGCAGATGTATAGGAGATATGTTCTATATAAAATCCCGCGAATATGTGAATTCGCGAATACTGAACCGTGAATAGGCGGGGGTCGTCTACTGTACTTCTACTTTTACTACTTCTATTGCAACCGCGACTTCTGATTCTATTATTTCTACGACTATGTCTACGAATACTTCTACTGTTACTGCTAATACTTCTACTTTCACTGCTTCTACTACTACTTCTACTTTTATTATTTCTAAGAACATTTCTACTTTTACTACTTCTATTACAGCGGCTACTACTTCTACCAGTTTTTCTACTATTACGACGACTACTGCTACCACTTCTAATTCTATTTCTGCTTCTACTTTTACTACTTCTATTACAACCGCTACTTCTAATTCTACTTCTACTGCAATGAATACTTTTTCTATTACAATGACTACTTCTAATTCTACTGCTACTTCTACCACTTCTACTATTACGACGACTACTACTAATACTTTTACTACTTGTACTATAACGACTACTTTTACTACTTCTGTTGCAACTGCTACTTCTGATTCTCCTATTACTTCTACTACTATGTCTACAACTACTTCTAATTCTACTTCTACTGCAGTGAATACTTTTACTATTTCTATTACAATGACCACTTCGAATTCTACTACTTCTACCACTTTTTCTACTATTATGACTAGTAATACTTCTGCTATTTCTAATTCTACTTCTACTATTGCTAGAAATACTTCTACTTTTACTACTTGTACTATAACGACTACTTTTACTACTTCTATTACAGCGGCTACTTCTAATTCTACTACTGTTATTACGACTACTACTAATAATAACTTCTGCTTCTAATTCTACTTTTACTACTTCTATTACAACCGCTACTTCTAATTCTACTTCTACTGCAATAAATACTTTTTACTATTACGACTACTTCTAATTCTACTACTACTTCTACCACTTTTTCTACTATTACAACTTCTATTAATTCTACTACTGCGACTAATACTTCTACTTTTACTACTTATGACTAACTACTTCTATTGCAACTGCTACTTCTGATTCTACTATTACTTCTACTACTATGTCTGCAACTACTTTTAATTCTACAATTACTTGTACCACTTCTACTGTTACTGCGAATACTTCTGTTTACTACTTCTACTTTTATTACCACTAAGAACACTTTTACTACTTTATTACAGCAGCTACTTTGAATTCTACTACTACTACCACTTTTTCTACTATTACGACGACTACTACTAATACTTCTCCTGCTACTTCTACTATTGCTACTTACACTATAACGACTACTTCAACTACTTTTACTACTTCTGTTACGACCGCTACTTTTGATTTTACTATTACTTCTACTATGTCTACAACTACTTCTACCACTTCTACTGTTACTGCGAACACTTCTACTTTTACTTCTACTACTTAGACTGCAATGACTACTTGTAATTCTACTACTACTTTACTACGACTCGCTGTATATTATCCTGTATGTTTCACGGCTACTTACTAAACAAATCAATAATTTGACACACAATACTGATTTAAAAATTATTTCATGTGACGTGGTCCATAGCAACGGTCTGTTATTCCTAGCAGCAGCCTGTTATACAGAAATAGCAGACTGTAGAATGACCTAGTTGACCAATCAGAACTGAGTATTCAACAAAGCTGTGTCATAATTTCCTTTAGTATAAATTCACAAGTGAGTTATAGAAAATCGCACACTGATTGGTCGAGAGATTCTGACCATTTCTCGATAAGCGAGTTGGCAAAATGGCGTCCGACGGCTTCGTCACTGTAAGGGAGGAAGAATTACAAATGATGAAAGAAAATGCTGTTCCTAAAAGAGCTAAAGATGCTACGAAGAAGTTTTGGTCGAAAGCTATTCAAAGGTAAGGTGGGATTGTGATTTATTTTATCGATTTCAAAACAAAGTATTGAACGTCCATGAAGCTGGTTAGTTCCTGTTCTTACTCGCGTTGCAGCGGCTATAAATGCTTTTATAGCTAAAGTGTCAGCAGCTAAAGACGGATAAGACAAAAAAAAAAACTACACAGCTCCCGAGAAACACCAAAGCGTAAACGCCTCCATCCTGAAGATGTCGGAAAACTTAGTTACAGCGCGCTGACACTGGAGACTCCTTCCGTAAACGCTAAAGAAACGTCTCCTTCGGGAAAACTTCACCACATCAGCAAGGTTTATGTGGAGCGTCCGCTGTGAACGAGCTGTTACTATGGAAACTGTTGAGCTTCTGACCAATCACAGATGAGAACTGAACAGTGTCATGGTACATGATTATGAGCTGGAAATAAACCGGAGTTTGGAGTTGTACTTTAGAGGAGGGACCTGCACTGTTCACCTCTGTTCTTCTTTTCTCATTTTTTTTCCTCAGGATGATGATGGCGAAGACGATGATGATGATGATATTTGATGGGCTGATGCAATCCGTGTCCTTCCCTGTGCGTTTGAGGCATTTCTCTCCTCGTGCGGGATCTACAGACTCACCATGGCGTTGAAAGAAAGGGAAATGGGGATGGAAGGACGAGTTGGACGATCTGATCACTGCAGCTCGATTGATTCCCAGTGTGGGTGTGGGATCTGCAAAAATGGACTTTTAATGGACGACTTACTTGAAATGGCTATTCATGGGAATTTAAGTCACTGCAATGCCACTGAACTTTCTTGTCTAGTCCTTCTTGTTGTTGTTTTCCTTTTTTTAATATTGTGAACCCTGTGCTAATTGAAGTAACACCGCTAACGCAAAGGTTTCTTTTCCTCTTTAGCTGCCGTCCGTTTAAAATTCTTCATTCCAGTTTATACGCCTTGAAATCTTTTACATTTCATTTGACAAATCTTCACATATTTCGGCTCTTACTTCTGTTCTAAAGTTCCGGATTATAATTTGGGTGTAACCAAAAGAGAGACGGAACTCAACATATTTATCTTTCACGTGTAAAGTGGCGTTAATTGATGACCGAGACGGTATGATCGTACGCCATGCGAAGAAAACCTGCGTGTTTTGCCATCATTGTCATTTCTGTATTGCCACGACATCACCAAAAAAAATTTCAAGGTGTTGGGAAGACCTTGAAATGTGCCTTCTTACCAAAAATATTTAGGGAAATTTATATTTCTTCACTTTTTTTTCCCTCATAAACCATGAATCCATGAACAACCCCGTTTTTAAATATGACAATTTGCCAAAAAGACAAAAAGAGAGCGCGTGATCTGACCTCACATGGTGATCAAACCACCAACAGCTAACTGATAGTCGTGGGTTGTTTTTTGTTTTATTTAGGAAAAATGCTTGGAATTTCTGGCAGGCCAGATTTCCGACTCCATAATAAACATGGACAGTTTTATTCGACACTAGCGGATGTTTCATATACATATAATTAAATTAATTGAGCCACATATGGGTATTTAATATGTTGGGGAAGAAAAGAAAGCTTTATAATAAGTCAGTATCTCTTGTTGATTTTTAAATAAATCTTAATAACTGTCACATTTTTCTAACATGTAATAATCCTACGTTTCTTACCTAAAAATCGTAACTCGTTTGGTTTATTTTTATTTCTGCACACCATAATACACATGGATGACTCGTCGAAAATGGAAAAACGAACGGCTGTTATGTTACGTTCACACTATGAAGCGGCACAAGTAACTTGTCGCTCATGGGCGTGGCCTGTACAACTTTTTTTTTAAATATATACATTTCTGATAAGAAGCTTAAGCTAACTAGTTAAACAGAAATTAAACTAGATAGAGACTGTTAATAAAGTCACAGTGATTTGCGCTAGCTCTTACAAAATGGGGGGAAAAAAGCCCATTTGTCGGTGATCCAGATCAGCACCAAAAGTCATAGCAACGTAAGGTATTCTTCATGTGAAATTTGGTGATGATTTGGTTGAAAACTGAGGGATGACTAAAAATGATAGAATGATAATAACAAGAAGAAAGTAGAAAGATTCTGACTGAGAGTGACTATTTGCGCTAGCGCAAATTAATAACATGCTAATCAGCGTGAAAATCGGTTGATTTGTATGTGACGTACGCAACTTCATACGAGCTAGCAAGCTGACTGTACTACCTGCGAGCTTCCTTCGTCTTCCAAGCTTTATTTTTCTTTTTTTCTATACACTTGATGACGACAACGGTGGCACAATTTTCGACGATACGATACTCGATATTTGGTAGGAAACTGCCAGTAATACAGTAGTCTCGCAATTTTTTTTTAACTCTTTGGTCAGTTATACATCATCGACAAAATGCATTTAATTTATTTTCTGTAAAAATGTACAAATTTAAAAGACTGCGTACAAAAGTTCAGCATCAAATCAGATGCTTTCCATTCGCAGTTAAATATATTTTAAATAAAATTTAAATAGACGTACACTACCGTTCAAAAGTTTGGGGTCACCCAGACAATTTTGTGTTTTCCATGAAAAGTCACACTTTTATTTCCCACCATAAGTTGTAAAATGAATAGAAAATCTAGTCAAGACATTTTTCTGGCCATTTTGAGCATTTAATCGACCCCACAAATGTGATGCTCCAGAAACTCAATCTGCTCAAAGGAAGGTCAGTTTTATAGCTTCTCTAAAGAGCTCAACTGTTTTCAGCTGTGCTAACATGATTGTACAAGGGTTTTCTAATCATCCATTAGCCTTCTGAGGCAATGAGCAAACACATTGTACCATTAGAACACTGGAGTGAGAGTTGCTGGAAATGGGCCTCTATACACCTATGGAGATATT
This sequence comes from Neoarius graeffei, assembly GCF_027579695.1. NCBI lineage: Eukaryota > Metazoa > Chordata > Actinopteri > Siluriformes > Ariidae > Neoarius > Neoarius graeffei. The sequence goes on along the minus strand of NC_083579.1, from coordinate 5,921,996 downwards.
GCACCAAAAACCACACATTTGCAGCTAGAATAGTCATTTAGCACATTAGCAATGTATAGAGTGGATTTCTGATTAGTTTAAAGTGATCTTCATTGAAAAGAACAGTGCTTTTCTTTCAAAAATAAGGACATTTCAAAGTGACCCCAAACTTTTGAACGGTAGTGTAAAGCAGATCGCAGTAGCAGTATTGTATCGTCATATCGCTCAAAAAGTCGTCGATTCAAACGTGGCTGAAATCCAACGGTGCCGCAAACATGCACGGAAAACGAACTGCCGCTTTGTCGCTTGCTAGTGTGAACGTCGGGTCGGTGCTTTACATGGTTCCGAGGCGCTTGAAGTGAATTAAGACCTTTTCTATTAGGGTTCTAGGGTTCTATTAAACCAAAGAAAGGGGAATGTGACGTTATATCACTAACACGTGGTTTGGTTTCCATATTCTCCATGTCAGTCTGATGGAACTGAGGTCTTATGTTTTTTTTTGTTTGTTTTTTTTTAACAGATTTTCACTCACACACTAATCTCTTCTCGGATTAACTTTGACTTACTGACACCAACGACATGAAAAGCATATTTAAACTTCTATTCAGAGACCCTGATTTATTTTATTTTTAATTTTTTCCAAACTGTCTGGAGCAAGGTTGGATTTTGCGTAACGTATTTGAACGAGTTGTTCCCTGAAGTGCGTAAAATAACGATAATAAAGAACAACTTCTTTGTAATTACAGCTTGTGAAACTCTCCTCGCAGGATTTTCCGCCTTCTCCTCTGCGACCGGATGCCTATAAGACGAAAGCTTGTCGTTTTTGCTACCAAAATAAGACTTGTACCAATATGTGTTTAAAAAGATGTATTATGATGCATTAACAAGTAAAGGTCTGAATTTTGCCTTTAAGATTTGAAGAAATGAGATTTGTTTGTGTTAACTTCACGGATGCATGGTTTTGTGGCAGGGGCGGATCTAGAAAAATATTTATGGGGTGGCAAGAGGGGGGCAGGAATTTTTGAGGGGTGGCAACGTATTACAGACGTGTGTATATATATATATATATATATATACTGAATTTAATCACAGTTATCACAGTTTGATGACAAATAGTATGTACACACTACAAAAGGGCACGGGCTGCCATTTACAAACTCATACAGACAAACTTAATCTCATGCTTTTATTGTTCACGAAGAACACACATTCTCAGATGAGGTCTACACCGTTTCTGGACAGTTTTATACTGTATATGCAAAAGAACAGACACTAAAAAACAACAACAATAACAACACTGCTTCAAGTTCAGCATGATTTAAACCATTTACACCAGTGTCACATTTTATAGTTTTTTTTCCTCACGCTTTGTAAAGGCTCACCAGTGAGCATAACATGAACTTGTCATGCCTACAACAGCTGAATGCGGCGATTTCCATGTTGCTCAGCAAAACGCTTCACAAATTAAGATCTAATGTTTTTGTGCGCTTTGATTCAATGCTGAGTACAGCCAAACTTGATAGTCTCTTTTCTGTCATAGTCTATGCTAGCACTGTTCGTTCATTATAATTTCATTTCTTGATAGATAGTTAATCAGCTTTTACCCCTTTCCTCCCGTGTCTCCTTTCCTCGCGACTCCTGGATCCCTCGCTTCGCGCCTCTCAATTTTCCGAAACAACCAATCTCTGGCGTTATCTCGTGCTGCATTCGCCGCAGTCGGATATTGGAAATTCGCGCACGTAAATGTCAAATTGGCCGTAATTTTTCTTTGAATTCGTCGCTGCCAACTGGGGTGGCAGCAGGGGTGGCAAGGGTTTCCTTTAGGGTGGCATTTGCCACCCTATGCCACCCCGGTAGATCCGCCCATGTTTTGTGGTGAACAAACGTCTGGGAATTTTGGAGCACTCTTTTACATTATTTGAGCTTTAAAAAATAAGATGGTTGGCTTTTATTTATTTATTTATTTATTTATTTATTTATTTAAAGGATTTAAGGGCATTTTCAGTCTCCTGGAGCAACCAGTTCCAATGAGGTCAAAAATTAACGTTTTTCATTTTCAAGATTCTGAGTGCAAAGTTGAATTCTGGGCAAAATGTTCTGTTTGTATTGCTGTTGGAGTTCTGAGATGTTTCCCTGCTGTACACACACACCGTGTATCCTGTGTGTAAATGTTTTGCCGAGATAAAAAAGCGTCCTGCGTTTTACAATTCTGGAGATCGCCGAAGCAAATGAACAACAATATCGCATCATGTGACCACTGGTGGGCATTTGACCTCCTTTTAACCAAAACAAGTCAGCATGGGGGTGCGGCACGGTGGTGTAGTGGTTAGCGCTGTCGCCTCACAGCAAGAAGGTCCAGGTTCGAGCCCCGTGGCCGACGAGGGCCTTTCTGTGCGGAGTTTGCATGTTCTCCCCGTGTCCGCGTGGGTTTCCTCCGGGTGCTCCGGTTTCCCCCACAGTCCAAAGACATGCAGGTTAGGTTAACCGGTGACTCTAAATTGACCGTAGGTGTGAATGTGAGTGTGAATGGTTGTCTGTGTCTATGTGTCAGCCCTGTGATGACCTGGCGACTTGTCCAGGGTGTACCCCGCCTTTCGCCCGTAGTCAGCTGGGATAGGCTCCAGCTTGCCTGCGACCCTGTAGAACAGGATAAAGCGGCTACAGATAATGAGATGAGAAGTCAGCATCTCCACCTAATGTTTTGATCTTGCAGAGAAAGAAATAAGAAAACAAAAGCAGGAACGGAGAAAAGATAGAAATATTCGTCTTTTGTTTCACGCGAATGCCGACCACGAATTACATCCCTGCGACTCAAAACTCTCCGAGGTCGATGTCGATGCAGAGTCACGATGTTTTCTTGGTGGCATCGCCATTTTGGTGTGACGCAGTTCCATAGTTATGCTAATTAGTTAAAGCTCCTCCTTCACGTTCAGCTGTTTCCTGTTTCCGTACAATTGTACTGTTTTTACCTCAAGAGGGAGGAAAACGTCCCAAAAAATAAAAAAAAAAATGATCACATCATTCGTTCGTATGATATTGTTCTTACGAGACGTAGGAAAATATCGTGCACAATACAATTTTTTTTTTTATTTCAGGTCACTTTGCAGTGAGTACCTTTTAACCTTACAGATTAGAGAAAGTTTTTACATTTTGGCTGTAACTTCATTTTCTTGCAAGATATGGCCTTCCAAAGTATGCGTATCTAAAATTATTTTAAAAATAAATTGTCGTTGATAAATATTAGCCGGACTTCCAAGAAAATATAAGTTGGATATTTATTCAGCTTTTTTTATTATATTTATTTATGGATATTTATTCTTAGCTTTTCCTTAGTAGAAATGGGTTCAGCGTAAACATACTGAGGACATAAACCTGTATTTTGGAGTGGACACTTTTTCTGGATGGACAGATGTTCACAGGCTCGTGTACTCCATGTTTCAGAAGGTGGTTCAGGTGTGTTTTGCTCAGAAGTGACCAGCATAATAGAGGTACTTTAATAAAAGTGTCTCTGATTTACAAAGATGTATTTCTTGTAAGAGCAAGTGACAAAAGTCAGAGTGGACATTTTGGATGGACGCTTGCGTATTCTCATGCGTATTTAGATCAGCCCTGTGCAGAACAAAACCTGGATACAGTCACCAACACATGGTTTATTTAAAGCACATATTCTTATCTAGTTTCCCACTAGTTTTTTTTTTTTAAATGGCAGATATCCTTCTTCGAAATTTTTCATTTAGGAAACAAGACTTTTCAAGTGGGGAACTCAATTTTGTCCATAATTTAACTGTATATTTTCAAGATAAGCAAATATTTTTTGTTCATTTTTATTATTATTAAATGTACTGTATACTATTATGTATTTATTTATGACATTTTACATCAATGTATCAATATTGAACATTTAACCCTCATTTCTATGCATCCCAGTACTCCAGGAGACTATAAAAATGCCCATATATAAATTGTATTTTTTAATTCATTGTTAGACTAGACTAGAATAGGACCAAGCATGGAGCCCTGAGGGACACCTTTGAAATTGGGCATTAAGCAAAAAGTATACAAGTGAAACAACAACAAATATGCAAACAGAAATGTAAAATAGCTCACTTAACCTTTTGGACCCTGTGTCAATTGTAATGCACGTCACATGACTCCTAGATATTTCTTCCTGAAAATATGTAAATTAAGACAAAATTAGTAATACAGAAGGAAAGATTCTTGCCATGCTGTGAATACTAAAAAACAAAGACCATTCATTGGATATGAAAATATGTCATTGGATATGAAAAATATATATATTTTTATATCAAGAGTTTAAGTGTAGGACACTTTTTTTTTTTTTGGTCGGAAAAAATGTGGGGGTGGAGATATGTTAAAGAAATTCCTCCATTCCTGCTCTTCTGGAGCTCAAGCTGAGTAAATAATATATCTAATAATTCAACCCAAGGACAGATGCACAAGGGATCCTGTTTTATTTGGATTTCTTTTGTTTGGACTTCTTAACCTCGCTGTGTGAACAGCTGACGTCTGTATTAGTCGGTCCCCGTAGTGACTGAGTGACCCGAGCATGTGCGTTGTCCAGCTTTCCCCTGGTATTTTATTTACTTACACACTGTAACTGCCCTGGAAATACACCAGAGAGAGTGGAACAGCTGTCTGGTGTAATATCCCCTTGTTAACGCTGTACATCTTTAGAGTTTGCATAATCTTTTTCCTCTTTGAACATGAGGAGGTTGGGTAATGTAATCCTCATGGGAGTTCCTCCAGTAGAAAGAGACTCTACGAAGTGCTTATACTTTGTCGTCTCCTGACTAAACAAAATGTTTAAAATGCAGAACAACTGAAAAAAAAAAACACGGATGTATAAAAGTAAATAGTAGTGTTGTAGTCAAGACCACCAAAACCGAGACCAGGTCATGACCAAGACCAGAGTGTATTGAAACCAAGAAAAGACCAAGAGTTTGAGGGGTTGAGATCAAGTCAAGACCAAGGCAGGGCGAGACCGACTCAAGACCAGGACCAAACCAGTGGGTGTACAGGGGGTTGGGGAGGGGTGACAGCTGTTAACAGGAAGTAAATTTTCAAAATAGCAATGTCACGTTATTGGTCACATTTGAAGCAGGAAGTTTTACATCTAATCGCAGTAACGATGTTAACAAATAAATCGGACGATACACAGGTAATTTTTTAAATTCCCACAGTTGTGGTCTTGAAATAAAACCCCGAGTCCTCTATGTGTGAGACCGAGACGAGACCAAGTAAAAATGCATTCGATTCTGAGACAAAACCAAGACCTTTAAAAAGTGGTCTTGAGTACGACAACACTAGTGAAAAGTGAGACGAGAAACATAAGCAACACTTCCAGGGTTTTCAGCAAGTTACTGAGTTCATGTGTCACCCTATTTAGATGTTCATGTGACTTAGTAATGATTATAATTAAAGGACAAACCTTTTGTATGGGGGCGGTACGGTGGTGCAGGGATGAGCGCTGTTGCCTCACGGCAAGAAGGTTCTGGGTTTGAACCTCACAGCTGACGGGGGCCTTTCTGTGTGGAGTTTACATGCTCTCCCCATGTCTGTGTAGGTTCCCTCCAGGTGCTCTGGTTTCCCCAGACATTAGATACAACCCAGCCACTGGGGTTGCACAAGCCAATGCATACTTGGCGCCGGACCCAAACCTGGGGTTGCGTCAGGAAGGGCATCCGGTGTAAAACCTATGCCAAGCCAAACATGCGGAACAGATCCATTGTGGTGACCCCTAACGGGAGCAGCCGAAAGACGATTAACAAGGTGTACAGCATGTGTAAATCATGAGGACACGCCCATCTCTGTGAGTTATCCTATGCAAATCAATTATAATTACTACACACAGATCCTTAAGCAACCTATGGTGTGTCATATCATGGATAGTTTGCTTGTGTAAAGCCTGGCCTGTTGAATGAAGATGCCCTCATGTGGCTTCCAGCCAGGAAATCAACAAACCGTGCTGTACTCCATACATCTAAAGTCCTTCCCTTGCCATACCCTGGTCTTCCCAAGCAGTCTCCCATCCCAGTACTAACCAGGCCCTTAAGGTGCATTGGGCAGTGATGATCTCCATAACCTTCAGCCTCTTGACTATTTTAGAGCTAGGGTCACAGTGAGGGGCTGGTCCTCTGGTAACCACAAGAGTTTGACTCCCCACTCGCATCTGTATTGCAGCGTGCCTTGCCAAACGGCAGTAGGTACCATTTTTATGATGGCCTTTGGCATGACCCAACCGCAAGTAGAATTCGCGGTCTCCCAAGCGAGAGGTGGACACACTAACCACTAGGCCAACTCACAGTACCCTCCATGTATACAGGACCTTATTTGTGCTTCCATAATCTAAAACCAGCAAATTATACCAGCATAATGCATGCATAAGGAAGCAAACAAGAAACACAACCATCTTTACAGCAAGGTATTCCAAGCCTGATCATCGTCGTCATTATTTTCCCAACTATAATGAAGTATCTTGGACCACCCTGGAATCATGTTTGTTTGGGTTTTTTCAGCAGTAAATCCAGTATGGACATGAAAGGATTATTCCCTCCCTATTTTGCAAGCTACCATTTTGTCTGATCCTAGGGATTATTTGCTGAACAAACCTGTATTGTGTATTGTCACCACATTTATCTGTAGAGATGTGTGCAGGAACGCCTCACCTACAGGCTGTAGTGCTTCTCATATGCTGGAAGTGTGGAAGGCCAAAGGTGCCAAACGACAAACACTTGCATGCTTGCAGCTACTATACAGGTCTTTTTTTTTTTTTTTTTACCTGTTAAATTTTATATATATATATATATATATATATATATATATATATATATCATCTCATTTTCTCTAGCCGCTTTATCCTGTTCTACAGGGTTGCAGGCAAGCTGGAGCCTATCCCAGCTGCCTATGGGCGAAAGGCGGGGTACACCCTGGACAAGTCGCCAGGTCATCACAGGGCTGACACATAGACACAGACAACCATTCACACTCACATTCACACCTACGCTCAATTTAGAGTCACCAGTTAACCTAACCTGCATGTCTTTGGACTGTGGGGGAAACCGGAGCACCCGGAGGAAACCCACGCGGACACGGGGAGAACATGCAAACTCCACACAGAAAGGCCCTCGCCGGCCCCGGGGCTCGAACCCAGGACCTTCTTGCTGTGAGGCGACAGCGCTAACCACTACACCACCATGCCGCCCATATATATATGTAATCAGCAAGCTAGCATGTGAATGGATTAACAATTAAATAAGGGTCTGATGAAATTTAATTGGATGGAATTCTATATTAATGACATTTATACAAAGTTTGCTATGCTCACCTGTTATGTCTTTATTAAAGGTGAAGGCAATCTTTCCAACACAAGGGTGCAGGATACTACATAAAGCTACTCCATTAAACATAATCAGGATGCCTCTTCTATAGATCATGTCTTCGTTTTCACTCACTAATCAGACACTTTGTCGTCCATGCTTGTTTTTTTTCCTTCCTTTTTCTGCTTGACCCTCAACTTGTGATCTGATTGGTTGGGAGTTTAAAAAAGTGCTTGGCGTCACAATGTACTTTTCCGAAAAGTTCAAAAACAGTTCAAATCCACTGTATTTAAAAAAAAAAAAACATCTGACTGCAGCACTTTTTTTTTTGCAGCCACTTCCTGTAAGTTTCCATGTACAACATGAACTGGGGATTGAGAAAGGGGGGGAACACCAAGCTTAAAAACACCCAAATGCCTACTTTTACACTTTACTATTCTTAAAGATAAGTGTCCGATTTGACGAAAGTAATTTCTTGAAGGCTACAGTGCAGAGGAGGCTATAGATTGAGCTAAATAAAATTACAATAAGCTTCGCTTTTCCAGAGCTACAGACCTGATCTTTGCCTTAACTTAGCATCTGATGGGCAGCGTTTGGATCCTTACATTCTTCCTGACACTCTGCAAGACAAAGTGTAAAGTATAGAATGACATTCAAGAGGGTTCCAATTTGCAAATATTCTTGTTTGGGTTTTCTTTTTCTTTTTTTGCAGCTAGCTCCTAGTATGAATTTAAAAAAATTGGTGCAAACAGAGCATTAAAAGTAGCTTAGCTATAACTGTTAGTTATCCAGCTAATGCTAGCAAACAGTGTCCTATATAACGGGTGTCGTTTTTGATTGTCTTGTAGCAGGCTACACCCATATTTCATTTTTAACTTGAACTGAACTTTTTAACAGAAACTTAACATGTAAATTGGGGTGGCATGGTGGTGTAGTTGTTAGTACTGTTGCCTCACAGCAAGAAGGTTCTGGGTTCGAGCCCAGTGGCCAGCAGGGGCCTTTCTGTGTGGGTTTGCTCCAGTTTCCCCCACAGTCCAAAGACATGCAGGTTAGGCTAATTGGTGGCTCTAAATTGACCATAGGTGTGAATGGTTGTTTGTCTCTATGTGTCAGCCCTGTGATGACCTGGTGAATTGTCCAGGGTGTACCCCATCTTTTGCCCATAGTCAGCTGGGACAGGCTCCAGCTTTCCCATGACGAGATGTAAATTTTCCTCTTTTTATTCCACCAGAAGCTACCAGCAGCGACCAACCATGTCTCCCAGGGAGGTTTGGCTAAGTATGATTCCACAATTTGGGTTTCATTTGCGTCCCACTGATATTTCTTTCATAAATATGTATAACTAAAATATATTTTAACCATTTCACAGTGTCCTTCGCACCAACCTATGTGAAATCCATAGAGCCAAATTAGATCCTTTTTTTTTGTCTTGGTCCGTGTTTTCGCACACGGCTGATATGGTTCAACTAAGCTGGATTTTTCAGGAGGGATGCCTTGATTTGGCACCTGGCCCACTGGGTATGTGCTCAGGGCTGTGGTCACTAGATTGGTCTGGTTACAAATTTCCTCAGTTTATCTCTCCATGTTTGTAGAGGCCATGGCCTAATGGTTAGAGAAGCAGCTTTGGGACCAAAAGGTCGCTGGTTCGAGCAGGACTGGCCAAAGTGCCTTTGAGCAAAGCACCTAATCTCCAATGGCTCTGGCAAGCGTAGTAGTGTACCTTGTTTCTGATTTAGCCAAAGAAAACTGATCATGTGATTATCAGTTTGGGCGGTAGCCTGGCCAAAACTAAACTAACTAAAGAATTGCATTGGGCAGCACAGTGGTGTAGTGGTTAGCACTGTCACCTCACAGCAAGAAGGTTCTGGGTTCGAGCCCAGTGGCCGGCAGGGGCCTTTCTGTGTGGAGTTTGCATGTTCTCCCCGTGTCTGCGTGGGTTTCCTCCGGGTGCTCTGGTTTCCCCCACAGTTCAAAGGCATGCAGTTAGGTTAATGTGGGGTGGCCTTGGGCTGAAGTGCCCTTGAGCAAGGTACTTAACCCCTGACTGCTCCCCAGGCGCTGTAGTATGGCTGCCCACTGCTGTGTGTGTTTTCACGGCTTCAGATGGGTTAAATGCAGATGAATCTCACTGTGCTTGAAGTGTGCATGTGACAAATAAAGGTTTCTTCTTCATTGGAGGAAATATGATGCTACCAAGTGGACCAATCACAGTTGTTGTGGTCTGTGTCACTGCGATATGTAGTTACATTTCTGGGGAGATGTTTGTCACTGGGTACTGTGGGTACTGGGTGGTTTTGTTCTGTATTTTGACTATTTTCTGCACTGGAGAACAAGACTGAAGACATCAAAACTATGAAATAACATGGAACAGATATGGAATTATGTGGTAAACAAAAGTGTTAAAGAAAATATGTTCGATATTTTAGATTCTTCAGCATAGCCAGTGTTTACCTTGATGACAATTTGCACACACTCGGCATTATCTTAACCAGCTTCATGAGGCCGTCACCTGGAATGCTTTTCAATTAACAGGTGTGCCTCATCAAAAGGTAATTAGTGGACGAGTTTCTTGCCGCCTTAATGCATTTGAGAACAAATAGTAAATAATAACAATACAGTAAATAGCCCTATTCCACACCATAACTAAAGTAATCCATATTATGTCAAGAACCAAACAAATGAGATTTTGGTCAAAGATGTAATAAAATCTTGGCAGTTCTATGGCTAATTAAAAATGCAGGCTCACTTTGAGGATAGTTGTTATTTATATATGATGCAGAGCAAGACATGATTGTTTTTATTTATAAGAATATATAAATTATAAGAATGGGCGGCACGGTGATGCAGTGGTTAGCACTATTGCCTCATCGTAAAGAAAGTTCTGGCTTTGAACCCCATGGCTGATGGGGACCTTTCTGTGTGGAGTTTGCATGTTCTCTCCGTGTTGGCATGGGTTTCCTCCGGGTGCTCTGGTTTCCCTGATTTCCAGATTAGGTAAAATACCTAGCCACTGGGGTTGTACAAGCCAGTGCATACTTAGTTCCAGTCCCAAGCCCAGATAGATTTGGGGGGGGGGGGGGTTGCGTCAGGAAGAGCATCCGGTGTAAAACCTATACCAAATCAAATATGCGGAACAGATCTGCTGTGGGGACCCCTAACAGGATCACCCGAAAGAAGCTATTTATAAGAATCTGAGTGCGCTAAAGAAGGCAACTGGACTTGCTTGAAATCTTTGAAGACGTTTCACCTCTCATCCAAAAGCCTTCTTCAGTTCTGTCTGACTAGTGTGGAGGGTTTCAGGTATTTATCCTCTAGTTGCCTTCTTTAGCACCTACGGATTGTGATGAGGTTCAAGCCCAGTGACTGACCGGGGCCTTTCTGTGTGGAGTTTGTATATTCTCCCTGTGTCTGCATGGGTTCCAGGCGCTCCGGTTTCCCCTACAGTCCAAAGACATGCAGGTTAGGTTAACTGGTGACTCTAAATTGACCGTAGGTGTGAATGTGAGTGTGAATGGTTGTCTGTGTCTATGTGTCAGCCCTGTGATGACCTGGCGACTTGTCCAGGGTGTACCCCGCCTCTCGCCCATAGTCAGCTGGGATAGGCTCCAGCTTGCCTGCGACCCTGCACAGGATAAGCGGTTACAGATAATGGATGGCTGGCGGCACGGTGGTGTAGTGGTTAGCGCTGTTGCCTCACAGCAAGAAGGTCTGGGTTCGAGCCCCGGGGCCGGCGAGGGCCTTTCTGTGCGGAGTTTGCATGTTCTCCCCGTGTCCGTGTGGGTTTCCTCCGGGTGCTCCGGTTTCCCCCACAGTCCAAAGACATGCAGGTTAGGTTAACTGGTGACTCTAAATTGAGCGTAGGTGTGAATGTGAGTGTGAATGGTTGTCTGTGTCTATGTGTCAGCCCTGTGATGACCTGGCGACTTGTCCAGGGTGTACCCCGCCTTTCGCCCGTAGTCAGCTGGGATAGGCTCCAGCTTGCCTGCGACCCTGTAGAACAGGATAAAGCGGCTAGAGATAATGAGACGAGATGAGATAATGGATGGATGGATGGATTATGATGACCTGGATGACTGAGAACCTTCATGGACACATTTATAAGAATCATAATCACACATCTACATAGAGGGGTACAAATCTTTGGTACCTCTCTCCAATCTCTGGAACAGATTTACTCTGCCAGGCTGAGAAACAGAGCCACAAAGATTAGGACTGACTGCACTCACCCTGGACAATGTCTTTTTGATACCCTTCCCTCTCGCAGGCTTAGGGTCATAAAGTCACAAACAGCAAGACACCGAAATAGCTTCTTCCCCAGGGCTGTAAAAGCTCTGCTGGGGGCCTGATCCGGACTTGGACTCGCACTCTGCACCTTACTGTGTTTGGCTACATTAAATAATTTCATACTGCAATTTATATGCCAATATGCTGCTTTTTAAAAGGTTATGTATTTTATTGATTTATTATTTTATTGATATGCTGCTGTGATCTGAGCCCTCAAACAGTGTTTCGTTGTTTAGTAATGTGCAATGACAATAAAGAACCTATCTATCTAGTGACAGTGAGTGAGTTATAAAGCTCTATATTTCAACTTGAACTGGATAAACTGGCCTTAATCGGCCCTTTGTGCAAATCTATTTTTAACCCTTTACCCCTTAATGACAACGTATGATGACCCCGTGTATATCCCATAATAACGACATATGACGCTGGCGTGTATGCACCATAATGACGACATTTGACGACTCTGAATTTGCCTCTACATACGTAGAGTGAAACAAGCTTTCTGATTGAAAGTTGCAGTAATCATTTATTGTACACCATTTGACATGAATTCTTCATGTAAAATGTGAAGATTGGTTTTCACACAGGTATTACTCACCTTTCAGACGCTACCTGTGAGTTGGTGAATGTTGAAACATAACTTTGAGTGATTTTTGTATTGTGTGTCATGCCCTCTTTTCAAAAATGTATGATATGTCATGATTGCTTCAACATAATGAAGGAGAAAACTGATATGAACAAAACCTTGTCTTTAGACTTTTTTTTTTTTCTTGTAAATATGTTCTGAGGGTGAACAGTATATTTTATACAAGGGTGGCTGTAGCAACTGCTTTAAAGGTCATAGGCAAGGGTCGGAGGTGAAATATAGAATATCACCTTTATTGTCTAGAAGAATGACCCATAAAGCGAATTCAATCTTCCTAGTGTCTTATTTGCACCCTAAAATTGAATAAAACGGTTAAAATATACTGTTTTGCCCAATTTCTGAAGGTTTGTTTACATCTCACTTATGCGCACTTTCACCACCAGGGGGCCGTCGTCGTGACATCATTTAAGCCAAACAGACCGGGAGCAGCTCTGTGTTTACTTGCGAACCGAGCACACGTGTACGGACATTGGTCATGAGAGGTTGTGTAAAATGTCTGAAAGCGATTTTGAAGTAGGAACTCTCCAAATTAAATATCGAGAGGTGAAACCATATATGTATGAACCTATGGTGAATGTGGCTCACTGGTTTGACCGTGTGGCCTCGGAATCGGACAGCGACTCTGCCGACTCTGATCACAGTGACCCTGGACCGCAACAAGACTCACGCCCAAACGATTTATCCTGGTAATTATGATAAATTCCTACTTTCGTCGTAATACTAAATAAGAGCCCTTTTGAAGAATAATTAAACCGCCCTCCCTAGTGGATATAGGCAACGATTACTTGACAGCGCGCCGGTAGGTCACATCAGCCTGCCATCCACGGCATTATACTATTTATAGCCTACTCTAAGCAAGGAAATATCCCTTTGTCTCATTTCCACAATGATTGTACAGGATCCCTCAGGATTCTTGACTTGTCAGTTGCAAGCAAAAGTAAAAATGTTTACCTCCAATCTTCTCCTTTTTGCTTGAGCGTTGCTGCTCCGTTTCTTCTTTGACTGCTTGATTTTGTTTCACGCGCACAATCCACTCTCTCCGCCTCATCTCCTCTTCTGGAAAAAGCCAACCCTCTGGCTTCGCATGCACAATCCACTCTCTCTGCCTTGTCTCCTCTTCTGGAAAAAGCCAACCCTCTGGCTTCACATGCACAATCCACTCTCTCTGCCTTGTCTCCTCTTCCGGAAAAAGCCAACCCTCTTGCTCCGCCTCTTCTCCTCTTTCAGAAAAAGCCAACCCACTCACTCCGCCTCTTCTCCGTTTTCAAAAAAAGCCAACCCACTCGCGCTGCCTCTTCTCTTTCGAAAAAAGCCAACCCACTTGTTTCGCTTCTTCTCCTTTTCCAGAAAAAGTCAACCCTCTTGCTCCGCCTCTTCTCCTCTTTCAAAAAAAGCCAACCCACTTGCTTCGCCTCTTCTCCTTTTTCGGAAAAAGCCAACCCACTCACTCTGCCTCTTCTCCTTTTTTTAAAAAAAAGCCAACCCACTCGCTCCGCCTCTTCTCCTCTTTTGGAAAAAGTCAACCCTCTCACTCCGCCACTTTTCCTTTTCTGGAAAAAGCCAACCTCTTGCTCCGCCTCTTCTCCTTTTTCGAAAAAAGCCAACCCACTCGTTTCGCTTCTTCTCCTTTTCCGGAAAAAGCCAACCCTCTCACTCCACCTCTACTCCTCTTTCGAAAAAAGCCAACCCACTCACTTCGCCTCTTCTCCTTTTTCGGAAAAAGCCAACCCACTCGCTCCGCCTCTTCTCCTTTTTCGGAAAAAGTCAATCCTCTCGCTCGGCCTCTTTTCCTCTTCCGGAAAAAGCCAATCCACTCTCTCTGCCTCTTCTCCTCTCACAGAAAAAGGTAAAAACTTCTTCCTGAACGGGTCCCATTGTTACAGTTCACTGCACAGCAATAAGGCATGCTTTTTCTTTAGAAATTCCCGAACGCACTTCTGCACTCAAGCCGAACGGCAATGTAAGTAAACGGAAGTGGGCTCAACTCAAGTGGTTTGTTTGGCTTAAATGACGTCACGTGCCGAGTGGTCATGAAAATAGCCGAACAGAAATTCGCCACGATCCGCGCTAACTTATTTTAATTATTACTTAACAATACTTCTTGGGACCAGAAGAAAATTACAGAGGGATTTTTTTTTACATATAGAGTTTAAAATGTGCATAAAATTAAAACCGTTCCTTTTTCGTAAAAAGCCAACCCACTCGCTCCGCCTCTTCTCCGTTTTCAAAAAAAGCCAACCCACTCGCTCCACCTCTTCTCCTCTTTTGGAAAAAGTCAACCCTCTCACTCTGCCTCTTTTCCTTTTCTGGAAAAAGTCAACCCTCTCACTCCGCCTCTTTTCCTTTTCTGGAAAAAGCCAACCCTCTTGCTCCGCCTCTTCTCCTTTTTCGAAAAAAGCCAACCCACTTGTCACACACCGAGTGGTCACAGAACAGAAATTCGCCATGATCTGCACTAACTTATTTTAATTATTACTTAACAATACTTCTTGGGACCAGAAGAAAATTACAGAGGGTTTTTTTTTTCAACATATAGAGTTTAAAATGTACATAAAATTAAAACCGTTGCCTATGAGCTTTAAGGGGTAAAGAGTTAAGATGTTTTGTCCCTCTCGGACATCCATAGTTTTTTAAAAGAAATGTTTGACATTTATGGCTTTCCATACTGTAATCAGATTTGTGTGTGTGTGTGTGTGTGTGTGTGTGTGTGTGTGTAGGGTTAACACAAAAAGGGGGTGCGGTTTCATCCAGAACTCCCTTTATAGTGTCCAGAGAAACCAAAATATATCCACTGCAATCCAAGTGCTGTTGCATCTCAGTCACACAAGAGGAGATCGAATAGTGTGTGTGTGTGTAGGGGACAGGGCGTTGAGAAGAGAGGCGCTGCTTACAGGTACAGCGAGCAAATGGAGAGATTTTAATGGCAGGAATAAACCGGATGAGGATGTAAGAAGATGAGCAGAGGAAGGAAGCAGGCGGCTGATAGGAACTGAAATCCGTCATAAACAAGAAGCCATTTATTTCACCTGGACAGGAGAGGAGATCACCTGAATCCGGTGTGTCTTATATTATATATTATGTTAATATTATATAAGCAGCTTTAGTGCAGCAAATTCACATCCTGGTGAACATGTAAGTCTGAAAAATAGTAATAATGATGATGATGATGATTATAATAATAATAACAATGTGCTTGTGTTGTGAATGAGCCTGATTTGTTTCCTCCATTCCACTAAAGACACGCATGAGGAACCTTAACCTGTTTTTTCCTCTCAAATTTATGAAACTAAGTTTTTTTTTGTCTTCTTTGTTTGCGTTTTTCTTCTCTTCCATTATTTTCTAACAATGTGGTTATGCAAACTGCGCATGCGCCGCGGTCATCTCGACTGTAATTAATTTCCGAGTCGACTCTTTGAACCGACTCTTTCCCCGTGAACCGACTCGCATTTCCAGTCCATCCACCACGTGACCGTCTTCACGAATGCAAACAGTGAAGTGTGTTAAAGCTGAGAAATGTGTGTGTGTGTGTGTGTGAGAGATGCGTCGGAACTCTTCAGAATGAGTTATAGCGAGAACTTGTCCCATAAATAAAACTAAATAAAAATTCTTCCTGTGGAACCACGTGACAAAATAGCGTGACGTATGCATCCGCCGCCATGTTGGATGATATCTTCTTCTTCTGGCTGCTCCTGATTAGGGGTCACCAAAGCAGATCTTTCGTCTCCATTGCTCCCCGTCTTCCACATCCTTCTCTACCACTTTCACGTCCTCTCTCACCACATCCGTGTATCTCCTCTTTGGCCTTCCTCGTTTTCGTTTGCCTGGCAGCTCCATCCTCAACATTCTCCTTCCAACATTTCTGCATCTCTTCTCAGGATGTGCCTGTACCATCTCAGTCTCATCTCTCTTAGCTTCATTCCCAAGCTCTCCACATGTGCTGTCCCTCTGATGTGCTCGTTCCTTATCCTGTCCAACCTCCCATCGCAAACCTTAACGTTAGGGCTGGGCGATATGAGAAAAAAATTATATCACGATATATTTTTTTCAAAATTTTCGATAACGATATATATCACGATATAAATCAAATCACCATTTTTGTATTTTCTTTAATTTTCTGCTCAAAATATGAACATTACAAATTAGTAGTTCCTTCCTAATTAACAAAAATAGCTTAACAAGCCTTCAAGTTTCACAGAACCAAAACAAACTGGATGCACATTCTTTTGTTCTTTTTATTCAAATGAATAAACTGAAACTGAAAAATAAAAACTATATACCATTGTTAATCATTTGTGCAAATTCTAGCAGCTTTCAAATAAACAAAGACGTATTGACGTGTAAACCTTATACTGCAAGGAGAAAAAAAGTGCAATCTTGTACGTCAGTGTGTTTAAGGTTTTGTGTAACACTTTGTTGTATGTCCGATTTTAAATATCCAAAATACCTCCACACAACCGAAGATCTCTGGCCCTTCTTTTCAACGATGTCCTCTAGGGCAGTGCTCTGACTTTCCTGTTCAGAACTCCGGTCAGTCGGCTTCTTGCTCATTTTTATAATCGCTTTGTTTCACGCTTTGTTGGAGAAATGCCGCGCTCCTGCAAACTTCACCACAGCCATGCTGTGCGTTGCTGCTACACGTGTGTTTGTGTGTGCACGCAACCTAACTTGACGTGGCTCTCTTCCAACTGATTGGTTACGTGTGGTACTGTTTAGTTATGATTGGCTATTCGCGTGTCTGTCAAAACTTCGGATGAAGTAATTTTATTGAAGGCGTAGGCTTATCGTAGGCATATCGTACATGTCTAATTTCTAATCGTAGAGATTTTATATCGTGAATAACATCGTAATCGTAAAATTGCCCAGCCCTACTTAACGTCCTCAACTTTGCCTCCTGTCTCTTCGTTAAGGGTACGGTCTCCAATCCGTACATCACAGCTGCTCTCACTACTGTCTTATACATCTTTCACTTTTGCTGGGACTTTCCGATCACACATGACTCCCGAAATCCTTCTCCACCCTGCCTGCACTCTCTTAAGGGGTGTTCACACAGCAACTTTTACTCCGGTGTAGCACCGGGGCTGCCCCGGTAGAGCGTTCACACGGTACAAAGTTATACCAGTGTCAACCCTGAAAGCTGCTTAAACCGGTGCAAATCTAACCCTGCTCAGGAGGTGGTTTAAGAAATTTACTCCGGAGTAAATGCTAGTTTGCGGGGCAGCACCGGTATAAAATGGGACGTCTGAACGCTACAGGGGTAGACTCGCTACGCGTCAGGAGACTTGATTACATACGGGCATTGCATAATTTGCATCCTGGTATTTTGCGCTTCCAAAATGGCGAATATCAACAACAACAGAACTGCGTCTCTTCCAGTGTTGCCAGATTGGGTGGTTTTAAGTGCATTTTGGTGGATTTGAACATATTTTGGGCTGGAAAACGTCAGCAGTATCTGGCAACACTGGTGTCTTCATCCACGTTGTTTTCCCGGCGCTTGGTGATGCCATGACAACCGGGAAAAGGAAGTACATTTTCACGCATGCGCATATTTCATTTCCGCATTATTACTATCGTATCGCACGGTCGCAAAAACTGCCGTATGAACGCAAGTGGGGCTGCACCGGTGCTAACACGCTTCTCTCTAGTAAGCAGGTTTGTGACGTGTGAACGCTCCACAAAATTTACACCGGTGTAAGATATATCGCAACAAAATACATCAATGCAAATATGTGCCGTGTGAACACCCCTTATCTCCCCTCACTACCGCAGCCCCCATTTTCCTGCACGGTTGACCCCAGGAACTGTGGTCAACTGTGCAGCCACTGGGGGCTGCGATAGTGAGGTGAGCCACTGCGGGTGCATAAGCGTACTCTTGGTGCCAGTCCCAAGCCCGGATAAATTGGAGAGGGTTGCGTCAGGAAGGGCATCCGGCGTAAAACTGTACCAAATCTAACATGCGGAATGAAAAGAGAAATGCCATGTTGGATGATAAAAAAAAAAAAATCCAAAACATCGTCTCATGTGAACAGTGACTGTGATGCGTCTCTGACTTGACTTTCTCGAAATGTTATGATTCTCTGGAGCCAAGTCAAGATTCAGAGAAAAAAAATTTCAATTTGTGTCTTTGACCTGTGAATGTTAAAGCTGTCTGATTATACAGAGGATTTCGCCTCATTACCACTGATTGAATTCCCTGATATCAGCGTAAACTCTCATTCTGCAAAAAAACAAGTGCATAAGTACACCGAGGTTACTGGAACGGCGTTGCTAATATCGCAGTAACAAAGTACATTTACTTGAGTGCTGTACTTAAGTACACTTTGAGTATCTGTATTTTTTTTTTGGAAATTTATGACTTGACTACATTTGAAAGACAAATACGGTGTTCTCCACGGGCGCTTTTAAAGTGGCGCGCCGCCATGTTATAATTCTGGCCTGCCACCCTTCCCTTGGCCAAAAAAAAAAAAAAGTAACTTCATCAGTATACACCAAATAAATTGTAAAGGCTTCGCTTTATGATAAGACGACCATTAAACGAATGCATACCGGTTGATCCCCGTGTTATACTACACCGCATCACATTACACCATACTGACACATCGTAACGTTGGAAGCTGCAGCTAGCCAGCAGCTAAATAACTTTGCGGGTGTTTGTAGCGTTATTGTGCAACGGTTACGCTTATCTATCGTCCTTTCTGACCATACACAGTTACAGTAATCATATAACAGCACACACACGTTAGTTAAGTCTTTTATTTTACGTATCTGTGATTGTGTAGACGAGAGCTGCATTTTCCAGTTGCTTCACTGTGGTTGTTTACTGCAGGACTTCCTGGGTCAAACGACCCAAACTACAGAGGCCGGAGTGGCTTTTTCACACCCAGAAAAAATATATAATTAATTCAGGGATTCGCAAAAGGCGCATCAGTCTCAACTGAAATGCCAGATGATTCTCGCATTGACAATAAAGCTGATACAGTATGTACAGTAAGAATGTGTTTAATTTTGTGTAAAATGATTTTAACTGGGGCAGCACGGTGGTGTAGTGGTTAGCGCTGTCGCCTCACAGCAAGAAGGTCCGGGTTCGAGCCCCGTGGCCGGCGAGGGCCGTTCTGTGCGGAGTTTGCATGTTCTCCCCGTGTCCGCGTGGGTTTCCTCCGGGTGCTCCGGTTTCCCCCACAGTCCAAAGACATGCAGGTTAGGTTAACTGGTGACTCTAAATTGAGCGTAGGTGTGAATGTGAGTGTGAATGGTTGTCTGTGTCTATGTGTCAGCCCTGTGATGACCTGGCGACTTGTCCAGGGTGTACCCCGCCTTTCACCCGTAGTCAGCTGGGATAGGCTCCAGCTTGCCTGCGACCCTGTAGAACAGGATAAAGCGGCTACAGATAATGAGATGATTTTAACAATGAATTTAGCATTTCCTATCCACTTGTACCCCTTTTCCACCAAATCAGTTCCAGGGCTGGTTCGGGGCCAGTGCTGGTTCACAACTCATTTAACTTGCGAGCCAGCTGAGAACCAGTTTGCTTTTCCATAGCTCACGGTGCTAAGGGAAGCCACGTCATCACGTTGCTGTATACGTCAGTTAGGCTGCTGGGCCATAGAAGGTTCACGCTGCATGCTGCACGCTACACGTTCACGTGAAGAACCGGACCCTGGGCCATTAAACTTCATGCTTGGATGTTCACGTGTTGCGTCTGTTCTACTTTGACCGAGTAACCAACAATACGGACTCTTCGGATGACGACGATTGCCTCATTCTGCTTTTACTGAGACAGAGGAAGAGAAAAAGGAACAGAATTTGGAGCCGAGAACACTTCCTTCTGAGAGAAACCCGTGGTGAATTTCACCGAACATTCTATAATCTGCTTGACAATCCCGATGAAGAACTATTTTTCAATTATACCATTCAATTATATTTTTTCTGAAGTTTTCCCCTGAAAGCATAGCGTTATCTCCCTAGACCCGTTCTGATTGGCTGGCGCGGCGGTGACCGCATGCATTGACTGGAATTTCCATCTTCACGCCTAGAAAAAAGTGTGCATGTTCATTTCACGCTTCACGCGTGAAGTGTGCAGCGTGCAGCGTGCAACGTGAACGCCGTTCTATGGCCCAGAGCAAGTCATGCTACGTTTGTCCACTTTTCTTTACACGCGTGTAGTGTGCAGCGTGAACCTTCTATGGCCCAGCAGCCTTACGTCGCTACGTTTGCATAAACCTTGGCGCGAATATCGAAGCAAAAACAACACAGAAGAAGCAGCAGCAGCAACAACAATAATAATAATGGACGACTTCGCGTTTGTACAGCTGCTGCTTCTCGTCGCTTAAAAATGGCGATCTTTTGCGGTCTTGTTATTGTTGTTGGTCTTAACAACTCCGCCCCCCGCTAACGTAAGCGGTTCTTTCCTCTGGCCCAGCAGAGAGTTGGTGCTAGCCTGGAACTGGTTTTTCTGGCCCCAGAGCCAGTTCTTTGTCAGTGGAAACAGAAAACCCGGTTCCAAACTAAGCACTGGCCCCGAACCAGCCCTGGAACTGCTTTGGTGGAAAAGGGGCATCGTTGGCCAGTTTCACTGTCAAAAAAGCCCAAAGTCCATCAGCTTCAGGGGGACTTTGTCCCCCTAGGGCCCCGCCCCCTCCGCCACCTTTTATTTTTGAAAAGTGGAGAACCCTGAAATATCGTACTTTTCACTCCACTACATTTCTATCAAGCTCCTTGTTACTCGTTACTATGAAGCAGGTCTGAAAGTGGATGTTTTTTCTTTTCTAAAACGTGATGGTTTTTTCGCAGATGACACTGAGACAGCTGATCAGTAATCACTAGGGTCCCGTCACGTCTGTAGACTGTATAAAATCCAGATCAATGATTTCTCAGCAGCGTTATTTAACACGATCAGTTGATGGCAGAATGGAAGGAGGCGGTTCTTCTGGGGAACGCACGCACTCATGAACCCATATTTCAATTTTCTGAAAGGATTAAAGATTCATTTTAAATGTTTGCTTGGTTTGCCGAAAACGAACCACATCACGGCCTACAAAAACTCGCCGTCCGACCTGCGGAAGCATATTGAGGTAGATAAACGTTTTATTCCAAGAGAAAGCTTGCAACGAAGTTGTCTGTGCTTTTAGAGCTAGCGATAACATTGCAAACGTAGCTATGCAGTCTGTTTAGTCAAATGACTTTCTATGGATTTGCCCACCAAGTTGCCGTAGCCTTGTCCACGGCTAACGTTAACACACAGCTAGTTAACTTGGACACTGTTAGTTAGCATGTAAACACGGAGTTACGCTAACATGAATAACGTTAACTTATCTGAAGTCCTTTCGGAAATATGTTTTAGCATAATCTTGCCAAATAAACAATGTAGAAATCTTTTTTTTTTTTCTAGTAACATTCGCTACCCAATATGATTTTGAGTTTGAAAAGCATTTGCTAGCATGTCAGGTGGAGTTTCACTGACTAGCTAGCTTAACGTTAAACCACCGTGATGCACAGCATGCGTTCATTTTCTGAATTCACATTTCTGTCTCTGGTAACGGCGTTAGGTTTTGTAAGCGTTGTGGCAATAATACAACGACGCATTGACAGAAAATGTACTTTTAATACTTAAGTATTTTTAAAAGCAAGTACTTAAGTAAAAATTAGACTGGACAACTTTCACTTGTATCGGAGTAACGTTTGACCAGTGGGATCTGTACTTTGATTTAAGTAATGAAGTTGGGTTCTTTGTCCACGTCTGCTAATATCTCACCTGGCAAAGTTGACCCACACTGTTCTCCTTGTGTACCCGAACTCGCTAAGGTTTCTCGCGCTGCTTCTAATCCGGCTCTCTTGGCAGATCTTTCATTCATCCTGCTGCTTCTTCTTGATCCTGCGAGATGAGTTTTCGTCTTGATCCTAAAGACCGTGTCCTAATTTGAGTGTTGGTGCTCAATCTGGATGTGTTTTATCGTGTAAGGTTCACGCCAAAGCTCAAAAATTCAAGTTAATCATCAGAAAACATGGCTTTAATTAGCAACGAAGCGGTCACCACACACGCAGGCGTAATTATTTTTCCGATGTATGTTTTTGAACCAGAGCAAACGGCATTCTCTGAACAGCTCGTCGTCTGTTTTGTCGCCGTTTTTAATTATTTGGGGAATTCTTTCTGAAGAACCGTTTCTCTTTGTCACGAGTAGCATTATTACCGCGGTTATATCCGACACACAAAGTGTAGGCACTGTGTTTCTTTAAAGGCAGTGAAATCGAAAGGAAATCACAAAGCGTTGCTGCAGCTCACAGGCTTTCATCTAAACCGGGGAACAGGGGTGCTGCGCCCTCTTACTCTCAGCGTGCGCCCTCTTACCGAAATGCCGATTGAACCCGAAGTCACACTTAGGCCATGCACTTATATGCTACTGCACAACATGCAGTCTTTCTCAAAACGATCTTTTCTCCGTGAAAACATCCCAGCAACACCACGTGACAATGTGTCTGATCATCAAATGCGTCATAATTACTCCAAAAATATTCCAATCATAGTAGATACACCGCCAGACGGTGCAAAAACAACCCGAATTGGCGTTTAACAGACTGAGGCGCCATGTTTAGTTGTTTACTTGTCGCGGCTGCTCTCGCGAGATTTGACATGGGTTACATACAAGGTCAGCTGACTTGTAGAGCGAGATTTCTCGAGACTGAATGACCTTTCACCCACCGGTGCGGGAGCTTTTGACAGAAGTAGTTCGCGAGTTGTTTTTGTTGACACTTGGGCATTTAAAGATGTCGTCCCGCGGCACGAAACGGAAGAAAGGCAGAGACTGTCCGGGGCAGAAGAAGATTACTTCTTTCTTTTTCAATGTTGACAGACAATTTGTTACAATTTCGCTCTCAGATAGCCTCAGAATGTCCCATTGGAGCCTCAATTTTTCAAAGGCTTCGCACGGCGGAGGAGGGGACGGACAACCCCCCCCCCCCCCCCCCCCCCCCCCCCCCCCGTCGCTTCGCTCCCTCGCCATGGTGAGCGCCCTCATACTAAATTTTTCTAGAAAAAACCCTGGCTCACATGTGAAGTGGCACTGTCTTGGTGGTGGTTCTCATCCAACATGGCGGACTTCCGGTTTGGAAAATAAGCGTGACGTTACGTGCGCACGAAGAATCCATTGCTTCATTTTTCTTTTGCTTTAACAGCCCACTATCAATCTTTATTTCCCATAATGATTGCTTTGCGTGAAGTGTAGAAATGTTTTTGTAATCTTTCCCGTTCTCAAAGGGATTCCTCCCAGAGATATTTTGTTGTCCTTTAACGCTAAATAAAATTTTAATAAAAACCTTGCAGAGTGAATGAAATCGCACCCAGCGCACTTTCAGAGCCTCGGGTTGCACATCACTATCCAAGCCTGCTCAGCTAGTTTAATCAGATCAGCGGCTCATGCTGACTCAAAGACTCCGATCCAGAAGCGTTTTCGGATGCTGCTGGAGTTGAACATGATGGAAAAGACTTCAGACGCTGCTGTAAGGAGTTTCCGTGATGCGCTGCACATTTATTTCCATCCTTTCTATTTTCTGACCTTAGGTAAGAGGCGGGGTAAACCCTCGATAGGTCAGACATCTATCACGGGGATAACGTAGAGAGAGACAGACACTCATTCACACCTACGGACAATTTCAAGTAGCCAGATGACATAATCTGCATGACTTTGGACTGTGGGAGGAAACCGGAGAACCTGGAGGAAACCCCCACGAGGAGAACATGCAGACGGAGCCTTCTTAAGGCCAATTTATGCTGACAACCCAGTCCTCGCAGATGGCGTCTGCGTAGCCCCCCCCCCCCCCTTTTGCAGACGCTCTGCGCGCACCTCCCAAAAATTGTGACCACCGCAGACAGCGTCGCAGACGAGGGCTCTGATTGGTCCACTCTACATCCGCTGTACACGCACTTCTGCTTCCCTACTTTCCCGGTTTGTTTTGTTTTCACGACCGCCATTTTTAAAAACATGAGCGAAGATGGAGCAGCACGAAGAGCGGTTGATCGAGGAAGTGAGGAAGTACGTACATCTATACGACTCCAGTTCTAGTCATTATAAGTAACCGGAGGATAAACACTCCACTAACCACACCCACCAACTACTCCTAGCAATTTTGCGACTTCGTGCCCCCTTGCGTTGTAGCGGTGAATAACATCGCGCACGCCTATTACTCCCCGCTCAACGATAAATTACAACTGTCTGCGAAAAGCTATCTGCGAAAGCCTTGTCGCGAGAGCATGCAGAGGCCTTTACTGTGAGGCGACAGTGTTAACCACTGCACCACCGTCACTCAGTGAGGAAAATGCATTGAATCTGGACATCTAAGCAAATGACCAGTCAGCTACGCGACTAGTTAACAGTTAAAGTGAAGTGAATATCGGTGAATAATAAACGAGATGAAGTTGTGGTCGAGGTTTTTTCGAACTTCAAAAGTGGCGTGTAAATATAATAACTTTGCAGCGCAGACTTGTCACTGATCTACGCCGAGTCACATAAAATCCTTTGTTTTGAAATCGATAAAATAAATCCAAACTCCGCCTTACCTTTGAATAGTTTTCGTCCAAACTTCGTAGCATCTTGAGTGCTTTTATTTTCGGAACAGCATTTTCTTTTATCACTTGTAATTCTTCCTCACAGGACGGCACGGTGGTGTAGTGGTTAGCGCTGTCGCCTCACAGCAAGAAGGTCCGGGTTCGAGCCCCGTGGCCGGCGAGGGCCTTTCTGTGTGGAGTTTGCATGTTCTCCCCGTGTCCGCGTGGGTTTCCTCCGGGTGCTCCGGTTTCCCCCACAGTCCAAAGACATGCAGGTTAGGTTAACTGGTGACTCTAAGGCCCTGTCCACATGGCAACGGATTCAGGTGAATCCGATTAAAATTTTTTATCGTTTCGGCCTGGCGTCCACACGGCACCGGCGTTTTGGGTGCCCCAAAACGATATTTTTTGAGAACGGTTTCCAGAGTGGAAAAATCTGGCAACAGCGCCGTTGCGAAGTCGTCTGGATGAGTAGAACGGATTTGTTTATGATGATGTCACAACCACATGACTAGAACAAGCAGCACTCTCGCGTGCATCATTCGTGACAGCAACAATGGTGGACCCCAGGAGTAACTCGCAGGAGTAACTCCACCTCGTCATCGGTCCAGACAAGAGAGTCGGTTTTTCCTCGCGTAATCGCAGCCATCTTCTTGTTGTTGTGTGTTTGTTCCTGTGAGTGCTTCACGCCAGGTAGAAGAAGGGGTTTATGCGCATGCATCCTACTTCTTCTATTGTTCTGGTGTCTCCGATGGGACCGTCTTACAGCGCACGTAGAGGTGTGGCGTGTGTATTGCATCGTTTTCAGCAAGCGTTGCGTTGCCATATGTACCTGATATTTTACCGATCCATTGCCCATGTGGACGCGATATTTTTTTTTTTTTACCCGCTAAAAAAAAAATCTCGTTGCCGTTGTCGTGTGGATGTAGCCTAAATTGAGCGTAGGTGTGAATGTGAGTGTGAATGGTTGTCTGTGTCTATGTGTCAGCCCTGTGATGACCTGGCGACTTGTCCAGGGTGTACCCCGCCTTTCGCCCGTAGTCAGCTGGG
Organism: Neoarius graeffei; assembly: GCF_027579695.1. Lineage (NCBI taxonomy): Eukaryota > Metazoa > Chordata > Actinopteri > Siluriformes > Ariidae > Neoarius > Neoarius graeffei. Next base: position 5,896,165 of record NC_083579.1, on the reverse strand, counting down.
ATAGGCTCCAGCTCGCCTGCGACCCTGTAGAACAAGATAAAGCGGCTACAGATAATGAGATGAGATGAATCCGGTCTGTTTGTTTCAAATGGTGAACCGAATTGCATCCACTCACTGGTCACTTTAATAGGTATGCGCATGCACAGTGCACGACTGTTACACTCATTCTTACAACACGATGACATCATGGTTACAGCCTCTGTGAGGCAGTAGGCACAAAAACATGCGCACACCCATCATGAAATTATAACGCACTGTCATGCAATATTCAGTATTGCTTACACATACCATATAATCTTTTTATTTTTGTACACCTGACTTCTGTAACACGCACCAACAACTGTAACTCGGACAGAAATATTACAGACCTGTTCTGTCCCTCAGCAGATTACGAAACCTTCCTGAGTTCCTCATTCGCGTAGATAAACGAACGGAAATGAAGTTTAAGTGCAGACGGCAGTAAAATAACTGCTATTAATGCAGGAAGGATCTGATTTATTATACAGACTGTTAGTTGATGCAAATGTGCAGCAGGTTGCAGGTTTTGCATTCATTTGAATAGATTTTGAATCGACAAAGTGTCATGCTATTTTGATCATCCAAAGATAAGGTACGTTTTTAAACAAGGAACAACGTATATTTTAAACAATTAATGGTCCTTGCTTAACAATTTTGACTGCCTTTAAGGAGACGAGACACGAGTCATTTGGGAATCAACTCTCTTGGTGAGTCGAGTCGAGCACAACAGTTCGCCAAGAAGCGTCACGTTTATGTTTGTCCTAAGTCTGGATTGATTCTAGATACTAATTCAGGGGGCATGTTGTGTTTAAAAAAAAAAAAATCATGTAATTGTTTACTCATAAGTAATGGCACCCTCTCCGTTAGGTTTTGGTGCTGTGTATCCATCACGTTTTACCATGGAGGTCATGGGTAACTGGGAAATCCGATATAAAATGCTAAAAACACTGGTGCCCTGTGTCTGGTCGGAGTTTTATCACACCGCTCCTGTGAAGGACGGCCCCATGAGGACAGTTGAGGGTTATACCTGTTAAAACTGTTAATATTATAGTCATGCTGTCTGTTGTTGCCCAAATGAGGATGGGTTCCCTTTTGAGTCTGGTTCCTCTCGAGGTTTCTTCCTCATGTCGTCTGAGGGAGTTTTTCCTTGCCACCGTCGCCACAGGCTTGCTCATTGGGGATAGATTAGGGATAAAATTAGCTCATGTTTTAAGTCGTTCAAATTCTGTAAAGCTGCTTTGCGACAATGTTTATTGTTAAAAGCGCTATACAAATAAACTTGATTTGATTTGATAAAAATAATTTTTTTTATATTGTTGTTTTGATACAGATCTGAAGCCAGGCTGTCTACCGATCGAACTCGGAAAGGATGCAATGGTGACCCAGAGGATCTTCTTCCACTTTCTTCCATGATAAGCTATAAATGACCTCGCCTAATAAGGATTTCAAAAATCAAGAGACGCACGCTGCTCTGCCGAGGCAGTCCAATTAGGATTTGTCAAGCAATGCTGCCTCGAAAAAGCGTAAAGCTCAACTCGAGTAATTAATGGCTGTCCATCAGGTTCAGAACTCGGAATGACTTTTCCGGATATAGGGCTAGCAAAGGATGACCGTTGCTAAATTCTGACACATTTGCATATACTTTTTTTTTTTTCTTCTTTCACTTTGCACTTCGAAAGGTGACTAATATGTTCACCATAAAAGCAGATGTCATATTTCATGCTGCAGCTCATGAGGACTCTGAGCAGTCCATCGTTACCAAAGGGACTGACCAGGTTATTCCAAGAGAAGTTAGTGCTTGTGTTTCTGAGACAGGAATACGGCCAAGATCCTGGGATAATGTGGAATCCGGGAGTGTAGCGGATTCTGGAAATCTGGGAAAGCGTTGCTTAGGGGCGGGAGACTTTGTGCAAGATGGAAACTCCAGTGACAGCGGGTTTCAGGATCACGTTCAACCAGTGGATGCTGGTGTTAAGAAGCCGAGTGAGTCATTGAGCAAAAATGGAGTAAAAGAGGAGGCGAATGGAGCTGCAGCTGAGAGGCCTTTACTTAGCCTGAGGTCAGAAACCAGAGGGGAAATGGCAAAATCTTATGTTTACGAGACCGAAGTAATGAGGAGTCCAAGCGTCATCAGTAACTTATCCTCTCTTTCACAGGACTCTTTTTCTGATTCAAAGGAAAGCAGATCGTTGGAACAAGCACTGGGCAATTTCTGTTCATTGCAAGGAGCTGCACACGGACACTTTACACATGACATAAAGCACAGCAGCAATGGGGTAAGAAATTCCGTCTCTGTCCGAGAGAACCCCGATTTAGTCATCGAAGTAGGCAGACAGAGGGTCCAAGTCCATAAATCTGTCCTTGCTGAAAAAAGTGACTATTTTAAAGCAAGGCTTTCTCGAGACATCCTGAAAGTGAAAGGTGTAAGCTACAAGACGTTGTCCGTCTTGATAGATTACGTTTACACCTCCAACATGAACGTGAATAAGGATAACGTCGTGGATGTTGTGACCGGGGCGAAAATCTTACAGATCCCCTGTGCGGTGCAGGCCGCCATTGATGCCATGTCTTCCCAGCTCACGACTCAGAACTGCTACGAGATTCTGACCATCGCTAAAAAGCAGCGACTAAGCGAACTGAAGGAGACGGCATACCGTTTCATAAGTGACAACTTCCTGCAGGTGCTGAAAGATCCTGCCGTTTACGGACGTCTCACGGGCTCCGAACGAGATCTGGTTTTGAGAAATCGTATGGAGGGACGCAAGTGCCTGATGGTGGCTGAGATCAATGACGTTTTTGAGCGAGTCGGGAGCAGACCCCCGAGCAGGGGCAACAGCAGGCCACAGAGCCCTCTATCTGCTGCCTCGTTTGAGGACAACCACATGATCTACTACTACAACGAGAATACCAAGGATTGGCACACTTTGACCATAATGCCCGAGGATATTAATACTAAAGGCTGTGGTATCTGCTGCATGTATAACTACCTGTTTGTTGCAGGTGGCATCCGAGGATATGGCGAGAAAGGAAAGGCATCAGACAAAGTGTTCTGCTACAATCCCATAACGGACCGCTGGAGCGAGGTACGACCCATGAACCAAGCAAGGTCACAACTCAAATTGGTGTCCATGGATGGCTTTTTGTATGCCATTGGTGGGGAATGTCTCTTCACAGTGGAAAAGTATGACCCTCGTATGGACCGTTGGACCACCGTGGCTCCACTACCCAAGGGAGCATTTGCAGTTGCCCATGAAGCCACAACCTGCAATGGAGAGCTGTACGTATCGGGAGGAACTTTATTCTACCGCCTCTTGAAATATGACCCCAAGAGGGACGAGTGGCAAGAATGTCCGTACAACAACAGCAGGAAGAAATCCACCGACATGGTCACGCTGAAGAGCTTCATCTACAGGTTCGATGTCAACCGTGAACAAGGCATCAACGTATTTAAGTACAACACCATAGTTAAGATGTGGCACGACTGCGCTTCCTATCAGCAAGGGAGCCCGCTGCCGTTCAGGTGTGCTGTGATTGGGAATTGCATCTACTGCGTCAACAAGACCCAGACTCTGCAGTTTATCATGGAGGAGGAAGGCGCTCGATTTGCAGAAGAACCTCTCAAAGCTCCCATGGAGGCGAAAGGAGTGTTATTCCCGTTTATTCTGACCTTGCCAGACAGGAGTGATCGAAATGTCTGAGCAGGGAGTAAAACTTGAGGAGAATGATGACGGGGGAAGAAAAAAGAAAACTGCTCGTACCAGGAATGTCTGTTTGCATGATGGATAGACGTCCATGGGATGCCTTACAAGGACAGCGCTTTTGTTTTAATATTGTGGCACAGTGACATTACATATATAGATAGCCTGGATGCTTTTTTTTTTTTTTTTTGTGCACTTTGATACTTGGATGGTTGGACACAAATTTGGCAGCCAAAAAAAAAAAATTCAGATCTACAGTAACTAGCGTTATTATAAAATTGACACAAAAAGCACAACAAAAATATAACTGCAAATAAAAAAAAGTCTATGTAGGATAAGGTTAATGAAACTGGATCTAGACATAATACCGTCAAAGAAGTGAAGTATAGCACAGAAAACTAAAAATACAGCGGAAATATTTCTATAACATTTGAGCACACATGCCTTTTGACTTGAAGCAAAGCCATTGAACGAGGAAAGGTTGCGTTAACGTAGCTCGGCTGTGCGCTGTTTAAGAGCACAAAGCACTTGATTGTTCTTACTTTGGCAGCACTTAGTAAGGATACTGAAATAACACTTGGGAATGTCTGAAAACTTATTAATTAGCTTTTAATTTGATACTAACAAGGGCTCGATGAACAGCAGGTGATCGGGGAATCAAGCCAGTGATTTGAATTACATTAGAAAAAAACCCATACTGTTTGCCCATTGGTGGGCTGTTCATGTGTCCTTTAGTTCAGTAGGTATCAAAGAGGGGTCCTGGGACTCCCCAGGTATCTGTCAAGCATAGTCTTGAGGTCTTTGATGACTTCTTTTTCTTTTTAAATTGTATTGGCGGAAATCACAATCCACCATTATGATTGCTATTATATTTATGATCGAGTTCTCAGTGTTTCTTAGCTTTTTAATGGACCACTCAACTCAATAATTCAAACACTTCAGCTGATAAATAATGTCTGTTGGATGTCGATCTAATGTGTCTATCCGATGGTTCAAAATCCAGGAAAGAAAATCTCTATTGTTCCCAATAAATAGGCAGAATATTTACTGTACGCATTTGAGAGGTTGGATTTGGGTCTTAAACCCGTGCTGAGGGCATCTGTGGAACTTATGTTCTAGTTAAAGCAATCTCTGGGTGCAAAAAGTTTGATAATCCCTGCCTTACTTTCTACTTGGGGTAGTACTGGGGAGGGGGGAAACCGCATCCCTTGTGGTAAATAAATAAATCAACCCCAATTCCAAAAAAAGTTGTTGACTGTGTAAAATGTAAATTAAAGATTTTTAAAAAATGCTCGTTTTGAAGTTACTGCTAACACCACGTTTCAAAAAAGCTGGGACGGGGAAATCTGTTGTCATAAAACTGTGATGTTGTGAACTTGCAATGGCATGGGTAGCTTGCACATCTGGGAAGGCACCATTATTGCTATATGACGTGTACAGGTTTCAGAGCAACATGCTGGCATCCAGATGATGTCATTTTCAGGGAAGGTCTTGCTTATTTCAGCAAGACAATGCCAAACCGCTTTCTGCACATATTACAGCATGGCTCTGTAGTAAAAGAGTGCAGGTGCTAAACTGGCCTGCCTGCAATCCAGACCTGTCTCCTATTGAAAGCATTTGGCGCATTATGAAACATGAAATGCGACAAAAGAGACCCCGAACTGTTGAGCAACTGAAATTGTATATCAGGTAGGAATGGGACAATGTTTCTTTTTCAAAGCTACAGCAATTGTCTGTCTCAGTTCGCAAAGGTTTACAGTGTTAAAAGTAGAGGTGATGCAACACAGTGGTAAAAACGCCCCTGTCCCAACTTTTTTGAAGCATGTTGCTGGAATTGAATTCAAAATGAGCATATATTTTTCAAAAAAAACAATAAAATTTCTCAGTTTCAACATTTGATATATCGTCTTTGTACTACACAGTACCAGGATTCCATGATTTTGCAAATTATCGCATTGTTTTTATTTTACACAGCGTCCCAAATTTTTTTGAATTGGGATTGTACAGTAACCAAAGCATTGCCAAAGATTGTCTAGGTTTGAATCTGAAGCACAATTTTCTAACCTTTGGTCATGTGATTCTCGCTATTTGACAGAAATATGAGACTTGTTGGAAAAAGAGCCAAATTAATTACACAGCACTTGATAAATAGTGAGCACATAACTCTTTTATCACGATAAATGATTAGACTATAGAATAATTCCTTCTTCAGTGCCACCTGTTGTGACTGGATTCATACAAGCAACGATATTTTGCACTTTCTGATGACTTTTTCCCTGTTTGCAATAAGATGTTGGAACTAATCTGGAGATTAGTTTTGTGTGTGTGTGGGTGGGTGGGCGCGTGTGTGTGGGTGGGTGGGCGCGTGCGCACTCATGAGTGTGTTGCTATCAAGGAAGTAAAAGCAAACTAATCTCAATCCCAGTCTGCTGCTGCATTTTTGTGAAATTTACAAAATACTGGAACATTATTTGTAGTGTACATTTAAGTAAATCCAATAATTTAATAACTAAATTTGATGCTACATCTGTCCATATATACATACTGTTTTTTTTTTTTTTTCCCAATGTTGTGACCAGTTCAAGTTGAAATACATGTAGAGCCTTATAACTCACTCTGTGTCATTATGCTCTGTTGATGTGTGATTTATGATTATTATAAATAAAAAAATTATGCAAACGTGTCTCGTTCTATATCATAACTCACAGCTATCTTAAAAGTGAGCCAGACATTTTAATTAACCATAGAGCGTTGACCAAAATCTAATTTGTTTCACTGTGATGACCCTCATTATTCAAGAATATATTAAAATGTCAGTTTTTCTACAGTACCAGTCTAAACTTTGGACACGCCTTCTATCTAATCTCATCTCATCTCATTATCTCTAGCCGCTTTATCCTGTTCTACAGGGTCGCAGGCGAGCTGGAGCCTATCCCAGCCGACTATGGGCGAAAGGCGGGGTACACCCTGGACAAGTCGCCAGGTCATCACAGGGCTGACACATAGACACAGACAACCATTCACATTCACACCTACGGTCAATTTAGAGTCACCAGTTAACCTAACCTGCATGTCTTTGGACTGTGGGGGAAACCGGAGCACCCGGAGGAAACCCAGGACCCGGACCTTCTTGCTGTGAGGCGACAGCGCTAACCACTACACCACCATGCCGCCTGCCTTCTATCTAATTCAATGTTTTTATTAATTAAAAGTCACTTCATGTGTTAAAGTAATGATGGATGTCTTTTCTCTTTACTTAGTTGTTTGGTTCTTGATATAATACTGTATGGATTGCGACACTTGTGGTCTGGAATAGGGCTTTTTTTTATTATTTACTATTTACTGTTAGTTGATTTTAAACGCATTAAGAAGGCAAGAAACTCGTCCACTAGTTAACTTTTGACGAGACACGCCTGTTAATTGAAAAGCGTTCCAGGTGACGACCTCATGAAGCTGGTTAAGATAACACCAATAGTGTGGAAAGCGTCATCAAGGTAAACACTGAAGAAGCTAAACTACTGTATCGAACGTATTTTGTTTAACACTTTTTTATTGTTTTACTACATAATTCCATATCTGTTCCAGATGTTATTTCGTACTGTTGATGTCTTCAGTGTTGTTCTACAATGTAGAAAATACAGAACATATGAATGAGTAGAGTAGGGGTGTACAAACTTTTGACTGGTACTGTATAATGAATCATTTGTCCTAAAGTCTATTTGCAGAACAAAAACCAAACATGGACAATGCTGTCATTGTATTTATGATCTTGGTCATACACACTCACTGGCCACTTTAATAGGAACGTGTTCTTGAGTCTAAGTTCCCTGTTCTTGGCTGCAGGAGTGGAACCCAGCGTGGTGGTCTTCCTCCTGTTGCATGCTGAGATGCTTTTCTGCTCACAGCAATATGCACACTAGTTGAGAGGGGGGAAATGCAGAGTTTTCAGGCTTTAAGGGAGAAATTTTATTTGGACGCAAACGAACTTTTTCGATATTTTCAGGTGAGGGATTATTATTTAAAGGAAATAAAGTTTAGAAGAACCCAAAGAACAGAATATCTCATCTCATCTCATTATCTCTAGCCGCTTTATCCTGTTCTACAGGGTCGCAGGCAAGCTGGAGCCTATCCCAGCTGACTACGGGCGAAAGGCGGGGTACACCCTGGACAAGTTGCCAGGTCATCACAGGGCTGACACATAGACACAGACAACCATTCACACTCACATTCACACCTACGCTCAATTTAGAGTCACCAGTTAACCTAACCTGCATGTCTTTGGACTGTGGGGGAAACCGGAGCACCCGGAGGAAACCCACGCGGACACGGGGAGAACATGCAAACTCCACACAGAAAGGCCCTCGCCGGCCACGGGGCTCGAACCCGGACCTTCTTGCTGTGAGGCGACAGCGCTAACCACTACACCACCGTGCCGCCCTAGAACAGAATATGATTATTAAAATAATGATAAATGCATACGAAGGGAGAAAATGTAGAGTAATCTCAGCTCTATACCAAGCTACACTATATTGCCAAAAGTATTTGCTCACCTGCCTTGACTCACATATGAGCTTAAGTGACATCCCATTCCTAATCCATAGGGTTCAATATGACATCGGTCCACCCTTTGCAGTTAGAACAGCTTCGACTCTTCTGGGAAGGCTGTCCACAAGGTTTAGGAGTGTGTTTATGGGAATTTTTGACCATTCTTCCAGAAGCGCATTTGTGAGGTCACACACTGATGTTGGACGAGAAGGCCTGGCTCTCAGTCTCCGCTCTAATTCATCCCAAAGGTGTTCTATCGGGTTGAGGTCAGGACTCTGTGCAGGCCAGTCAAGTTCATCCACACCAGACTCCGTCATCCATGTCTTTATGGACCTTGCTTTGTGCACTGGTGCACAGTCATGTTGGAAGAGGAAGGGGCCAGCTCCAAAATGTCAAAACAGTCTGCATGCCTAGGTGCTTGATTTTATACACCTGTGGCCATGGAAGTGATTAGAACACCTGATTCCGATAATTTGGATGGGTGAGCAAATACTTTTGGCAACATAGTGTATAGGTGCCAGTGGGGGTAATTCAACTGTCTATATTAAAGAAAAATGGGAAAAAGAGCTTGGAATAGAAATAGCAGAAGATGACTGGTATAAAGTGTGCAAGGTTCAACACTCAGCCACGAGCTCCAGGGTATGGCGAAAATTTGGGTGGAAGAACATTATAAGGTTTTTCATAACACCAAAGATTAAGGGGAGATACACACCAGATCAGAAATCATGTTGGAGGTTGTGTGGTCAAGCGGAGGCAGACCATACACATGTGTTTTGGAAATGTCAAAAGATGGAGGGATACTGGGAGGGAGATTCTGGGATATGAGATACCTAAGACTTGTTTGGTATTATATCTGGGGAACATCCCACAAGAGGAGGTACAAGGAGAAGATAAATACCTGGTGAAAGTATTATTGGTGGCTAGCAGGAAGGCAATTACAAGGGCCTGGTATAAGGTCGACCCCCCAACTAGAGCTCAGTGGCTGAGCATTGTGGAGGAGATTTATGATATGGAGAGGTTCACACATACCTTGAGAATGAGGGAGGAACAGTTTGAAAGGAAATGGAATTATTACAGAAGGGGTAAGGATGATACCACTAGAAATTATAGTCATGACAACTGAACAAGACAGAATTGTTGCATTGTGACCGAATGGAAGGACCTATAAGCTGTTAATGGAAGGTTTTTTTTTCTCTTTGTTGTTTGTGTATTATTGTATTTGAATGAAAAAAATCCAATAAAAATTAAAGTTAAAAAAAAAGAGATGCTTTTCTGCTCACCACGGTTGTAAAGAGTGATTTATGAGTTACTATATCCTTCCTGGGGAAAAAAAAAAGCTCGAACCAATCTGGCCATTTTCCTCTGACCTCTCTTATCAACATGGCATTTGTTTCGACCCACAGAACTCTCACTTACTCATTCGATGGCTTTTTTTGTTTTTTGCACCATTCTGTGTAAACTCCAGCGACTGTTGTGTGAGATCAGCAGTTTCTGAAATACTCAAACCAGTAGTCCATCTGGCTCAAACCAACACCCATGCCACAGCGAACGAAAGTCACACTTCACTGCAAGATCACAATTTTTTCCCATTCTGATGTTTGAACGTTAATTAACTGAAGCTCTTGATTTGCATCTGCGTGATTTGATGCATCGTTCTGCTGTCGAGGGATCGGCTGATTAGAGAACCGCATCAAACAGAACAGCAGGTGGACGGATGGGTGTTCCTCATAAAGTGGCTGGTAAGTAGATTTGGAAAAGGAAACACAATGACCATCCTGTTTAAAACCACGTAACTGTATTTTGGAAAAGAAATCTACATTTTTTTTTCTTATTATTTGTGTATATTTTATCCTAAATCATGAGCAGTGAAAAATAGTCAAGTTTTATCTGTAATAGCAGAATGTAAGCAATTATTGTTAAACATTAGGATGATTTGGGTAATGCCTATTAAAGCAGTAATTGTGAATTATTATGAATGACCACTCTGTCGTACCAAGCGTTCCTATGAACTCATTTATTCTGGCCTCTCAATATCCGTTTTGTTTGTCTTGTTGCTGTTCCAGTGGTCCGTTCCTATCCCAACCTAACATGCCCCCTGCTGGACTAGGTGATGTACTATCACTGAGCATGCTGGGATACATGAAGAAGGAATCTCACCACAGCAGTTGTGATTGATTATATAATATACACCCGTATACCTAAACATCCATTTGCATTGGTTTGTTCATTTTCTTTCAGTTTTTTAGCTTTACAGATATCTGGATGTAGATTTAGACCCCTAATGCACAAGCCAGAGATGGCAGTCGTGAAGAGAAAGTTCCTTAGACAATAAGAGAAAGAAAACTCATCCTCTTCTGGGTGATGATGACATTATAAATCATTACTCCTTCATGTCTGTGTACTATAAACTCCGAGAGCTTAAAGGAATATTTAGCACAAGCATTAGGGTTTGTTACGGGCTCAAGACCGTAACAAAAGAGAAGGACGCAAGTCTTTTTAAATTAGAAAACTCAAGGATTTATTGGAATAAATATAACCAAAATTTTAACTGAAGAATGAGTTAAAGACAAACAAGATAAGCAAATGGGTCAGTATGGAGAGTGTCTGGATAAATGGAACACAAGGTGCGGTGCCCTGTAAAAAATAAATAAATTAATTCATCTCATCTCATTATCTCTAGCCGCTTTATCCTGTTCTACAGGGTCGCAGGCAAGCTGGAGCCTATCCCAGCTGACTACGGGCGAAAGGCGGGGTACACCCTGGACAAGTCGCCAGGTCATCACAGGGCTGACACATAGACACAGACAACCATTCACACTCACATTCACACCTACGGTCAATTTAGAGTCACCAGTTAACCTAACCTGCATGTCTTTGGACTGTGGGGGAAACCGGAGCACCCGGAGGAAACCCACGCGGACACGGGGAGAACATGCAAACTCCACACAGAAAGGCCCTCGCCAGCCACGGGGCTCGAACCCGGACCTTCTTGCTGTGAGGCGACAGCGCTAACCACTACACCACCGTGCCGCCCCTAAATAAATTAATTAATAATAAAAAAAAGCCAAAACCAACAGCTGCTACCTGTCCTCTTCCTTCCTCTCTCTCTCTTTCTCTGTGGTATCTGCCAAACTGATCTTATCTAGAGGCTGAACTGGGTGCGACAGGCCTAAGGTGAGCAGGTGGACGGAGCCAACACAAAGCAGGAAAACCAGATGAGCCCAGAGATTGTTACAATATTCAGCAGATTTTTTTCTTTAAGCTTCAAATCTTCAATATCCAAGTGAAGTTCTCCACTGATGAATGGGTGAGACTTGGGCATAAAGCGCAGTCTTTACGGTTTCCAAGTGGAACCATCCACATCAGGGGCAGCTGGTGGTTTTAAAAATCAATCAAAGTCCTTCCCACGCCATGTGGCACATAGGACGGCGCCAATCTCAGTTTCAAAAATAGCAGAAGAATATTATGAATAGAATATCCAGGGCAACATACCCAGAGCAGCCTGGGGGTTAGGTGCCTTACTCAAAAGCATTTCCACCATTCCTGCTGGTCCAGGGAATCAAACCAGCAACCTTTTGGGCCCAAAGCTGTTTCTCTAACCAATAGGCCATAGTTTCTTCCATGGTCTTGAAGTATAGATCTGTGTGTGTTCTGTTTTATCGGTTTCATCTGTTGGTCTAGCCTCCATTTAAATGCCCAGTCTGCCTTCATAAAAAACGTCTAAAGACTTTTCCAAACTCAGGTGTACAACATTAGTAGTGTCTGCCTTGTCATGCTAAAAAGAAGCTAAGCTGCTAACTAGCGCAATTCCACTGAAGTTAGTTAGTAAAACATGTCAGCTAGACCAATAAACAAAACAAAAAATTCTGAAATGTAGACCATAAAAAGATTACTTTTACACAAATAAAATAGCAAGCAATGCTAGTTGTGTAAAACCGTTATGGACGAGGCTACTGGCCACCATCACAACCCCGAGCACTCACTCTCTGTCTGACTGGTGCTTTTATGTTTAGTGTTGGATGTCAGTCATGTTTCTTACCTTTTCAGTGGCTGACAGTTGGTTATGATGTTAAGCCCCTTTGAGATGCCAATAAGGAGAAGCTGTGCATTAGCACAAGACCCCCCCCCCCCAAAAAAAAGCTAAACCTACCCATACGCTCATTATTTCCTGAGTGAGTTGTGCATTCAGGGAGAACACAAAAATTATGTATTTAAAGCCTTTTGTCCCATTACTGTGTACTTTGAACTTGAATCTGTCACAGGAACATGTGTGAGTGGAGTTGATGGGGCACGTATGGGCTTCAGTGGAGGTTTTCATTGAAAAGACTGCGCTGCTCATTTAAATTAGTTTGCAAACAGTAGAATAAGGTGGTAAAATATTTGATAGTTTGATTTGCCAAAATATAGAATTTCACGAAGAGTGATAAATATCAATACTTTGGGAAATATTTTATTGAAATTGTAAGGGAGGCCATGCCTCCCTTGTTTTCCCAATCCCAAAACAATCACCTGTGATCCACAGCATCTGTGATCTTAGGGTATCTAAGCAGTACCATCCACAGCATTTTTTTTTAGGGTATCCGGGGGGTCCATGCACAGGTTAGACCAGCCACAACAGTGCATCGGGTAAGCAATCTTAACAGTAAACTAGGTGGGAGAATCAACAGCACTCTTCAGTGTATCCAGGCAGGACCATCCATGTCAATCTTTAGGATATTCCAGTGGGAACATCCACAGCAATCTTTACCAAGTCCAGTTGCTACAACCCACAGCACTGTTAATGTATCCAATTGCGACCATCCACATCACTGTTTGTATCTAGGCAGGCCCATCCACACCACTCTTTGGGGTATCTAGGCGGGACCATCCACACCACTCTTTGGGCTATCTAGGTGGGACCATCCACGCCACTCTTTGGGGTATCTAGGCAGGACCATCCACACCACTCTTTGGGGTATCTAGGCGGGACCATCCACACCACTCTTTGGGCTATCTAGGTGGGACCATCCACGCCACTCTTTGGGGTATCTAGGCAGGACCATCCACACCACTCTTTGGGGTATCTAGGCGGGACCATCCACACCACTCTTTGGGGTATCTAAGCGGGACCATCCACGCCACTCTTTGGGCTATCTAGGCGGGACCATCCACGCCACTCTTTGGGCTATCTGGGCGGGACCATCCACGCCACTCTTTGGGGTATCTAGGCGGGACCATCCACACCACTCTTTGGGGTATCTAGGCGGGACCATCCACGCCACTCTTTGGGCTATCTAAGCGGGACCATCCACGCCACTCTTTGGGGTATCTAGGCGGGACCATCCACACCACTCTTTGGGGTATCTAGGCGGGACCATCCACACCACTCTTTGGGGTATCTAGGCGGGACCATCCACGCCACTCTTTGGGCTATCTAAGCGGGACCATCCACGCCACTCTTTGGGCTACCACTCTTTGGGCTATCTAGGCGGGACCATCCACGCCACTTTTTGTGCTATCTAGGCAGGACCATCCACACCACTCTTTGGGCTATCTGGGCGGGACCATCCACACCACTCTTTGGGCTATCTGGACGGGACCATCCAACCACTCTTTGGGCTATCTGGGCGGGACCATCCACACCACTCTTTGGGCTATCTGGGCGGGACCATCCAACCACTCTTTGGGCTATCTGGGCAGGACCATCCACGCCGCTCTTTGGGCTATCTGGTCGGGACCATCCACGCCGCTCTTTGGGCTATCTGGGCGGGACCATCCACGCCTCTCTTTGGGCTATCTGGGCGGGACCATCCACACCGCTCTTTGGGCTATCTGGGCGGGACCATCCACACCGCTATCTGGGTGGGACCATCCACGCCACTCTTTGGGCTATCTGGGCGGGACCATCCACGCCGCTCTTTGGGCTATCTGGGCGGGACCATCCACGCCGCTCTTTGGGCTATCTGGGCGGGACCATCCACGCCGCTCTTTGGGCTATCTAGGCGGGACCATCTACGCCTCTCTTTGGGCTATCTGGGCGGGACCATCCACACCGCTCTTTGGGCTATCTGGGCGGGACCATCCACACCGCTCTTTGGGCTATCTGGGCGGGACCATCCACACCGCTCTTTGGGCTATCTAGGCGGGATCATCCACAGCTATTTTTGTGGTTTCCAGGTGGGAACCACAGCAATCTTTAGGTTTCCAAGCCAGAGGTAACAATAGCAAGGAAAAAGTCCCTGACTCAAAAGGAACTCTTTTGAGTGATGGCAGATAATTGGATTATAAATCAGTATTATTCCACAACTGTATAACGTCAAGCAGTGCTAAGTGTGTTGAAATGATCTACAGATTGTTAGGTATGCTCTTGTCCTGTAGTAATCTAAAAGGAAGTACATTGCATGCATGTACATCCATAACCCTTACTCGGACTTTGTTGGATTGATATTTCAGTGATGACTTCAGACCGGGTTTGACGTTCATACCCGAATACGTCAGTTTTGTAGAATTTTTCCATGAGTTTTTGAGAGCTAGCTCCAATGCCTACTTATGTTAGGCTACTGCTGCTGAACAGAGCTGCAGTCAGTTGAAAACTTTAGAGTACAGCCATTGCTCTTTTTGGCCCCAAACGTCCTGCATATTTGACTACAGATTCATCTGGCATTCATTATGGCATGGTGGAATACTAACACAAATTCACTTAGAGGACCCCGAATGTCCTATTGCTTTTGCATCATGTAAACTTTTCTCTTCTGAAAGAAAGTAAATGAGCTTGAACATTACTTTTCAATTAGGAGTAAACAAGCTGTTGATGGTGCCTATTGCCATTAGAGGATAATGGCTGATACTACCTGTATCATTGCAGGCAATATCACACATTATTTTAAACAGACTTATTGATGTAGCAGAAACCAACATGGCAGAGGCCCAGTGTGGATTTTGCTCCGGTCACAATACTATGGACATGATCTTGACAGTGAAGCACGTCCAAGAAAAGTGTCTGGAACAGAACTTAACTTAAAGCCTTAAACTTAAAGCCTTTGTCACAGTCAACAGAGAGGCCCTCTGGACTGTGCTGGCCAAGTATGGCTGCCCCCACAAGTTTATCCACATCAGTCTCTTCCATGATGGGCTAGGTGCTCTCCAGTGGTGACCAGCAAAAACAAAGACACTCCACAACATCTCATCTCATTATCTCTAGCCGCTTTATCCTTTTACAGGGTCGCAGGCAAGCTGGAGCCTATCCCAGCTGACTACGGGCGAAAGGCGGGGTACACCCTGGACAAGTCGCCAGGTCATCACAGGGCTGACACATAGACACAGACAACCATTCACACTCACATTCACACCCACGGTCAATTCAGAGTCACCAGTCAACCCAACCCGCATGTCCCTGGACTGTGGGGGAAACCGGAGCACCCGGAGGAAACCCACGCGGACAACATGCAAACTCCGCACAGAAAGGCCCTCGCCGGCCACGGGGCTCGAACCCGGACCTTCTTGCTGTGAGGCGACAGCGCTAACCACTACACCACCGTGCCGCCACTCCACAACATCATTCAGGATTTCCTTTTTGTGGATGACTGTGCACTGATTGTCCACAAGCATGAAGACCTTCAAGCCATGCTCAACGAGTTCTCAGAAGCCTAAAAGCAGTTTGGACTTGCCAACAGTTTGGGCAAACCCTTGGAAGTGTGATCTCTAACAATGCTTCTCTTGACGACGAAATCTCAGTCAGATTCCTAAAAGCAATTCAGGCTCTGGAATGACTATGCAACAGAGTTCTAAAAAACCAAAACATCTCGCTGACCACCAAACTCAAACTCTACAATACTGTTGTCATCACATCATGCCTATATGGCTACAAAACCAGGAACCTTTACCAATGCCACATGAAATAAATGGAAAGGGTTCATCCACAAACTCTGCACTCTGTCATGGGAATCCATTGACAGGACAAAATCACCAACACTGAAATCCTTGATAGAGCAGAGTCAGTTCCTATTGAGGTGACCCTTCTGAAAAACATGTCTCCGCTGGTCAGATCATGTCATTAGGATGGAAGATAACCACATCAGTGTCGTAGTCTCATCTCATCTCATTATCTCTAGCCACTTTATCCTTCTACAGGGTCGCAGGCAAGCTGGAGCCTATCCCAGCTGACTACAGGTGAAAGGCGGGGTACACCCTGGACAAGTCGCCAGGTCATCACAGGGCTGACACATAGACACAGACAACCATTCATACTCTCATTCACACCTACGGTCAATTTAGAATCACCAGTTAACCTAACCTGCATGTCTTTGGACTGTGGGGGAAACCGGAGCACCCGGAGGAAACCCATGCGGGCACGGGGAGAACATGCAAACTCCGCACAGAAAGGCCCTCGCCGGCCACGGGGCTCGAACCCGGACCTTCTTGCTGTGAGGCGACAGCGCTAACCACTACACCACCGTGCCGCCCCAGTGTCGTAGTCAAGTCACTAAACTCCGAGTCCAGTCTCGAGTCCCCAGTGTTAAAGTCCAAGTCATTAAAGAATATTTCAAGTTGAATCCACTATTGATCCGAGTTGAGTCCGAGAACAAGACTCCAACTGCACCATTTGATGGTGGCTGTTGCTGCCTTTATGTGAAACCATCTCTGCTACTGTGTTGGACTAACATTACTGCTTGACTGCCCCGTTTTAGTTAATAGGCTACAGATAAAAAGCTTGTTCATTGCTCAGCAAGCCCCGCCCACTATTAACAGGGCAAATAACATGAGAGAGGGTTAACACTCGCAAGTTCATCGGTCAGCAAGCAAGCCCCGCTATCAACAGAGCAATGAACATAGCATGTCACTTCCTTCTCTGGGTGGACTCTTGCCAAATGACAATTGAAGTGCGAGGTTGTCCCCATCGTCTCCTCGATAGTTCTTCTACATATGGAACACATAGCAGTGCATTTTTCCCCCCACTGCATGAGAAGTCTGTATAAGCAAAGCGGGCAATCCTAGGGGCGTCTCTCCAGCATTTCAGTGCCATTTAATGTTAGTTTGTTCCTGAACATGACGTATGAACAGGTCAATGTGCATTCTCTTGTATAAAAATTAATGTAGATATAAATATCTTAGGCCAAATTATTATGGCATGTTACAAAAATTTAAGAAAAAATCCAAGGCATCGTCTCCAATTTACGAGTCTGAATGCAGTTAATGCACGAGTCCAAGTCGGAGTCATCAGTGCTCAAGTCCAAGTCAAGTCACGAGCCCTTAAAATTAGGACATGAGTTGGACTCGAGTCCGAGTCCTGGACTCGAGTACTACAAGCCTGTAGCACATGCCAAAACATTCACTCTAATGGGAACTGGAACAAGGTCACAGAAACCAGGGCCCAACTGTTAATTAAACACTTCAAAGGTGTACTGGAAGACAGCCTAAAGTGGTGTGACCTAAGCCATGAACAATTAATGCAAGTAGCACAAGACGGCCAACAGTGGTGTGCACTCACACGGACAGCAGTATCAACACAAGAGGTGCACCTCAGCCAGACACCGTCTATGTGAGAACAGCACCACAGAGCAGCAGCTGTTCCTGTGTCTACAATGGACTGCAGAAAACCTGTTCTGCTCGCGACTATGCAAGTCTAGACTGGGACTCCACAGCCACTCCCATACACACGGGTACAGTAGCTGTACAGACACTTAAATCCGATAATTGGCTAAATTATCGAATCAGAAGGTGTTGATTTAGATTTTTTTTTTTTTTAGTATGGCTAGAACAAACAAAAGTTGCAACTGTAACATAAATTCTAGGCTTAGAATAACACACTTGTCTTAATGCAGTACCGTTCCTATAATAACAGATCATTCACAGAATTTAAGCCGAAGTATAAATGGATTGAAAACATGCTGTTTAACAAAGGAAAGCATGTAATTGTTAATATAGTGAAGGTTGGGGTGGTTTTTTTTTTTTTGGGGGGGGGGGGGGGGGGGGTTCGGAGATATGTACAATAACATGTACAGTCAGTAAGTTTCCCAAGAGAGAGTTTAGTTCCTGATGTTCATTACGTTATCATAGCGATATACAGTAGTCCCCTCTCCAGTATCTCATTTTTACTCTCTTTTGAAATAAAACAAAAATGTAGCTTGTTATCTATAACCGCTTATCCTGTGCAGGTTCATGGGCAAGCTGGAGCCTATCCCAGCTGACTATGGGCAAGAGGCAGGGTACACTCTGGACAGGTCACCAGATCATCGCAGGGCTGACACATAGAGACAAACAACCATCCATATTCACACCTACAGTCAATTTAGAACCACCAATTAGCCTAACTTGCATGCCTTTGGGGGAAACCAGAGCACCCAGAGAACATGCAAACGCCACACAGAAAGGCCCCTGTCGGCCATTGGGCTCGAACCCAGAACCTTCTTGCTGTGCGGCAACAGTGCTGACCACTACACCGCCGTGCTGCCTGTTGCTTGTTATGCTAGTGAGAAACCAGAAAGCACAAGCTTGGAGACTTTGGTCTTACAGAAGTTGCATAAAAAGCACAATGTATTATTGCTTTAATAAATTAAAAATCAAAATTGCTGGAAAATTGCTGTGGTATAGAGGAATATCATCACTGACATGCAAACTAAAAAACTACTCAGTTTTAAAGTTTGTGTAAAAGTTGAACGGTGTAGGAATTACAGCACTATTTATGAGACTAAAGCAACTGGACAAACTAACATAATCAGAAACTAAATTGTCATTTAATAGCCTGCTTAGTTGCAAATCTACTTTAGTTAAGGACAAAATTGACAAAAGGTTTTCCATGCTTGGTATGATAAAATGTTTGGTAAGTCAATTCCACCAGGATAGCTTCCAGCTGCTTCATTTTCTCTGCCCTCTCAGTGTCTGAATATTTTTTTGCATTGCATTGCAAAAAAGGCTCTTGGAAATTAGCTAACTGTGTTATCTTGGTCTGCTGCCACCAAGAGGTCAAAGGAAAAATTGCAACATACTGGCCATTGGGCCAACTACATTGAAGCGAGAAGCTGCAGGCCAGTTAACATCTGTCCATGGGCTACATTTGGACCTGGAGCCGGACTTTGGACACCCCTGATCTAGGTAATAACAACATCAGTAATAATAGGGCAGCATGGTGGTGCAGTGGTCATCACTGTCACCTCACAGCAAGAAGGTTCTGAGTTTGAAACTTACAGCTTACTGGGGCCTTTCTTCATAGAATTTGTATGTTCTCCTCATGCCTGCAAGGGTTTCCTCTAGGTGCTCCAGTTTCCTACCACAGTTCAAAGACACGTGGATTTGGTCAACTGGTTACTCTAAGTTGGGGAATGTTGGGGAAGCAGCTTTGGGACCAAAAGGGCACTGGTTTGATTCCTGGACCAGCAGGAATGGCTGAAGTACCCTTGAGCAAGGCACCTGACCATAGGTATGTAAGGTTCCTGATATACATTGCTCTGGATAAGAACATCTGATAAATGCCTGTAATGTAATGTAGTGTAAATTGTCTAAGTGTGAATGGTGGTTCTTCTTCTTCTTGGCAGCTTGTCTAGGATGAACCCCGCCTCTTGCCTGAATTCAGCTGGGATTGGCTCCAGCTTCCCCCATGACCCTGATGGATAAGTAGTATACATAATGGATGCATAATAATAGTTCTTCTTCTTATGATGACGTTAACAGCTTGTGGAAATGGGACTTAAACATTCAAGTGTATTTGTTCAAACGTGTGGAGCTGCAAGCAAACCCCGTGAAGTGGAAGTCAAATGTGTTGATGTACTTCCAAAATAACAGAAATTACATCTGACAACGGGGCGGCACGGTGGTGTAGTGGTTCTTAGCGCTGTCGCCTCACAGCAAGAAGGTCCAGGTTCGAGCCCCGTGGCCGGCGAGGGCCTTTCTGTGCGGAGTTTGCATGTTCTCCCTGTGTCCGTGTGGGTTTCCTCCGGGTGCTCCGGTTTCCCCCACAGTCCAAAGACATGCAGGTTAGGTTAACTGGTGACTCTAAATTGACCGTAGGTGTGAATGTGAGTGTGAATGGTTGTCTGTGTCTATGTGTCAGTCCTGTGATGACCTGGCGACTTGTCCAGGGTGTACCCCACCTTTCGCCCGTAGTCAGCTGGGATAGGCTCCAGCTTGCCTGCGACCCTGTAGAACAGGATAAAGCGGCTAGAGATAATGAGATGAGATGAGAGACATCCGACAACAGGCCTGACTCCATTCAAACTTGCTAGGGAAGGAAGATGCAAACTAAATGCTCTTCTCTCACAGAAACCAAGAGAGCATAAGGATGTGTGAGAGAGTTGCTACATATAAGAGCAAGATAGAACCATTGACTAACTGCAAATCAAATATTTGATTCAGGGAGTTTGATTCATGCATGTTCCCAAAAATAAGTGCTGGAAAGAAATGGAATACTAGCAAACACAAATATTCCAATGAAAGAACCAGTTAGACCATCACCAATGGATCAGAGAACTAACCTGAAATATGGACAAAAGGCCCCTTCCTTCATGGCCACAAGAAGAGTGTTGGAGTGAAGGACCTGACTCCAGTAGGTTGAGCCATAATGGACTTCCAAATAGTTATGGTATAGTGGTGCTTGAAAGTTTGTGAACCCTTTAGAATTGTCTATATTTCTGCATAAATATGACCGAAAACATCATCAGATTTTCACACAAGTCCTAAAAGTAGATAAAGAGAATCCAGTTAAACAAATGAGACAAACATATTATACTTGGTTATTTATTTATTGAGGAAAATGATCCAATATTACATATCTGTGAGTGGCAAAAGTATGTGACCCTTTGCTTTCAGTATCTGGTGTGACCCCCTTGTGCAGCAATAACTGCAACTAAACGTTTGTGGTAACTGTTGATCAGTCCTGCACACCGGCTTGGAGGAATTTTAGCCCATTCCTCTGTACAGAACAGCTTCAACTCTGGAATGTTGGTGGGTTTCCTCACATGAACTGCTCGCTTCAGGTCCTTCCACACCATTTCCATTGGATTAAGGTCAGGACTTTGACTTGGCCATTCCAAAACATTCACTTTATTCTTCTTTAACCATTCTTTGGTAGAACGACTTGTGTGCTTAGGGTCGTTGTCTTGCTGCATGACCCACCTTCTCTTGAGATTCAGTTCATGGACAGATGTCCTGACATTTTCCTTTAGAATTCGCTGGTATAATTCAGAATTCATTGTTCGATCAATGATGGCAAGCCGTCCTGGCCCAGATGCAGCAAAACAAGCCCAAACCATGATAGTACCACCACCACATTTCACAGATGGGATAAGGTTCTTATGCTGGAATGCAGTGTTTTCCTTTCTCCAAACATAACGCTTCTCATTTAAACCAAAAAGTTCTATTTTGGTCTCATCCATCCACAAAACATTTTTCCAAAAGCCTTCTGGCTTGTCCACGTGATCTTTAGCAAACTGCAGACGAGCAGCAATGTTCTTTTTGGAGAGCAGTGGCTTTCTCCTTGCAACCCTGCCATGCACACCATTGTTGTTCAGTGTTCTCCTGATGGTGGACTCATGAACATTAGCCAATGTGAGAGAGGCCTTCAGTTGCTTAGAAGTTACCCTGGGGTCCTTTGTGACCTCGCCGACTATTACACGCCTTGCTCTTGGAGTGATCTTTGTTGGTCGACCACTCCTGGGGAGGGTAACAATGGTCTTGAATTTCCTCCATTTGTACACAATCTGTCTGACTGTGGATTGGTGGAGTCCAAACTCTTTAGAGATGGTTTTGTAACCTTTTCCAGCCTGATGAGCATCAACAACACTTTTTCTGAGGTCCTCAGAAATCTCCTTTGTTGGTGCCATGATACACTTCCACAAACATGTGTTGTGAAGATCAGACTTTGATAGATCCCTGTTCTTTAAATAAAACAGGGTGCCCACTCACACCTGATTGTCATCCCATTGATTGAAAACACCTGACTCTAATTTCACCTTCAAATTAACTGCTAATCCTAGAGGGTCACATACTTTTGCCACTCACAGATATGTAATATTGGATCATTTTCCTCAATAAATAAATGACCAAGTATAATATTTTTGTCTCATTTGTTTAACTGGGTTCTTTTTATCTACTTTTAGGACTTGTGTGAAAATCTGATGTTGTTTTAGGTCATATTTATGCAGAAATATAGAAAATTCTAAAGAGTTCACAAACTTTCAAGCACCACTGTATGTTAAGCTGTCAGAAAGACAACACAGGATAAAAAAAAAAAAATAGTGAGGGACTGATTCCTTGAAGTAAGATGGGGATGATGTGGCTGAGATTTTATTTTGGCCACTAGATGATGCTGTGTAGCTATATATAAGAACAGAAGTTAACTGGTTGAGAAAAATTAAGTAGAGCGACTGTTTGGAGCAACAACTCCTGCTGTTTGATTCATTTTGTGGTCCCTGCTTTTCAACCTTGTGACATACTTGATGCCTTTACTTTCAAGCTGTAATCCATGACTTCCTGATTAACTGGGGAACAAATATAAGGTGACACAGAGGCCAAATTCCCTCAATATGAGAAAGATGAGAACACACAAACCAAATAAGGGAGAAGTGTGTTGACCTTCATAAGCCAGGGAATGGTGACGATAAATAGCTACTTGCCTGAAAATGTCCATTTCTACTGTTTTTTTTTTAAAGTGTACACCAACTGGAACTGTTACAAACTTGCCTGGGGGGGACAAATTTATTTTACCCCCATGTACAGTAAGGAGGAGGGTAAGAGAGGCAAAAAAATCCCCCAAGGATCACTGTTGGTGAATTACAAGAAAAAGTAAAATCTTGGGGTTTCCAGGTCTCAAAGCCCACCATCAGACTCCACCTCCATGCCAACAGATTATTTGGAATGTTTGCCAGGAAAAAAAGCCTTTTCTGTTAGTTAACCACAAACATAAGCACCTGAAGTTTGTGAAATGCTACTACAACTTTGACTGGAACTGTGTTCTCTGGTCTGATCGAACAAAAATGGAGCTTTGTCTTTCCCAGTGAACACTCGCGGTGGATTTGGAGTAAAAAGAAGGACGGCTATAATGAAAAGAACCCGATCCCAGCTGTAAAATATGGTGGAGGTTCTGTGATGTTTTGGGGCTGTTTCTCCTCCGAAGGCCCTGGAAACCTTGTTAGGGTCCATGAACTCCATGAAATACCAGGATATTTTAAATCAGAATCTGGCCGCCTCTGCCAGGAAACTAAAACTGGGTCGTCATTAGATCTTCCAGCAGAACAATGATCCGAAGTGCATGTCCAAATCAACACAAAAATGGTTCTCTGAGCACAGAATCAAGCTTCTGCCCTGGCCATCTCAGTCCCCTGACCTGAACTCTAGTGAAAACCTGTGGGCTGAGCTGTAGAAGAGACAGCAGGGTCGAGGACCCTGGATGATCTGAATGGGCTCGATGCCCTGCTCTGGATCGCCAACCTTATCAAATGTTCCAGGAGAGACTCCGTGCTGTTTTATTGGCAAAGGGGGTTGTACTACAAAGTATTAAATGCGGAAGGTCAATAGCAGCGGCAAGTGTGTTTTTGTTGAAAATAATAATTACTTCTTGATGAGGGATTTGTTTTTTTCTGACCTAAATTTATTTCTATAACAGGTTGGATTTTTCCAACATGAGATGAAGTGACTTCAACAAAAGGTGGGATTTTTTTTTCAAACCATTTTTACTAATCTTTACAAGAGGGGCAATAATTATGGGTCATTATTTATTTATAAATATAATATATACGGGTCATTCTAGAATTTGGGGTACATTTCACGTCTCTGAGAGAAACTTTTTGTGATTTTCCACAAAAGAAATCTTTACTGAATCAGTTTTGAACAATAAAGCAAATTATGACAAACTTTCACCAATAGCGATGCTTGATGTCCATTTTAGACCTGATTTATCCATAAAACATTAACTAAATGACTCCCACCCCTCACCCCACATTATTGGCTGTCTTCGACTCCTGATTCATCCGTTCAACTCGAATAAACAGGAAGTGATTCAGTCTGACAGTCTGTTTTTTGGGGCTTATTCTATTAACTGTTATAAAATCAACTGCATAGAAAGTCTATTTTCTGTATTATGTGAAATTTCAGTCATAAATTTTTTTTTAATCCATCCCAATGTTTTTGTCAACTCTGTTAACTATATCAAACTGCATACAATCCACAAAGACTTTTAATAATACGCATGACACTTGCACCGAGTGATGTCACTTCCTCTGGCGGGAAACTTCAGAAAGGCAGTGAGGTGTGTTCTCTTTCTTCTCTCATTAATTTGAACCAAAGGTTGAGGATTTTACACCAATAGTTGATTAACTACTCGTCAAATCTGTTATTGTGATATTGGAGTGAATGTCTCGCTCATTTAAAAAAAAAACAATAATATGATAAAAATCCATAAAGTTCTGTTTTTATACATGCCACGTGGTAGCTAGTTTGAGGTTAGCATGTGGAGTGAAGACGCGAAATGGTGGAAAATGCCAACTCTGTTATCACCAATTCTGCCCAGTTTAACGGTAACAGAGTTGACGACGGCTAACAGGGTCGACACTTGAAATATACCCGCAATAATGGAATGGGCCATATATAAAGCCAAGCATTTTACAACAAGAAAATTCATACATCAAAAAAAAAAAAAAAAAAAATGTGAAGCCCAGTTGTTTAGAAGAATAGAATAGAAACCTTTATTTGTCACATATACAGTACATTACAGTCCAATGAAAGCGCACACGATCAGCTATGACTGTTAAATATGGTTGGGGTTTTTCTGGTATAGAAGTGAGTCAAAATAACTTCCACAACTGCGTTTCCTGCCTCTTCTATCATGGTTCATTTAGTTTCCAGCCCTCTATGTGCTTCACCTTTTGTGAACATGTTATCAAATGTTTATCGGTGAATCGACATATGCATATGTGTATAAAGAAAATCAGCCTTTACAAAACATCTGTAAATCTGCTAAATGAAACGAGCACAGTGGATCTCGTACAGATTGAGCTCAGGAGGAAGCAAAAGAGAGAGAGACTCCGCATGGCGGAAATTTTTCTACACGTTAATCACTTATTCTTACATCTAACTTGCGTAGTCTGTGAATTCTACCTGATCTTGAATAGAATAGTTCATTAATTCTTATAAGTAAAGCAATGAGAATATATATCTATATACGTTCAAGTTATGCAGGATCATTGATATTGAAATATCTTTTGAAGTGAGGATATCACCGTGAGTATATAATTTTTTTTTCCCCATTCACCATCCCTGTTATAGTAAACTACCGCTGATCTAAATTTCCTGAGTAAATATACTACTCGGTTAAAAATGACTAATGCACAAGAGAGTTATGTTATCTGAGATGCAGCTATAGACTTCGAGATCTTCTTTTACTCGTGCAATATTAGTTCTCCTTGTGAAACATCATTCCATTTGGCTTGACTCTCCATTTCACGGTGATGTTCTCTATCCCCTGTTCCTTCAGTTTCTGCTTGATCTGAAAAACAAAAGATATTTTTTAACTAAATAATGCAGGATAGAGGCACTAATCTCTGTGAAAGCTGTAACATTTCTACAGAAAATGAACACAGCAGTCAGGGGTGGGTTTCCCAAAAGCATCATAGCATAAAGATCATTGTTAAATGGTAGCGCGAGCAGCACAATTAACACTCACTCTCCTAGTTAAGATGCTCTTCATGTTGAGGCTGTTGGGAAAGCCATCCTAGATTCTTATTACAATACAGTGTATGCATGGCAGAGATTGATTGATTAAATCTCAGGTTCTGGCTGCAGTAATGAGGACGGGAATGTATATTTTCAGTGGGTTGTTGTAGGGCATGAACCCCACCTTCTCCAAGATGGCCATGTTTACTGCAGGATCATTCAAATCCTGATCAGACTGGATCTTCATCTTCAAGATTTGTTGTTGTCCTGTGATATCTGGATGTAGAAATGTAAACATAAACACAACGTCGAAAAGCAGTTTACATTTGACTGAATATACAACCCCGAGTCCAAAAAAGTTGGGACAAAGTACAAATTGTAAATAAAAACGGAATGCAATGATGTGGAAGTTTCACAATTCCATATTTTATTCAGAATAGAACATAGATGACATATCAAATGTTTAAACTGAGAAAATGTATCATTTAAAGAGAAAAATTAGGTGATTTTAAATTTCATGACAACAACACATCTCAAAAAAGTTGGGACAAGGCCATGTTTCCCACTGTGAGACATCCCCTTTTCTCTTTACAACAGTCTGTAAATGTCTGGGGACTGAGGAGACAAGTTGCTCAAGTTTAGGGATAGGAATGTTAACCCATTCTTGTCTAATGTAGGATTCTAGTCGCTCAACTGTCTTAGGTCTTTTTTGTCGTATCTTCCGTTTTATGATGCGCCAAATGTTTTCTATGGGTGAAAGATCTGGACTGCAGGCTGGCCAGTTCAGTACCCGGACCCTTCTTCTACACAGCCATGATGCTGTAATTGATGCAGTATGTGGTTTGGCATTGTCATGTTGGAAAATGCAAGGTCTTCCCTGAAAGAGACGTCGTCTGGATGGGAGCATATGTTGCTCTAGAACCTGGATATACCTTTCAGCATTGATGGTGTCTTTCCAGATGTGTAAGCTGCCCATGCCACACGCACTAATGCAACCCCGTACCATCAGAGATGCAGGCTTCTGAACTGAGCGCTGATAACAACTTGGGTCGTCCTTCTCCTCTTTAGTCCGAATGACACGGCGTCCCTGACTTCCATAAAGAACTTCAAATTTTGATTCTTCTGACCACAGAACAGTTTTCCACTTTGCCACAGTCCATTTTAAATGAGCCTCGGCCCAGAGAAGATGTCTGCACTTCTGGATCATGTTTAGATACGGCTTCTTCTTTGAACTATAGAGTTTTAGCTGGCAACGGCGGATGGCACGGTGAATTGTGTTCACAGATAATGTTCTCTGGAAATATTCCTGAGCCCATTTTGTGATTTCCAATACAGAAGCATGCCTGTATGTGATGCAGTGCCGTCTAAGGCCCTGAAGATCACGGGCACCCAGTATGGTTTTCCGGCCTTGACCCTTACGCACAGAGATTCTTCCAGATTCTCTGAATCTTTTGATGATATTATGCACTGTAGATGATGATATGTTCAAACTCTTTGCAATTTTACACTGTCGAACTCCTTTCTGATATTGCTCCACTATTTGTCGGCGCAGAATTAGGGGGATTGGTGATCCTCTTCCCATCTTTACTTCTGAGAGCCGCTGCCACTCCAAGATGCTCTTTTTATACCCAGTCACAACGAACAAGAAAATAACAATATTACCGGCTGATAAAGGGAGGACCACGGTTATCCTGGACACTAATCAATATAAAAAACAAATGAATGAAATGCTCACGGACCCAAACACATATGAAGTATTAAAAAAAGACCCGACGGAGGAAAAGAAAAGAAGACTAAAGCTATTACTCAAACCGTTACTGGATGACAACAAAATCGATAAACAAACATACAACCACCTCATCCCCACAGCAAACATCACCCCCCGGATATACGGCACACCGAAAATTCATAAACCTGGAGCACCACTAAGACCCATAGTAGACAGTATAGGATCAGTTACTTACAAC
This sequence comes from Neoarius graeffei, assembly GCF_027579695.1. Taxonomy (NCBI): domain Eukaryota; kingdom Metazoa; phylum Chordata; class Actinopteri; order Siluriformes; family Ariidae; genus Neoarius; species Neoarius graeffei. Next base: position 5,868,318 of record NC_083579.1, on the reverse strand, counting down.
CTTTCCAAGATGCTGGCAGACATAATCAAACCACTCCTCGGACTTACGGAATACCACTGCAAAAAACTCAAAACAACTGGCGAAAGAATTAAAGGAAATCAAGATAAAAAAGGATGAACTGTTTGTATCGCATGACGTCATATCCCTCTTTACAAAAACACCGGTCACAAACACTCTCAACATAGTAGAAAACCGGTTAAAAGCAGACAGAACCCTGAAAAAACGCACAAAACTTACAGCACAGGACATAACAAAACTATTACATTTCATTTCCACTTCCACATTTTTCCAATTTAGAGGCATAATCTATAGACAAAAAGAGGGATTTGCAATGGGGGACCCGCTATCTGCCACTCTATGTAACTTTTTTATGGAGGATCTGGAAACCCGAGCCATAGAAACAGCACCGGATGACTGCAAACCTATCTTCTGGAAAAGATACGTTGATGACATTCTCGAAATAACCAAAACAGGACACACACAACAACTCACGGATCATTTAAACTCCATAGACAAGACAGGCAACATAAAATTTACACACGAAGAGGAAACGGACAAGACAATAGCTTTTTTGGACTTAAAAATACACCACACAGAAGAAGGGAACATTAGAATTACAACATACAGAAAACCTACACACACCGACCAATATCTTCTCTGGACATCTGAACATCCCATTGCACACAAAATGTCAGTAATCAGAACACTATACGACCGAACACAGAACATCACGGAGGAGAAAGACAGACAGGAGGAGGAACAACACATCCAACAGGCATTAAAAAACTGCCAATATCCACCGTGGGCAATTCGGAAAGGGAAATTACAGACACAAATAAAAGAAAATAAACAAACAAGAAAAAACACCGAAAAAACAAACCTGGGCTTTGTCACACTACCATACATAAAAGGAGTCACAGAACGCATTCATGAGGAAATACCACATCAACACCCCGGTCAAACCATACAAGAACCTCCGACAGCTGCTAGTTCACCCCAAAGACAAAATACAACTGGACAATAAATGCAACGTCATATATGAAATCCCTTGCCGTTCATGTAACAAAGTCTATATTGGTGAAACGGGCAGATGCTTCCATACTCGAAGGAAAGAACACCAAATAGAATGTGAAAAAGAAACAACAAGAAGACTCACAAGATCCGAAAAAGAAAAAGCAAACCAAGAAAACCTAAAATCAGTCATTTCAGACCACTGCAAACGACAAAATCACATAATGAATTGGGAAGAGGCCAGAGTCATTCGCGCTGAAGAAAATACATTCCAGCGTTGGATTTTAGAGGCAGTGGAGATACGCAAGCGGGCGCAGAGGACGATGAACCGGGACGAGGGAGCGTACGCGCTGTCACACACCTGGAGCGCAGTCCTGGAGGAGCGACCTGACAGCAGGAGGCGTGAACTACCTGTCAAATTGGGCGGGACGTTCACGCCTCCGTAACGCAACATCAGCTGATAAGGCATGTCACCACTCGACATCTGGTGACTGTTTCTGAGGAAGGCGGGAGATTCTCGCCGAAACTGTTGAGGTAACAAGCTTAAAAAATATCCTTGTCTAAGAAACGAACTTAAAATATTTGTAATAGTTAGACATAATGAACATCCACTACGTATGTTAATGACCTATTGCCAATTGACCTAATGAGTTGCAATTTGGTCCTCCAGCTGTTCCTTTTTTGTACCTTTAACTTTTCCAGCCTCTTATTGCCCCTGTCCCAACTTTTTTGAGATGTGTTGCTGTCATGAAATTTCAAATGAGCCAATATTTGGCATGAAATTTCAAAATGTCTCACTTTCGACATTTGATATGTTGTCTATGTTCTATTGTGAATACAATATCAGTTTTTGAGATTTGTAAATTATTGCATTCCGTTTTTATTTACAATTTGTACTTTGTCCCAACTTTTTTGGAATCGGGGTTATAAGTAATATTTTTTAAACATACCTGAGTAACAGAAGAAAGGCAGAACATTTGAGCACATTGAATCAGCTACCTGACCCAAATGTAAAAAAGCACAATATTCATTCCACATGCTATTATCAGGTTGTCCATCCATCCAGGTGACAGTCGACATGTTGCTCTGGTCTGTCCATTTCCAGGGGTCTTTATGCAGACCAAACCAAGTCTTCTCGGTGATGAACCCCATTAAAATGGAATTTTCTTCTGTAGTTCTCGAACTGGCCAGGTCTGTGTGATACTGTCTGCAGTAAGCCTGAGCATCATGCCATGTTTTCTGAACAGGTACGTAAATGTATCTGTCAGTGCCATTTTTTGTTGCTGTGAGAATAAAACAAATGATACTTGAATGAAGGGAAATTTATACAGGTTTCAGCATAAAAACACTAAAAGGATCTCATCTCATTATCTCTAGCCGCTTTATCCTGTTCTACAGGGTCGCAGGCAAGCTGGAGCCTATCCCAGCTGACTACGGGCGAAAGGCGGGGTACACCCTGGACAAGTCGCCAGGTCATCACAGGGCTGACACATAGACACAGACAACCATTCACACTCACATTCACACCTACGGTCAATTTAGAGTCACCAGTTAACCTAACCTGCATGTCTTTGGACTGTGGGGGAAACCGGAGCACCCGGAGGAAACCCACGCGGACACGGGGAGAACATGCAAACTCCGCACAGAAAGGCCCTCGCCGGCCACGGGGCTCGAACCCGGACCTTCTTGCTGTGAGGCGACAGCGCTAACCACTACACCACCATGCCGCCCACACTAAAAGGATGTTTCTCAAAAATAATCAAAGCAACACTGTGCACATTTTACCTTAGATAGGCTGAACTGGTGAAAAATTTACGGTAAGAGCGGTGAAAAGTTCCTTCATAGTAAAAAATTTGGCTTGGTTCTTTTTATTTAATTTTTTTATATTTATTTTTTCAACATTATTTTTTTGTCATCATGCTGTTTATAATAATTTTTAGAATGACTTACTGTTTACTTAAGTGTAGTTTGTTTATTTATATATATATATATATATATATATATATATATATATATATATATATATATATATATATAAAATATAAAATGTGTGTGTATTTTTCATCTTTTCCAGAGCCCTACTGAAAATCCTATTATATGATGTAGGTCTTCTGAAAAAAGATCTGTTCTCCTCTACTCTGCTAACCTGTTCAACGATTCCCTATATGCAATAAATGTCAAGGCTAATCACATCTGTTTGTTTGTTGTTTGTTGATAGTTTAGACTCTCTCTGTAATATTTTGACACTTGGAAACACAGAGTTCAGAATTTTTCTTAAAAGGCAACGTTCTCTACTGACACAATGGGAAAATGAATAATACAGTATATAGAATAGACTTTACCATCAAAGCACAAAAAGGGGAATGCCCCCGAACAGCTATAATCCCACCAACCCCAGGGAGTCATTAGAAAACAGTTTTGTTTCCCCCCATTGTTGTTTGGCTCTCCCCCATCCCATGCTGTCATGTCTCCCAATGGTTCGTATCCAAGGGACCAGTGCCAGCTGTTGGAGTCAGTGTACAGTCCAATCCAAGCACTGGAAGTGAACTTCTGCCTCTGTGCTTCCTTCTGAAGTTGGGCCATATCGTCATCATTTTTGATGATAGCCAGGTCAGTGTGTTCGGTTTGGCAGTAAGTACGAGCTTCATTCCAAGCTCTTCCCTGCTCGACCAGATAATACCTACGGGGCCCAGACAGGACAAGGGGGACAACTCCTGCGGAGGAACGTGGAAAAAGACTTTAGATAATGTTTTATCGATGGCAGAAATCCCACTAATTTCCTTCTTTAATGCTGACTGTTCAGTGTAAAATATGGTTGTATAGTTTTCTTGGGTGAAAAATATACATAAAAGAAACACTGATATATTTTGCTCACCCCAACCCAATAATTTTGAAATTATCTACCTACTGTAATCCTAAATAATAACATTTCTGTTGTTAAAGGTGTCCTATTCTACTAGAAGTAGGAATACAGCATCCTTTCTGTAAACCAGGCCAAGCCTTCGTTTTAAATCACTACTTGCACAGTACTGAGCAGCTCACCTACTTTTTATTTTATTTTTATGGAAGGCTGCTGTTACACACGCAAACACCTCTCACCTGTGACAAACAGGAATATGAACAGAGGCTTCTCCATCACTGATGTTGGAAAACTCTCTAAGAAATAAATAAAGATGTAAATAAAATCCATCAGCAATCCTGATCAAAACTGTGAAAACAGTGATATTCACAAATACAACATGTTAAAAGTCTAAGAATAACAGAATCTCGTCTCCAGAAGAAGAGCTCTGGATATCCACACATCTGGCTCCTTTGCCCCTTGATGGTTCCCTTTGTGAAATGGTTCTTCTCAGGGCTGTCCAGTAGAACAACAGTGAAATTTCATCATCATTTCCTGCCTGGGGGCGGCACGGTGGTGTAGTGGTTAGCGCTGTCGCCTCACAGCAAAAAGGTCCTGGGTTCGAGCCCCGGGGCCGGCGAGGGCCTTTCTGTGTGGAGTTTGCATGTTCTCCCCGTGTCCGCGTGGGTTTCCTCCGGGTGCTCCGGTTTCCCCCACAGTCCAAAGACATGCAGGTTAGGTTAACTGGTGACTCTAAATTGACCATAGGTGTGAATGTGAGTGTGAATGGTTGTCTGTGTCTATGTGTCAGCCCTGTGATGACCTGGCGACTTGTCCAGGGTGTACCCCGCCTTTCGCCCGTAGTCAGCTGGGATAGGCTCCAGCTTGCCTGCGACCCTGTAGAAGGATAAAGCAGCTAGAGATAATGAGATGAGATGAGATTTCCTGCCTGTTTCTCTTTCCCTTTTCATCACCATGTTTTAGAATAACATCTTTTGAATAACCTTTTTTTGTTTTGTTTAAAGATGAAGCAAACCAAGGCCATCAACATCAGATCTGCCTGAAATCCTCACCAGAAAGCGATGAGACAGGGAAAGTGTAATGCATTTAATATATCCAACATTGAGCCTGTGCAATGTTGATATTTCAAGTGCTTAGTCATCATTCTTCCAATGTTCGTATTGCTAGAGGCACATTATTTCAGTAAAGGAAAGTCTGGGTGCCTTAGGCAGTGATGGCAAACCTCCAAGTCTGGCATTAGAGCCCTTACAGCAGGGTGAATAGGTAAGCTACTGTTAGGGTAGTATCTCACTGGGCTGCGACAGCCTACGACTAGTTGGAGACACAACAATTGCGATAAAATGCAAATTAGTGACAATTTTCATTTGGAATCACACTGAATTGATATTCGCATATTGTTGTGTCTCCAACTAGTCGCAGGCTGTCGCATCCTGGCTTTCCTTCGGCAGGCAGGGAAGTAGAGGAAGCCTCATGGAAACTGACTTGAGAAGGGTTCGTGACAGCTTTGCGACGCATTTGCAGCTATTTTGAGAGAAATTTTGTTGCACGAATTTTTTGAACATGTTCAAAATTTCAGCGACGAAGGAGCGACACTTTGCGACTCATGCGAGGAAATTGAGAAGCCCTGCGAATGTTTCAAGACACTTTTGAAACTCTCTCGCGAATGACGTTCGCAAGCTGTCGCAGCCCAGTGAGATACTGGCTTTAAGCTCTCACCCCCAGGAGCACCAGTCCTCTGTCATTTACAGGCTTGCTCTTCTCAGTGAAGCCACTGCTGAGAAGCCTGTTGAAAGAACTCTGGCTATAGGAGACTATTTTTTTTCAGTGCATGAAATTAGCTAGGCTTTTAGTCATACCAAAAGCTTTAGCTAGCTGTATTCCAGGGGAACAGCATTTGCATCCATTCTAGATTCAGTATCAGTCAAAACGTAACAGGATCCACTCGTGATGTCACAAACACACTTGAATTATTACTGACCTTTGGATTAAAAACAGAAAATGGTCACGCTATTCCAGTATGACCTCAAATCACACATCAATACTTCATTTCATTTCGAATGTGTCATAATACGTATATTCATGGCATCCTGCCATGCAACCACATCAAGCATTCAGTCATCTGCTCCTGTATGCAGTTTTATTGAAAATCTGAGTTGTTGACCTTGATTTTTTTTCCCACTATTTGAACCCACAGAACTCGATCAGGCTTTAACCTTCCGCTACATTTTCTAGGTGATGCAACCCCACTTAAAAAAAAAATAATTAGAGCAAAAAAAAAAGAGTACCCTGAGGTTATGATCATACCGATACCTTAAAATAGACCACTTGAAATTTAGAACATAAAAACGCCCTGGAGTAATGATGACTTTATGATTTTTTTTTTTCAGTGAGAAAATTTAGAATCTTCTGAGAATTAAAGTGACTGACTCACTTTCCCAGTATCCAGTTCATTATTTTTGTTTTAAAAGCACATGACCACAACACTATTAGCTCTGTGTGCAGCAAAATGCCTGCAAATTCACTATTGGTGGCCAGCTGTGAAATAACCGAGGCCAGTTCTGGTCCATTTGCAATGAAAGAACCATATGAAAATGGAATGGAGCAGTCAAAAGAATTTAAAATATAACTACTTTGACAAAATATCTTCAATTTCACATTACAATTTATGATCTGTGGCTTCAGATCTCGCTGCATTTTTGCAGATTGCTTTTCAAACACTGGTGCAGAGGCTTCTAGGAAGGATGAGCCAGCCCCTTTAACTTAAAGTTGTTCAATTTGATAACTATGTTGAAAACAATACAATCACATCAAATAGAGAGGTTAAAATCCTTTACTTCCATCCAACAGAATTAATTAATTTTTTCTTCAAAATCAACTTCCATACGAGATGCCTTACCTACCTTTTTCCTCAAACAAGTAATACCAGAAGCAATCAATCCTTTATTAAATATAATTAACGCCTCCCTTGACAATGTACCTTAATCCTTTAAACTCCAGTTATTGAACTACTGATTGAAAAACTTCACTTTGTCTATAGGCCAATATCAAACCTACCCTTTAATTTCAGGATATGGGAAAAGGTTGTAGCTCAGCATTTAGGTTCAAACTTACACAGGAAGAACATTTGTGAAATCTTTGTCAGGATTCAGGCTCACCACAGTACTGAAACAGCACTGGTTAAAGTGGTAAATGACCTACTGTAATTTCCATTGATTATTCAATGTGCTTTATCATTAAAATGTTTCTTTGGACCTTTTTTATAGGTTAAAAGTATATTTACTTTAGATATGTCTTCAAACACAAATTAAAGTGTAGTAGTAGCAATAATAATAATAAGTTGCTTATATATTGTTTTATTTATAGCATTACACTTTAATTCAGTTGTATTCGATTTTATTTGTTTAGATATTTTTTTAAACAATAGACACTGTTGGAAAGCTGTAGATTTAGATCCTTAATGAGCAAGCTAGAGGAGAAAGTGATGGGGGGGGAGTTGTACGACATAGGATATGACATTAATCCATTTATGATCAGTTAATTAGTGGTTCTTGTTCAAACTTTTATGCTATAGTTGGTGTTTCTAAAGCCTTTTTCACCTGCCAGAGTAAAAATGGCAGTATGCCCAGGCTCTACAGAACACCAATATGCTAAAAGTAAGAAATTATCCCGTGCAACAAGCTATGTAACATACTTCAGTTCATTAAGCAGTAGGAATTAAATGAAGTATTGCAAAAGCAGTTTGAAACATACCTGAAATATTAAGGAGGTAAACAATCAAATGTTGCAGCTCTTTACATTTCACTGTTCATCAAAGACTTTCTGCTATATCTTAGTTCCTATTTATTTTCATGCTTGATGACGTCTTTTTGCCTATTTTCCATAGAAATTTGCATGAATCAAATCAGAGTGGATGGACTGACGTGACAGGAGACAGACACTACACTTAGAGGTCAGTTTAACCCTGTAGAACCTGAAGAAGGTACGCAGTGATGCCCAGGTGGCAATAGTGCACACATCCTAGAGTGGCACGCATCTCAATAATGCCCAGGAAGATGAGGCTTTCTTCATTGAGTGGAGCCAGTCATGCAAATACAAAAATATATTTGTTACTCTTGGTGGGGTCTGAATTTGGTGATGCTAAAAGCTCCAAAAAGGTTGGAGGATGAGCGCAGAACTGAAGTTTGCACCCCTGATGCATCGTCATCGGGACCCATTGGTCTGATATAGATGACCGTTTCTGAAGTGGGTTTGTAAAGTGTTCATTGGCTGGTGTTGGATCATTCTATAAATTTCCATGTTAATACTTGCATAATAAATTCAGTTACTATACCCTTTTTGTTTTTCTTTTTGTTTGAGTGCTCCCATAAACCATCTTGAAGAAATCATTGTACAACACCAAGAGAGCTGAGAACTTCTCCCTGGCTTATGGCTCATGAAGTTATATTCTTTGATAAAAACATGATGCTTGGATTTAAGATCTCCAGGCTGGGTATCTTGTACTTCTGAGTAAAATGCAGTGATGAATTGCTCCAGTGAAGTCAACAGTTCCATTTATCCAAGTTTACAATTTTCAGTCAGAATCCAAAGCATGCTCTTGACCCATGACATAAAAGACTGATAGGAACCGGAGTTTTTTTCTAGTCTATGATTTTGTGATGTCTCCCTGCAGCTTCTTTCTTTCTTTTTCTTTCTTTTGCTTTCATTCCATTTATATGCCAGATTGTTTATGAATCTTTGTTGTCTTATGTTTTTGTTCATTTTTGAATTTATCAGCTGGCTGCCATTTGTGGCAGTGCTCCAGACCCAAGCTTAATAAGCGCCAGATTTCTCCTGGCACTGATCGTCCATTTGAGATATGTGTCCGTTAGCTGTAGATTGATGTCTGGTCATTTTTGGTGTGTTTCTTGCATTCTATGATGGCAGGGATGTTCGCTCTGCTCCACTCCTTTGGCACTCCCTAAATGGGGAAGCTGTGACCTTAATGGTTAGAGAAGCAGCTTTGGAACCAAAAGGTTGCTGGTTCGATTCCCTGGACCAACAGGAATGGCTGAAGTACCCTTGAGCAAGGCACCTAACCCCCTCTGGATAAGAGCATTTGCTAATGCCATTAATGGTAATGTATTCCATTTGTACTGTTTGGTGAAATCTTTTAAGCAGTCTTGCTGCTTCTGGGGCCTCTGTGTTGTGATGTACCTGTACTTGCTTTAACTGCTGTTTGTGCAGCTTTGTGGATTCATGCCACTGTGTTTAGAGCCGTGGTACCTGGTGACATTGTGGCTGTGTGGCCTTGTGCTAATGTCAGGCATCACTGAGACTGTGTTGAGCATGCTATTGAAATTTATCACAGCAACATTTGAAGGAGTCCACAAACCATTGATTAAGCAGTAGGAATTAATGTAAGTATTGCAGAAGCGGTTTGAAACATACCTGAAATATTAAGGAGGTTACAGCTCTTTACATCTCACCGTTCATCAAAGACTTTCTGCCATATCTTAGTTCCTGTTTATTTTCATGCTTGATGACGTCTTTTTGCCTATTTTCCATAGAAATTTACATGAATCAAATCAGAGTGGATGGACTGACATGTGACAGGAGACAGACACTACACTTAGAGGTCAGTTTAACCCTGTAGAACCTGGAGAAGGTACGCAGTGATTAAAGATTTCTAGGCAGGGTGTCTTGTACTTCTGTGTAAATAGCAGTGACGAATTGCTCCAGTGAAGTCAGCTATTCCATTTATCCAAGTGTAAACTTTATGGGTTCGTCTACAGGTGGTTAGGTACACACAAGGAGCTGAGAACGAGACGGGTGCTCTTGAACAACTCAACTGTTTAATGAATACTTTCCCGCTTCCGTTTTCGTCTTACATACATTCATCAATCAGGTGATACCCACATCCAATCATCAATCCCCGACATCAATAAAATCCTAACACACCCAAATATCTATGAACTGTTAATTTATAAAATCTAAGTAATATATTTAGAATCTCCAAATATTAAATGCTGCAGTTTACATTTACTCCCCCTCCCCAAAAAGAAATGTCCACGTTTCAAAAGAGGTTTTAACAAATGCAGCATATGAGTATGACTATCCAAACTGGAGATACGAACTGAACACTCCTGAGTGGTACAATAAAACAGAACAAGAAACCCAGAAAAAAAAGAGAGAACTGTCCTACTCCTGTATATAGTCCGACAAATAGCTGGGGGGGCCTGACCTGCTGTCGCGGCTGGGTCGCAGTCGGGTTAGAGGTGAGGATGGGAGGAGGAGGAGAAGCAGGGGGCTGAAGGGCCAGTTGTGGGCCAGTGGAAGCTTGGGACTGCAAGCAAGGAGGACGACCAGAGATCCCAGAGTGCTGTGCTACAGGTGACTGAAGCTGGGAAACTGAAGCTGGAGTAGTAGTAGACCTGGAACACAAATCTTGACGTTCTGATGCAGGAGCAGGCCTTGTGACTTGTGTCCATGTCTGCTGATGAAAAAGCAAGGCTCCCGAGAGTGCAGTGGAACAAGGGACTGGAGTCTGCAAAGACGCATTATGCTCATGCTCAGGGGGTTTGTATGGCTAATTGGGTGGTGGTGAAGTATAAGGCCTAAGACGATTGTGATGGACAATTTGAGATTTATCATCTCAGTCAAGTAAATAGTGTATTTTGTAAGTTACTCCCATATTTTCTTCATCAAGTCCTAAACACTCAACAATTTCAAAGGGGCCTTTCCAATGTGGTGCTAGCTTCTGTCTAGATGAGGTGGGGTCATTTAACCACACAAGGTCACCTGGGTTATACGGGATGTATCTGGCATGCCTGTCATAGTGAAGTTTCTGTGTTAAATGGGCTTGATCTCTGTTTTGATTTGCTAGTGTAAAGGCTGACTGAAGTTTACTAGTTATCTGCATTGCATAAGCATCAGATGAACCCTGAGTGGAATCTGATGGTGTGTTGTTTGGCAACAGCAAGTTAACTGGCATTTTGGCTTCTCTTCCATGTATGAGAAAGAATGGGGTGTAACTTGTTGTTGAATGAGGACTGGTATTATAAGCTAATGCAACTTGGTTAAGGGACTCATCCCATTCTCCCGGCTGCTGAAGAAGCGTCTTGGCTAGCTGGTCAATGAGAGTTCGATTAAATCTCTCCACAATACCATCACTTTGTGGGTGGTGTGGACTTGTGTGAGTTTTCTGCACACCAAGTAACTTGCAAAGGTGGTGAATGAGATCAGACTCAAACTGGCATCCTTGGTCCGTGTGTAAGCTTTCGGGAATGCCATGCTCACAGATGTATTTGTCAAACAGACACTCTGCTACAGTTACAGCATGCTGGTCAGGCATAGCATACAGGTTGACATACTTGGAAAAGTAATCCTGCACCACTAATACGTATCTGTTGCCTCGTCTAGTCGTGGGTAGTTCCAGTATATCAGCTGCTACTTTTTGCAGTGGCTCTGAAGCAGCAATGGTTCTCATTGGTGCTCTTAGGTGAGGTGTCGGACTGCGTCGAGCATCACATGGAATACACCTCTGACAACACTCCCTGATATCACGGGCCATGAAAGGCCAGTAGCATATTTGCTGGGCGCGCTTCAAAACTTTGTCTGCAGACAGGTGACCAGCTAGAGTGTGTCCGTGAAGCATCCTAAGTACACTCTCTTGCAATGATGGGGGCACAATTATCTGGTGTAATACTGACTGGGACGATGGTTGGTAGATTTGACGACAAAGTACCTCATTGTGAAAGTTAAGCCTGTCAAAATCCTGCCAGTATGCTTTCTCCACAGGTGACCGCTTTTTCATACACCAGTATGGTGGTCTACGGCCTGCAGTTTTCCAGCTAATGACCTCGGACAGGACACTGTCTTTCTGTTGTTCATTTTTCAGGTCATGTTCAGACACAGGAAGGACAAATGTGGATAGAGTGAACTCAGCAGGACCCTGCAAATCAAACTTGGACTGAGGGGCTGTTTCAGAAACAACTGGGGGGTCGACACGTGTGCTGTGTGGGTGTCTAGGAGAATTCTCCTGAGAGGAAAGGCAACGTCCTTTCGAAGTTGGTTCAGGGACAATTGGACACCTAGGAGAGGGGCTCTGTGGGGACATGTCATCTGGGCGACACGACAATGCATCTGCATTATTGTGGCTATGACCCTCCCTGTGCATCACTGTCCATTCAAAGGGGTCCAGCTCAAGCGCCCAGCGTGCACGTCTTCCTGTTCTGTCATTGTCAATGGGGATTTTGCGGAGTCCCACGAGGGGTTTATGGTCAGTAATGATTGTAAAGGGCTGTTTGTATAAGTAGTGCCTAAAATGTCTTACTGACCAGACAATTGCCCAGAGCTCTCTATCGTATGTTGACCACTTCCTCTCTGCTTTCGTCAGAACATGACTAGCATATGCAACCACTGTCTCACACTGGCCATGCTTTTGGGCTAGCACAGCTCCGATTGCAGAGCATGAGGCATCAGTATACAGATAAAATGGCAATGCAAAATCCGGGAAGGCTACTACAGGTGGATTGGAGAGAGCCTGTTGCAGGTAAGTGAATGCATCCTGACAGTGAGATGTCCATTGGAAAGGAACATTCTTCTCTGTTAGTGCATGCAGAGGAGCAGCATGATTTGCAAAGCCCCTGATGAATTTCCAATAATAGGAGCAAAGACCCAGGAAAGCTCTGACCTCTGTTGGAGTGCAAGGAGTTGGCCAATTCCTAACACTTTCAACATTCTTAGGGTCTGGTTCAATGCCATGTTTGGAGACAGCATGACCTAAAAATCAAACATGATCTTTGGCAAGGCAGCATTTTGCAGGGTTCAATTTCAGATCACTTGCTTGAAATCGCATAAAGACTTCCTCCAGGTGCCTAAGATGCTCATCAAAGGAGCGACTGTATATAAGGACATCATCCAAATACACCAGACATATTTTCCATGGCAACCCATGGAGAACCATCTCCATGAGTCGTTGAAATGTGGCTGGTGCATTGGTAAGTCCCATGGGCATAACCTTAAATCGATACAGCCCAGTGCCCGTAGTAAAGGCTGTTTTTTCACGGTCCTGTTCCGCTAGTTCAACTTGCCAATAGCCATGCTGCAGGTCAATGGTAGAGAACCATGCAGCTCCCGCTAGGGCATCCAATGCGTCATCAACCCTTGGCAACGGGTGTGAATCTTTAACAGTAACAGCATTGAGCTTTCTGTAATCTAAGCAAAAACGCCAGGTGCCATCCTTTTTGCATACTAACACTACTGGGGCTGCCCATGGGCTGTAGCTTTCCTCAATAATGTCTGCTTTCAACAGTAAGTCAACCTGTGTCTGTATTTCAGCTCTTTGTTCTGGTGTTACTCGATATGCTCTTTGTTTGATTGGGGTAGCATCTCCTGTATGAATGTGGTGCTTAATAACTCCCGTACGACCTCTATCCTGTGAATTTTTGCTAAACACTGAAGAGTATTTTTGCAATAACCCTTTCAAAGACTGGGCCTGAGAGCTGGACAAATTTGATTCGTCTATCTGTACTGGGGGTGTGTCTGTGTCAGTCATGGGAAAGGTGGCACAACATGCCTCATCGATAAGTGTGGACTCACAGGGAGACAGAGATAAAAACTCACCCAAATGCTGGCCTGGGTAAAGTTCGATGTCATCATGGGTGGTATTCAGAACCCGGGCCACAATTAAGCCATTCTGGACTTCACTGACAGAGTGTGCCACCACAACGTCACCAACAGGGTTTGGCACAAGCACCCCTACATAGTCGGATGGGACAGGCGCAGCAGCTGTCATTCCAGTGATGCATGCCGTGATTATTGATTCACTTGTGGCGGGAAGTTTAGTGGGTGTTAGCACAGTGACATTACAGCACGCTGTGTCATGTGAGTTGGGCAAAAGGGGAAGCTGTGTGGACCATAGCTGCAAGCTGTTTTCATGGAGGTCAAGTAGAGCATGGTGTTGTTGTAAGAAGTCCCATCCAAGAATTACAGGGTGAAAGGCTCCTCATACTACATTAAAGTCAGGTTGCAATGACTCCTTTCCAACTCTCATCCCAAGTGTCAATTTGCCCAAAATATCCAAACATTGTCCATTAACTGAGTGAGCGAGCACAAAAGAGGCCTTCATGGGCCGTCCCTTCAAAGCTGGGTGGGAAACCCTGAATTCTTCACTCACAATGGATATGCTAGAGCCCGTGTCAAGCAACACAGGTACTTCGATGCCTTCAATGATTATTAGGACTTGTGCAGATGGGGGAGTGACTACATTGGTGTAGCAGGGTGAAGACGAAAGGGGCTTGGGAGTAGTAACTGATGTTTGCCCCTCAACAGCAGCTAATTGTAGTTTCCCCGCCGATTTGATCCTGGGTAATGTTCAGGGGACTGGAATCAAACACTGCGTCTGTAGTGTGGGCTTGTATCCCTGGCCTGCCGGGAAGAGGGACTGGGGCTACGTCGCCATCTGCCATCTGCTGAGTCTCAGTTTGGGCTATTTCTGACAGCCTGATGGGAGAAATGGTCTGGGGAGAAATGTCGGCCCCTGGTATAGTATGCTTCCTGTGCACCCCTTGCCTCAGGTGACACATATCGCTGTGATGCATAAGGTGAAGCACCACGGGCATATCGATCAGGTGAGCTTTGGTGCGCAGAATGGCACCGTGCATGGTAGGAGTGAGGTGAGGGGCTACGTGTTCTGCGTGGTGGACCGTCATGGACCGCGGGCCTATCATGCCAGGAATCAAGGCGTTGAGTGAGGTATGTATTCTTCTCCTGTAGTTGTTGCACATCACCTTTCAGACTGTTCACTGTGAGGGTGAGCTGTTCCACAGCTTTAAGCAGACGGTCCTCAGTGGAGTGGGAACGAACCATAGCCACTTTATCTGTTGTTGTAGGCGGTGGCGGAGAAGTAGCACTCAACTTTAGTGCAGCGCATGCTCTTTCACAGCGGCTGGCAAACTGAAGTGCTTCAGCCATGGTCTTTGCACCCATTTCATGAATCTTAGTTTGTAGCTCTTGGTCCAGGCCAGCCACAAACCGGCGAAATTTCTCACCCTCAATGGCATTGGTATCATAGTCAGGAAAAGCCTCCAGCACCAGCCGTGTTATGTCTGCACAGTACACGTGTAAGGACTCGCCATGTCGGCGTGGGCGGGCATTGACATATGTTTGAAAAAATGGGAGTGTGTGTTTAGGGCCAAAAACATCCAGAAGTTGTTTCTTCACCTCCGCATAGTTCATCTGGATTGCGGGTGTTAAACTGTCCCAATACAAAAATGCAGCATCTGCCAGCCGAGTTGGTAAAACTGCTGCCAAAACATCATCAATAACTGGCATCAGCAGGGTTATGCATAGCCCGCACTGCCACTTCAAAACGGCGAGACCAATTTGTGAAAAACTCCATGCCATCACCTTTAAAAACTGGCAGGAGCTCGATTTTCAAACTGTTTACAGTTCTGTTGGTATTGTCAGTACGTAACGTACGTTGGGCTGGAGCTGGGGCTATGGCTTGGGCTGAAGCCCCATCGCGAGGAACGTCTTGTTCTTGGGACATATTCAACGAAAGTGCACACAACTCACTAAAAACCGACGTCAGGGTATCACACTGCATACATTCCCTTTTGGCAAGGTGGTGGTGAGATGATTCAAGGGGGGAAGAAAAGAAAAAAAAACCTCGTCCTGTCTCGAGCAATCGATGTGAAAGGTACAGGTGGCAACGCGTGAATCAACTTGCTGAATTCGAGGCAGTCTGATCCGTGAAAAAAAAAAAAGACAAGATCCACCTATAGAGCACCGCCGCTGCCACCAAAATGTAAACTTTATGGGTTCGTCTACAGGTGGTTAGGTACACACAAGGAGCTAAGAACGAGACAGGTGCTCTTGAACAACTCAACTGTTTAATGAATACTTTCCCGCTTCCGTTTTCGTCTTACATACATTCATCGGTCAGGTGATACCCACATCCAATCATCAATCCCCGACATCAATAAAATCCTAACACACCCAAATATCTATGAACTGTTAATTTATAAAATCTAAGTAATATATTTAGAATCTCCAAATATTAAATCCTGCAGTTTACACAAGTTTACAATTTTCAGTCAGAATCCACAACATGCCCCTGACCCATGGCATAAATTACTTATAGGAATCCGAGTCTTCTTCTGTTTCTAATCAGTGACTTTGTGATTACTTCTCCCTGCAGCTTCTTTTTCTTTCTTTCTTTCTTTCTTTCTTTCTTTCTTTCTTTCTTTCTTTCTTTCTTTCTTTCTTTCTTTCTTTCTGTTCCATTTATGTGCCCGATTTGTTTTTGAATCTTTGTTGCTTTTTGTTCATTTTTTGAATTTCTCAGCTGGTTGCCATTTGTGGCAGCTCTCCAGTCAGAATGCTCAACATGCCCCTTGACCCATGGCATAAATTCCTATAGGGACCCGAGTCTTTTTCTGTTTCTAGTCCATCACTTTGTTATTACTCTCAGTGCAATTTTTCTTTCATAATAATAATAATAATAATAGTAATAATAATAATAATAATAATGTATAAAAATAAATATACCTACTTTTTTTTCCCCCTCCTAGAACTGCCACCTTATTGTGGTGGAGGGGTTTGTGTGCTTGATTGATCCTAGGAGCTATGTTGTCAGGGGCATTACGCCCCTGTTAGGGTCTCCCAAGGCAGACAGGTCCTATGTGACAGGCCAGACCAAGAGCAGTTCACCAAAACCCTTATGGAAAAAAAAAAATCAAGGACCGTGACGTCGCCTGGTATGGCGCAGCCGGGGCCCCACCCTGGAGCCAGGCCCGGGGTTGGGGCTCGTATGCGAGCACTTGGAGGCCGGGCCTTTGCCCACGGGGCCTGGCTGGGCTCAGCCCGAAGCAGTGACATGGGCCTGACCTCCTGTGGGTTCACCACCCACAGAGGTAGCCGTAGGGGGCTGGTGCAGTGTGGATTAGGTTGCAGTCGAAGGCAGGGGCCTCAACAACCTGATCCCTGAACACAGCGGCTAGCTGTTGGGACATAGAATGTCACTTCACTGGGGGGGAAAGAACCTGAGCTTGAGCGGGAGGTTGAGAGGTACTGGCTAGAAATAGTCGGGCTCACCTCCACACACAGCTTGGGCTCTGGAACCCAGCTCCTCGAGAGGGGCTGGAGTCGCCCATGGTGAGCAATGGTGGGCTGGTGTGGGCTTGCTTATAGCTCCCCAGCTCAGCCGCCATGTGTTGGAGTTTACCCCAGTGAATGAGAGGGTCGCCTCTCTGCACCTTTGGGTTGGGGAGAGGGCTCTTGCTGCTGTTTGTGCCTACGGGCTGAATAGCAGTATAGAGTATCTGGCCTTCTTGGAGTCCCTGGGAGAGGTACTGAGAGGTGCTCAGACTGGGGACTCCATTGTTCTACTGGGGGACTTCAATGCTCACGTGGGCAACGACAGTGACACCTGGAGGGGCGTGATTGGGAGGAACGGCCTCCCCGATCTGAACCCGAGTGCTGTTTTGTTATTGGACTTCTGTGCTAGTCACGGTTTGTCCATAACGAACACCATGTTCGAGCATAGGGGTGTTCATAAGTGCACGTGGCACCAGGACACCTTAGGTCGGAGGTTGATGATCGACTTTGTTGTCGTTTCATCTGATCTCCGGCCCTATGTCTTGGACACTCGGGTGAAGAGAGGGGCTGTGCTGTCAACTGATCACCACCTGGTGGTGAGTTGGATCTGCTGGCGGAGGAGGAAGCCGGACAGACCTGGCGGACCCAAACGTATGGTGAGGGTCTGCTGGGAACGTCTGGCCGAGCACTCTGTTGGGGAGGTCTTTAACTCCCACCTCCAGGAGAGCTTCCCAGCTTCCGAGGGAGGCAGGGGACATTGAGTCTGAGTGGACCATGTTCTCTACCTCCATTGTAGATGCAGCTGTTCAGAGCTGTGGCCGCAAGGTCTCTGGTGCCTGTCATGGCGGGAATCCCCGAACCTGGTGGTGGACGCCGGAAGTAAGGGACGCCGTCAAGCTGAAGAAGGAGTCCTATCAGGCCTTGTTGGCCTCCGGGACTCCGGAGGCAGCTGACAGGTATCGGCAGGCCAGGCGTGTTGCAGGTCGGGCAGTTGCGGAGGCAAAAACTCGGAACTGGGAGGAGTTCAGTGAGGCCATGGAGGAGGACTATCGGTCGGCCTTGAAGAAATTCTGGCAAACCATCTGGCGCCTCAGGAGGGGGAAGCAGTACTCTGCCAACACTGTTTACAGTGCCGGTGGGGAGCTGTTGACCTCGACTGGGGACATTGTCAGGCAGTGGAAGGCATACTTCGAGGATCTCCTCAATCCCACCGTCACGTCTTCCATTGAGGAAGCGGAGGTTGATGACTCAGAGGTGGACTTGTCCATTACCCAAGCTGAAGTCACTGAGGTGGTTTTCAAGCTCCTCGGTGGCAAGGCACCGGGAGTGGATGAGATCTGCCCCGAGTATCTCAAGTCTCTGGATGTTGTGGGGCTGTCTTGGCTGACACGCCTCTGCAGCATCACATGGCGGTTGGGGACAGTGCCTCTGGAGTGGCAGACTGCGGTGGTGGTCCCTCTTTTTAAGAAAGGGGACCGGAGAGTGTGCTCCAATTATAGGGGAATCACACTTCTCAGCCTCTACGGGAAGGTTTACTCCAGGGTACTGGAGAGGAGAATTCGGCCAATAGTCGAACCTTGGATCCAGGAGGAACAATGCAGTTTTCATCCTGGTCGTGGAACACTGGACCAGCTCTATACCCTTCATAGGGTGCTCGAGGGTTCATGGGAGTTTGCCCAACCAGTCCACCTGTGCTTTGTGGATCTGGAGAAGGCATTTGACCGTGTCCCTCGGGGTATTCTGTGGGGGGTGCTTCAGGAGTATGGGGTTCGGGGCTCTTTGCTAAGGGCTGTCTGGTCCCTGTATTAACGGAACAAGAGTCTGGTTCGCATTGCCGGCAGTAAGTCAGACCTGTTCCCAGTGCATGTTGGACTCCGGCAGGGCTGCCCTTTGTCACCGGTTCTGTTCATAATTTTTATGGACAGAATTTCTAGGCGCAGCCAGGGGCTGGAAGGAAACCTGTTTGGGAACCACAGGATTTCATCTCTGCTTTTTGCAGCTGATGTTGTCCTGTTGGCTTCTTCAAACCAGGACCTTCAGCATGCACTGGGGCGGTTTGCAGTCGAGTGTGAAGCGGCTGGGATGAGAATCAGCACCTCCAAGTCTGAGGCCATGGTTCTCGACCGGAAAAGGGTGGCTTGCCCTCTTCAGGTTGGTGGAGAAGTCCTGCCTCAAGTGGAGGAGTTTAAGTATCTCAGGATCTTGTTCACGAATGAGGGAAGGATAGAGCGTGAGATCGACAGGCGGATCGGTGCAGCCTCCGCAGTGATGCGGTCGCTTTACCGGTCCGTCGTGATGAAGAAGGAGCTGAGCCAAAAGGCGAAGCTCTTGATTTACCGGTCGATCTACGTTCCGACTCTCACCTTTGGTCATGAGCTTTGGGTAATGACTGAAAGAACAAGATTGTGGATACAAGCGGCCGAAATGAGTTTCCTTCGCAGGGTGGCTGGGCGCTCCCTTAGAGATAGGGTGAGAAGCACAGTCACTCGGGAGGAGCTCGGAGTAGAGCCACTGCTCCTCCACATCGAGAGGAATCAGCTGAGGTGGCTCGGGCATCTCTTTCGGATGCCTCCTGGATGCCTCCCTGGGGAGGTGTTCCAGGCATGTCCCCCCAGGAGGAGGCCCTGGGGAAGACCCAGGACAAGCTGGAGGGACTATGTCTCTCAGCTGGCCTGGGAACGCCCGAGGAGCTGGCTGAGGTGTCTGGGGAAAGGGAAGTTTGGGCTTCCATGCTCAGACTGCTGCCTCCGCGACCCAGCCCCGGATAAAGCAGATGAAGACGAGACGAGACTTTTTTTTAATCTAGAAAAATTAGTTAATTCATTCAAATGCTTGCCGGAAAAGTACTGTTTTTAGCTTACTCTCGAAAACATTAAAATCAGTGATGCATCTGAGGTTGTATGGCAAAGAGTTCCATAGTTTCGGTACAGCAGCCATAAAGGCTCTGTCACCGACACTGTAAAGATGATTTGTTGTTTTAACTTAAATTAGTAACCGGGCTGCCTTAAAATTTTGAGTTCATTGAAACTCGTATAGTAAGTAAATACAATGAGACGATCAATTTAACTTATGATATGAGTTTCAATAAACTCAAAATTTTAAGACAGCTTGGTTACTAACTTTTTTAAGTAAAAACAAACTTTTTTAACAGTAAAGAATAGGCAAAGTTCTAAAGTTCGGTGCTGACAGGAGAAACTTATTGTTGGATCGAAGACTATAAACTGAGTTAGACTTGAAAGTTAGCAAGCTAGAACGATGGGGCCATATAATGACTGCACTTAAAAGTGATTATACTAATCTTAAAATCTATCCTAAACTTAATTGGAAGCCAATGCAAATCATAAAGAAGTGGCATTATAACGTAAAACCTTTTCTTTCTTTCTTTCTTTCTTTCTTTCTTTCTTTCTTTCTTTCTTTCTTTCTTTCTTTCTTTCTTTCTTTCTTTCAGGGTGTTCCATTTATATGCCTGATTGCTGTTGCATCTTTATGTTGTCTTATAGTTTTAATCTTTTTCATTTTTTTTATTTATCAGAATTCATCAGTTGTGGATTTGTGTTTTTTAAATTTTTTTTTTAATTATTATTATTATTATTGTTGTTGTTGTTGTTGTTATTTTTTTGTTTTTAGATCCATGCCTTTCTTTCCATGGTTTCTTTGGCTTCCCAGAGTATAAGACCTCATAATGGTGTAGAGATTGTTTGTAAAGTGTCTACTATTGGTTATCTTATATTATTATTAAAAATAAGAAATTATCCAAAGATATGTCATTTATTCAAAATTTGTCAAAAGCATTTCCCTTTAAGTCATAGGAAATAAGTTAAAAACTGCATTAGAGTACTGAAACATACCTGAGATGCAAAGAAGGTAAACAATATTTTAACTTTTTACATCTCCATGTCCTTCAAAGACTTTCTGCAGTATATGATCAACTGAGCTGCTATTTGTTTTCTTTCAGACTTGATGACTTATGCAAACTGCCATGTCCTTGTTCACCTACTTTTCATAGAAAATTTACTTAAGTCAAATGAGTTTGGACCTGGTGTGTGTCCAAAAAAAGGACTGGAGACATATGCAAAGTTGTCCTTAAAGAGTAATTATAGAAATTAGGATTTTGTTCAGTTTTGATTACTTATATGTAGGAGATATCAATCTACTTGTACAGGGCTTTAAAATGTTTGTAGGTAGCACTTAGTCTAGAGTTTGAGAATAAGGTCAGTGGCCTTAATTTAACCTTTTATATTTAATTGTGTTTAAGGTTAATTTTATGCCTGAGTTTGTGGACCTTCCAAATGTGCAGTTATGTACAGCTCCCCGCCGACCACCGGCTGGCCTACGCGGACCTTCGCTGGGCCGTCCTCCAGTGTGTGGGACGCACCCCTGAGCAACAACGTCAGCGCTTCCACGCTTTGAGCTTGGAGGAAGTCGGCCGGCCGTTCGCGTTTGGCCAGCAACTCTGGGATGCCTGCTGGCAGTGGTTGAGGGCCGACAACTGCGACGCCGAGGGACTCCTCAACCAGGTGGTACTGAAGCAGTTCGTCGCATGCTTACCAGCGGGAACCGCTGAGTGGGTCCAGTGCCACCGCCTGGCGTCGCTGGATCAGGCAATCGAGCTGGCGGAGGACCATTTGGCAGCTGTCCTGATGGCAGGACAGCAGACAACCTCTTCTCTCCTCTCTCTCTCTCTCTCTCTCTCTCTCTCCCCTCCTCATGTGTCTCCTCCTTGCCCCATTCCCCCACCATGGAGGCGGGGGTCTGCGCCACCTCAGCCGGCCCGCCGCACCCGCGGTGCCCTCCCCTCTGTGTCTGTCTCTCCCCCCCCCAGGTGAGTGAGCCCCAGAGCACTAGTGCAGAGAGGAAGCCCGGGCCGGTTTGCTGGCACTGTGGGGAGCCAGGCCACCTCCAACAGCAGTGCTCGGTAATGGAGGTGGGCGCGGTGGTTCAGATCCCTGATGCGCCAGGAGCCGCTCTCGATCGGGCCAGAGCGTATCGCATACTGGTGAGTATCCAAGGGGATACATATCAGGCGTTGGTGGATTCTGGCTGTAATCAGACCTCAATCCACCAAAGCCTGGTGCAAGACAAGGCATTGGGGGGTGCACAGGGGGTGAAGGTGTTGTGTGCGCACGGGGATGTTCACAGCTACCCTTTGGTGTCGGTCCACATTTTTTTCAGAGGGGAAAAATTTAAAGTAAAGGCGGCGGTTAATCCTCACCTCACCCACTCAATAATTTTGGGGACTGATTGGCCGGGATTTTGGGATTTAATGACACATTTAGTGAAGAGTAGGTCCTGCCATTTAACAGTGGGAGGTCCCAGTGTCGCGTTGGCGGGAGCAGCTGTCACAGAGCCATCTACGTCAGCTCCACGTCAGAGTGAGGAGCCGCCGGCTCCTCCTCTCTCTGTTGGAGAATCCCTCACGGATTTTCCATTAGAGCAGTCGCGAGACGAGACTCTGTGGCATGCGTTTGACCAAGTGAGAGTAATTGATGGTCAAACGCTCCAGCCGAACGCCACCCCGTCCTTCCCCTACTTCGCGATTATGAAAGATAGATTATACCGAGTGATGCAGGACACTCAGACTAAAGATCGAGTCACGCAGCTTTTAATTCCGAAGAGCTGCCGGGAATTGGTATTCCAGGTGGCTCACTTTAATCCCATGGCTGGACACTTAGGGCAGGATAAAACACTAGCCCGAATAATGGCCCGGTTCTATTGGCCAGGGATTCACGGCGATGTCCGTAGGTGGTGTATGGCGTGCCGCGAATGCCAGTTAGTAAATCCAGCGGCCATTCCAAAAGCGCCTTTGCACCCTCTACCGTTAATCGAGACCCTGTTTGAAAGAATTGGGATGGCTCTCGTCGGGCCATTAGATCGGTCAACACGAGGGTACCGCTTTATATTAGTTCTGGTGGACTATGCAACGCGATACCCGGAAGCAGTGCCTCTTCGCAATATCTCAGCACTCAGTATTGTGGAGGCACTCTTCCGCGTTATCTCCCGAGTTGGAATCCCGAAAGAGATTCTGACTGACCAAGGCACCTCGTTTATGTCACATACACTGAACGAACTGTATGGGTTGTTGGGTATTAAGCCGATCCGCACCAGTGTGTATCACCCACAAACGGATGGTTTAGTTGAACACTTCAATCGCACCCTCAATAACATAATTAAAAAATTCGTAAGTGAGGACGCATGTAATTGGGATAAATGGCTCGAACCCTTGGTCTTTGCAGTGTGAGAGGTCCCCCAAGCCTCCACGGGGTTCTCCCCATTTGAATTGTTATACGGGCGTAAGCCGCGCGGCATTCTAGATGTGCTGCGGGAAAATTGGGAGGAGGGACCTTCACCAAGTAAAAATGAAATCCAATACGTTATTGACCTGCGCGCAAAACTCCACACACTCACGCACCTAACTCAGGAGAATTTGTGGCAGGCCCAAGAATGATAGACCCGCCTGTACGACAAGGGTATGTGCCTTAGGGAGTTTACACCGGGAGATAAAGTTCTCGTACTGTTGCCCACATCAAGCTCCAAATTGGTCGTCAAGTGGCAAGGACCCTTTGAGGTCACACGGCGAGTCGGGGATGTTGACTATGAGGTGAGGCGAAAGGATGGGGTGGGGTGCTACAGATTTACCACCTCAACCTGCTCAAACTCTGGAACGAGGAGGTCCCCGTGGCGTTGGTGTCGGTAGTTCCGGAGAAGGTGGAGCTGGGGCCGGAGGATCAAAAGGGAACATTGGCATCGCGTACCTCTCCAGTCCCCTATGGAGACCACCTCTCCCCGACCCAACTCGCAGAGGTTGCCCAGTTGCAGACTGAGTTTTCGGACGTGTTCTCGCCCCTGCCCGGCCGCACCAACCTCATAGAGCACCACATTGAGATGCCCCTGGGGGTGGTAGTGCGTAGCCGCCCTTACAGATTACCCGAGCACAAAAAAAAAGTGGTTCGGGAAGAACTCGAGGCCATGCTCAAAATGGGCATCGTCGAGGAGTCCCACAGTGACTGGAGCAGCCCGGTGGTCTTGGTACCCAAGGCCGACGGGTCGGTCCGGTTCTGTGTGGACTATAGAAAAGTCAACGCGGTGTCTAAATTCGATGCGTACCTAATGCCTCGTATTGATGAGTTGCTCGATCGGCTAGGCACGGCTCATTTTTACTTGACACTGGATTTAACAAAGGGTTATTGGCAGATCCCCTTGACTCCATTATCCCGGGAAAAAACGGCCTTTTCCACACCGTTCAGCTTACACCAATTCGTCACACTTCCTTTTGGGCTGTTTGGGGCGCCCGCTACGTTTCAGTGGCTGATGGACAGGGTCCTCTGCCCCCACGCCACCTATGTGGACGCCTACCTTGATGACATTATTATCTATCGCAATGACTGGCCAAGGCACCTCGAACATCTGAGGGCCGTCCTTAGGTCTCTGAGGCGAGCGGGTCTCACAGCCAACCCGAAGAAGTGTGCAATTGGGCGGGTGGAAGTATGGTATCTGGGCTTCCACTTGGGCAACAGGCAGGTGCGGCCCCAAATTAACAAGACAGCAGCAATTGCGGCCTGCCTGAGGCCCAAGACCAAAAAGGGGGTGAGACAGTTCCTGGGGCTGGCTGGCTATTATTGTAGGTTTATACCTAATTATTCGGACGTCACCAGCCCGCTGACTGATCTGACTAAACAGGGGGCACCAGATCCGGTCCAGTGGACGGAGCAATGCCAGTGGGCTTTTTCTAAGGTAAAGGCTGCACTGTGTGGGGGGCCACTTTTACACTCCCCTGACTTTTCTCTCCCCTTTATGTTGCAGATGGATGCGTCGGACAGAGGGCTGGGGGCCGTTTTTTCCCAGCAGGTGGAGGGGGAGGATCACCCAGTCTTATACATTAGTCGCAAGCTGTCAGTGCATGAGGGGCGCTACAGCACCATTGAGAAAGAGTGCCTGGCGATCAAGTGGGCAGTCCTCGCCCTCCGGTACTACCTGCTGGGACGCCCTTTCACCCTCTGTTCGGACCACACGCCCCTCCAGTGGCTCCACCGCATGAAGGATGCCAACGCGCGGATCACCCGTTGGTATCTGGCACTCCAACCCTTTAACTTCAAGGTGATCCACAGGCCAGGGGCGCAGATGGTTGTGGCGAACTTCCTCTCCCATCAAGGGGGGGGGGGAGTCGGCTGCAGGCCGGACGGCCGCCCGGCCTCAGTCGGGCGGTGGGGGTATGTGGCAGCAGGGGCGTGGTCAAGCATCGGTCTGTGACAGGAGGGCGGAGTCAGGGAAGGTAAGTGGCAGAATCACTACACCTGTCATTAATTAATGTGTTTGTGTGTCTTCCCAGTGACCGCGCCCTATTTAAGGAGAGAGCGCGAGAGCAGAGGGAGTTCTCTCCTCAACCAGATGACCGATGTGTGTCTGGGTGTGTGTGTGAGAGTGCATAGGCTGAAAAGCTGAATAAAGCCAGTTTTGTGAACTCAGTTCTGTCCTGCCATCCTTCTGTGCTCCACCCACCTACACAAACTGTCACAGGCACCCGATCAGAAAACGGGCTACGTTTCATCCAAGGTCAGACTTGATTCTTCGGCAGCCAAACCAGATTGGACGCGATATCTGGGTACTCGATGGTCGGTAGAAGCATCTTCAGAAAAGTCTGACTTTTTAAAATAATGTGGGTCAAAACCACACATCTATCATCTCTTTGTATCAAATCTTCACTCAACCGTTCAAATCGTGGGAATACTGAGAAAATTCAGCATCGTTTACAGACACACTTTCAGCGGCTGCCATCCTAGCTGCTTGTATATTCACCATCATGGCGGACACTCACGACGTAGCACATTTTGATCACATGGTTGCAAGGTATCTATTTAACACTAGAATTCCGAGGATATTCATCCCAAGCCAAAGGGAGTGCCCCACCTCTCTCTTGCTTTCTCCTTCTTCTCACATAAGCTCACACCACCTTCTTCAGCACAGTTATCACTTATGCAACTTCACATTGTTATGCAAATCTTGAGTGCAAGTCAGTTTGAGTAACGCAGCACCTGAGAAAGAAAAAAAAAACATTGATTCAAATGTTGCTGTGAATACATTGATTTTGTTCAGGACTGATGCCTATATGCATGTTTTAGTATGTTTACTGTGTTGTGGATGACAGAAAATAAGAATAGGTTTAAAAAAATGATTAAATTCAAGCGTAGACTGTGTCGTCCAGACAGATGGTAATAAACAGCTGTTAATTTGTACAGTCCGACGTCAACTTAAAATTTTTCCCCTATTCTTATTTTCCATCATTAAAAACTCAGTTCGCACAGATTAAAATAAACTAGTTCACATTCATAGTACACAGTGCCAAAAATGAGCTAGATTAGTTCACGTTCATGTCTTCTGAATTTTTTTAATAAGCCTCACTGAATCCAATTTTGCTGAAATTGTTGATCGGCAACTAAAATATCAAATTTCACCTACCATTACTAGAATGCTCTTGTAGTCTACATTATTAATATAAGCAAATCAGTATTGTCACGACCAGCATATTGGAGCGCATTGCCATCAGACAAGGAACGCATGAAAAAATCAAGAAGGTAACGTAAAATGCTCCAAGGTGAGATCCCAAGTCATTTCACAATATGAAAGTTGAGGGGTTTTTTTACCTGTTAGCCTTACTTCTGTTGAGGGAGCATTGTTTAGGATAGTATCTCACTGGGCTGCGACAGCCTGCAACTAGTTGCAGACACAACAATTGTGATAAAATATGCGAATTGGTGACAATTTTCACTTGGAATCACGCTGAATTGATATTCGCATATTTTACCGCAATTGTTGTGTCTCCAACTAGCCGTGGGCTGTCGCAGCCCGGCTTTCCCTCGGCAGGCAGGGAAGTAGAGGAAGCCTCACGGAAACTGACTTGAGAAGGGTTCGTGACGGCTTTGCGACATCAGCGACGCATTTGCGGCTATTTTGAGAGAAATTTTGTCGCACAAATTTTTTGAACATGTTCAAAATTTCAGCAACGAAGGAGCGACACTTTGTGACTCATGCGAGGAAATTGAGAAACCCTGCGAATGTTTCAAGACACTTTTGAAACTCTCTCACGAATGACGTTAGCAATTTTTCACAAGCTGTCGGAGCCCAGTGAAATACTGGCTTTACGCTCACCAGTGAACTACACTCATGTTTGGTTACAAACTGATTCATTACATTACAAGCATTTAGCAGACGCTCTTATCCAGAGTACAACCCAGAGCAGCCTGGGGAGCAGTTGGGGGTTGAGTGCCTTGCTCAACTCCTGCTCCAGGGAATCAAACCAGCAACCTTTTGGTCCCAAAACTTCTTCTCTAACCATTAGGCCATGGCATAACCCTTGATTCATTCAGTTCAACATGAATACCAAAATATGAATGTGTTCATGGACAACACTGCATATTTTTATACTGTCTGACCTGGTCTCTGTGGCAGCAAGGGCGTGGCCTAGCATCAGTTTGCGAATGGAGGGCGGGGCCAGGGAAGGTGAGTGGCAAAGTCAATGCACCTGTGGCTAATTAATGTTGTGTGTCTGTGTTGCAGTGACAGAGGATAGAAAAGGAGGGAGAGAGCAGAGAGAAGGGAGCTCTCCCAACCAGAACACGTGTGTGTGCTACGAAGACAAATAAAATAAAGTGTGTGTGTGTGAACATCAACTCCCGCCTGCCGTGCTTCTGTACTCCACCCACATCAGGGAACTGTTAGTCTCTTTTTGAACTTAATATTAACATGTTTTTAAAATTATACAAATTTGTGTTCATTTTTCTTTCTTATTCTTATTTTCTGTCATCCATACTTTGTCTTTCAGTAAATTGTAAGTAAATTCGTGGGTGGCACGATGGTGTAGTGGTTAGCACTGTTGCCTCACAGCAAGAAGGTTCGAGGTTTGAGCCCAGCGGCCAACGGGAGACTTTCTGTGTGGAGTTTGCATGTTCTCCACGTGTCCGTGTGGGTT
This sequence comes from Neoarius graeffei, assembly GCF_027579695.1. Taxonomy (NCBI): domain Eukaryota; kingdom Metazoa; phylum Chordata; class Actinopteri; order Siluriformes; family Ariidae; genus Neoarius; species Neoarius graeffei. The sequence goes on along the minus strand of NC_083579.1, from coordinate 5,840,404 downwards.
TCCCCCATAGTTCAAAGACACATGGTTAGGTTAACATGGGGTGGCCTTGGGGTGAAGTATCCTTAAGCAAGGCACAATCTGCAGTAATGCATGTATCATGCTTGTGTCAAGCGCACGCACGTATTTTTCCTCAGGTGCAGCTTTGTTGAAATTGATAAGCACTCAATATTTGCATAACAATGTGAAGTTGCATAGGTGATAACTGCACTGAACAAGGAGGGGTGAGTTTGTGTGGGGAGATTGAGGGGGGAGGGGCTTGGGATGAAAATTCTTGCAGCCTTCTGGGACTCTAGTGTTAATGGCCAAGGTTGACCAATAGTGATGGATCTACCAACCAATCATGAGTGATTTTTCTTGATGGTTTCATCCAGTGCTAGAATGAGGTAAGTTCTAGGTTAAACTTCCAGTTTTACTGCTATTTAGATGCTAATTAGAGTCATTCACACTCTGCCTGCCACCCCAGACCATTCCCCCCACCATCCCCCCAAGAATGGGCACTATAAACAATGCTAGTCTCACAATCTGGGAAGCCTGTTACAATGGTTGGTGCCCATACCTATAGACATATTACCCAGGGGCGCAGGATCTCCTAAACATGGGTTTGAAAGGCACTCTGGGAATAGAGCCTTTGGGGGATCTATTATGTCAATCCCCTTTGCACCAATTTCCACGCATTCATGGTTTGCAGTGCACATTGCAGCAAACAGTGCCACAATTCTGGGTTGCTCTTTGCTTATTACCACGTGTATTTTAGACAAGTTACCCAGGGGCCCAGGACCTCCCAAACATGGGTTTGAAAGGCACTCCGGGAATAGAGCTTTTGGGAGGTCTATTATTTAAATCTCCTTTGCACCAATTTCCATGCATTCATGGTTCGCAGTGCGCACTGCAGCAAACAGTGCCACACTTCTGGGTTGCTCTTTGCTTATTACCACATGTATTTTAGACAGGTTACCCAGGGGCCCAGGACCTCCCAAACATGGGTTTGAAAGGCACTCTGGGAATAGAGCCTTTGGGAGGCCTATTATTTAAATCTCCTTTGCACCAATTTCCACGCATTCATGGTTCGCAGTGCGCACTGCAGCAAACAGTGCCACACTTCTGGGTTGCTCTTTGCTTATTACCACGTGTATTTTAGACAGGTTACCCAGGGGCCCAGGACCTCCCAAACATGGGTTTGAAAGGCACTGCAGCAAGCAGCGCCACACTTCTGGGTTGCTCTTTGTTTGTTTATGTTACCACGTGTATTTTATTTTGGTTTCCATTTTTTCTCCTCCCTTGTTATGCGAATGGCGTATGTTTCATTGTGTCATGATTGTTTTCCCTGTTTCAGTGATTTGTGTTTCTAATTGAGCCCTCATGTTTGGCTTTTTCCTTTGCAAAGTATTCAGCCCATGTTCTTACCAGCATCTACCAAGCCTTTGTTTGTTTTTTTATGTGCTACTCTGTTTGTTTTGCTTTGCCTCATCTCCTGTTTTGTTTTAATTTGTATTTAGCCGTCTTTGTGTTGTTTGCAGATCAACTGACCCTTGCTTGTTTGTCTACGAGCCTGCTTCACGATTTGGATTTGTCCGCCTGTGTTTGTGTCAATTAAATGTTTTTCCTGCATTTGCATCCTGCTCCTGCCGATCCACAACAGAACCAAGTCCGTAAAGACATACTGCTCTTGATGGTTTTCTGCAACTCTGATATTTGGATCTTGCACGTTAGTTTCTCGTGTCTTTTAGTACTGCTACCCCAATGCTCCCTTTGTGGTGATTTGAGGGTGTCATGTGGCTGACCCACTTGGCTGTGGATTTCTATTTTTTGAGATCCATGCTCTTCTTTTCATGGCTTCTTTGGTTTCTAGGAGTTTATAACCTCATGATGGTGTATATATGGATTGTAAAGTGTCTACATGAAACTATTGATACTTCTCATCTCATTATCTCTAGCCGCTTTATCCTGTTCTACAGGGTCACAGGCAAGCTGGAGCCTATCCCAGCTGACTACGGGCGAAAGGCAGGGTACACCCTGGACAAGTCGCCAGGTCATCACAGGGCTGACACATAGACACAGACAACCATTCACACTCACATTCACACCTACGGTCAATTTAGAGTCACCAGTTAACCTAACCTGCATGTGTTTGGACTGTGGGGGAAACCGGAGCACCCGGAGGAAACCCACGCGGACACGGGGAGAACATGCAAACTCCGCACAGAAAGGCCCTCGCCGGCCACGGGGCTCGAACCCGGACCTTCTTGCTGTGAGGCGACAGCGCTAACCACTACACCACCGTGCCGCTACTATTGATACTTACCATTACAAAAGATAAGTTATCCAAAGAAACATTTTTATCCCAAATTTATGTCAAAAACATTTCACTTTAAGTCATAGAACTGCTGAAGAGTACTAAAACATACATGAAATGTAATGAAGGTAAACAATATTCTAGTGTGTCTGTGTCATTCAGAGGCTTTGTGCAGTTTGTGATAAACTTGAGCTGCTGTTTGTTGACTTATGCAAACTGCTATGTCCTTGAATGGCGACTTTCCAAAAACATTTACTTAAATCAAATGAGTTTGGAGCTGGGGTGTGTTCAAAAAAGGACAGGACTGGAGACTTTTACCAAGTTGTCCTTAAAGAGTTATAGAACTTATAGAAACTAGTATTTGGTTCAGTTTTGATAACCTAGTATATGTGGGAAATTTATTTATACAAAGTCTTAAAATGTTTGTCGTTAGTACTCGGTTTAGAGTTTTAGAATGAGGTCAATAGCCTTAATACAGTATAGTCTTTTATACTTAAATTGTGCTTAAGGTTTGTTTTATGTCTGGGCTTGCGTGTTTAAATTTAGTATTACATAAATTAATTAGAACTTTGATGGGGTATCATCTTCTAAATTAAACCTTTTACCCCAATTGGTCAGAATCATAAACTTATCAATTACAGCAATTAAAGAAAGGCATTAACATCCTCACACTAGCTTTCATAGTTATTCATAGTCACATCATTTTCTAAAAAAATGAAAGACTTAATATTCTGTCAGAAACTAGTAAGTGTTCAAATGTTTATTACAAATACTTTATATAAAACCAGAAAATATTGCGTAACATAAGAAATACTGCATAACAGAAACTGTTGTTTCTGGAGTCCCACAAGGTTCAGTTTTGGGACCGGTGCTATTTCTTTTGTTTGTTAACGACATCAATTCAATCAAATTTATGCCTACTTGCAGATGATTGTGTTCTTTATAAAGAGGCCATTAATCAGCAAGATTGTCAAATCCTACAGCAAGATCTTTGTTGTCTGTTCCTCTGGTGCAATACCTGGCAACTCACCTTCAATGTAACTAAGTGGGATAATGTGCAAGAGAACTGTTGATTTCAACTATTCATTGAATGGTCAACTTTATCTCAAGAGTTTATTCAATAAAATTTTTGGGAATAACTATTACTGATGAACTATGCTGGAACGAACATTGTGACAATGTTTGTAAAAAGGCGAATTCAACTCTTAGTCTACTCAGGTGTGTTCTATCTGGTTGTACTCCGGAGGTTAAGAACACAGCTGATCTTACACTTGTACATCCTAAACTTGAGTCCGCTAGTCATGCATGGAATCCCTACACACAGTGCAATGTCAGTAAGATTGAAATGGTTCAACACTGCGCGGCTAGATTTGTTTACAGTGATTATTCCCGTTTCAGTCATGTATCAGCCGTGATCAAAGCACTGGGCTGGAACACTCTGGAACATCATAGATCTGTCAACCAAGTGTGTATGTTCTACAAGATCTGTCAAGGGCATCTTGGCATTCATCTTCCACCCGAAGTGTCTCATAACACAAGGGCATCTGGATTACCTAACTGTTAGCCTTTTCACCAACTTAGTACATCAAAAAATGTATCTAAATACTCCTTTTACCCAAGAATGATAAAGCCTTGGAATAATTTATCTGTATCCACAATTCCTGAGACTCTCGATAAATTTAAAGCAATTGCCACAAGTATTCGTACGTAGTTGTAAATATAGTCTTAGAGTATCCAAGTTTTATATAAGCATATTACATTCCAATCAGTTGAATGGTCAAACTTAAGTTAAATATTTTGCGTTTAGTTGTCATATGGCAACAATTACATTTTACCATTTTACAAATGACTCATTACATCTAAACTTGTTTTAAGGATAAAAATTTAAACGTTTACTTGCCACAGATAGTGTTGTTAACTTTTTTTGAAGGACTTTTGTCTCAGTACTGAACAATGCTTCAGTTTTGACAGCCAACATATCATGTAACCTGTCAATTATGTTTCATAGCAAAAGAAAGATCTCCCTTTTCATAAATTTATAGTAAAATATAGATTTCTCTGATACTACCTGTTATCACCCCAAATCAGCAAAAGTTGGGACGGTATGTTGAAATTGAAATTAAAACTGAAAACAATGATTTGTAAATAATCTTTGACCTGTATTGCACTCAGAACAATACAACAGCACATTATTTGATGTTTTACTTCATTCATATTATTATTGTTGTTGTTGTTGTTGTTTTCAAAATAAACACATTTCAAAAAAAAGTTGAGACAATAAAGCATTTACCACTTCATATAGATGAATGACTGTTCTTGATACAGTGCCATCTTTGGGATTGGAGATCACGGGGGTTCAGATTAGGCTTGAGCCTTTTGCCCTTTACCACGGGCGATTGCTCTAAGACAACGAGGGAGGCTCAGCCTCCTTTAAAAATGACAAACATTGTGTAGGATGAATTGCGCTAGGCTTATAGCCAACCTTATAACATTGCTATTTCAGATCCAGAATCATAGAAATATATGTGCTCAACCCAACTACAGTGCAAAATCATTCCGTTATAACTTTCCCCAGTTCACCTAATGTGTGCGTGAGTTTTTCCCCCTTGTGACAGCGTGATGCAGCACAGCCTCAGTAGACTTCAATGGCATTTGGGAGCTATGCGCTTTTCAATATCAAAATGCAAGACGATTATTGGACAAATACTGCAAAAACGCCCGCCCACGGACTCCCAGGCTCAGTGCACTTCAATGGCATTTGGGAGCTCTGCGCCTTTCAATATCAAAATGCAAGACGGTTATTGGACAAATACTGCAAAAATGCCCACCCCACGGACTCCCAGCCTCACAGTGGGAGGGACATAGCAATGCTTTCCGCGAGGAGATTGGTGATTGGTGAAAGTGGCCGGATATTTTCTTTGATTGACAGCTCGTTTCAAATATAGACAGGCAGCGGTGAATCTCAGTTCAGTCCCATGCGGATACGCAAGTGCTGTGGTGTATTGTAAGAGATTGGCTTACATTTCGATTTCATTCATTACATACGGTTTCTACCAGCTTTTTTAGTTTGTATATATTTTCATTGTAAATAAAGTGTAAATATAGTGTTGTCAAGTTTGCTATCTTAGTTCCAGAAATTTCGTTTATTTGAGTGAGTGAACTTGAACTTGAGGGGGCTAGTCAGCTAGCAAGAAAGCTGCGCACGGATGCCAAGCATTGCTGATTTAATTTTGGCGAAGCCATTTGCCAGTCTTCCTTTCGAGGAAAAAATTAAAATTAAAGAGCAGGGTAGACCAATGCTTCAAATTGACTTGGTGAAAAAGGTAGGGAATAATACTCGTTCCTTTCAGCTCTCCTGGTACGAGAAAGTGAATTGGCTAACAGCAAGTGACCCACATCAACAACAGTAAATAGGCTACTTTAGTAATATGTCATGGATGGACCAAAAATATAGAATCTATTTAAAATGTTTATGCTGAGTATATTATATTGGAATATATATTTTTCTGGATATGAATTAAACACAGCTACAATTTGGAAAAAAATTTTAAACAAAAACACAGCCGAGAACATTTCACACTACAGACCTGGATTAAAAGTGAAGGGTTATCAAAATTGTCAATAAAACATTTCTCATTCAAAATAAGTAAAATATAGGGAAAGTGTCATTGAATGAAATGTGTGGCACCCAGCTCTATGTTTGGCTCCCCAAGGTCAGTGCTTGTGCCGATTCCAGAACACTCTGCTGTTACTGCTGAGGTTCCCAACAAAGAGCTGCTTTCAATAATGATCAATTTTTAAACAACATGCCACAATTTTAAAATATAAAATGTTAAAATATACCCCCCCCAACACCACCATCATGTATATTGGACAGTAGGCTAATGGGCCAAAAGAACCTGTTATTTCACAGTTTGTGACCCTGCCAACAATCAGCCAGATCAGAGGCAAGAGTATGGGCAAAATTGATGTGTTTTTTCTTTTTTCTTTTAAAATCTGGAAATATTGTAACCGACCAGCCTCCCCTGTTTGAAAGACTACCAGCCGCCACTGCCCTTTACCCACTGAAATTCCTCCAGATTCCTTAAGACCTTTAATGCTTATTACATGGAGATCCTTGTCCCATCTTTGTTCCTCAAAGATTCGGCCTTTACTGGATACTGATTTTGTACCAAATCATGATTACAGTCACCTGTTGACATTACCTGATTCAAACCACATCATTATGAGGGCCCGAGCACCGTTCAGTGCGAGACCCTATTGTTTTTCGAAGGATTATTATTATTATTATTATTATTATTATTAGGGCCCGAGCACCGTTCGGTGCGAGACCCTATTGTTTTTCGAAGGATTATTATTATTAGGGCCCGAGCAACGTTTGGTGCGAGACCCTGTTGTTTTTCGAAAGATTATTATTATTAGGGCCCGAGCACCGAACGGTGTGAAGACCCTATTTCGAAGGATTTTTTTTTTTTCTGTCGCGCTTGGCTTTTTTTGAGGCATTTCCCATGCACAAAAACTCATGAAATTTGATACACACATCAGTCATTGTGACCGCTTCTCAGCCAGACGTTTGGCCCCGGACATGGCCCAGGGACTTCACAGCGCCCCCTAATGTCATGGAGTCTTTGGATTGGCATATAGTTTCAGCTACGCATACCAAATTCGGTACGTATGTAGTTCGTCCCAAGATGAACAACTTTTGTATATGCATTGCATTAGCCACACCCAACAGGAAGTGAGGTAATTGGGCTTATATGCGTTTGGACACATGGTCATTTTTAACGTACTCTTCCTAGATGGTTCATCAGATTCATGTCAAACTTGGCAAACACGATGCCAAGATATTGCTGATGTTGAATTGCGAAGGGATTTTTGATATGTTGTAATATGTTGCAATGGCAATATTATTAATTTTAATACTCGCCACATAAACAGGAAATGTGTCATGAAGTCATAATACATTTAATGATTTGGCTGAAACCTTTCAGGTTACTAGGGAATGTGATTATTCTGACATCTAGATGCCCAATATGCCTGTCTGGTATAGCGCCACCAACTGGCCAAGGAAAGAATAAGGTTTTGAATATGTGTTTTGACACATGATGAATTTTAACATGCTCCTCCTAGACAGTTCATGAGATTCATATCAAATTTGTTATACGTGATGCCAAGATGTCCAATGGGCCTGCCTGTTATAGCGCCACCATCTGGCCAAGCAGGAAATGTGCCAGAAATTGGCAATGCCTTAACTGATTGATCTAACACTTTACAAAATATTGGGTATTATGATTGTGATGATATTCACATGTGTAATTCAGATGTCTAGCACAGCGCCATCATCTGGCCAAGCAGGAAATGGGCAAAAAGTGTTCAATTAATTGATGGATTGATCTGAAACTTTACAAAATATTGGATATCGTGATTCTGATGATATTGACATGTCTAATTCACAGGCCTAGCACAGTATCACCATCTGGCCAAGCAGGAAATGTGCCAAAAACTTTCAATGCTTTGACGGATTGATCTATGACATGCCTGACATAGCGCCACCAACACACTCACATGCATGCATACACACACTCATACATGGCCTTGTGCTAATGTCAGGCATCACTGAGACTGTGTTGAGCATGCTGTTGAAATTTATCACAGCAACATTTGAAGGAGTCCACAAACCATTGATTAAGCAGTAGGAATTAATGTAAGTATTGCAGAAGCGGTTTGAAACATACCTGAAATATTAAGGAGGTTACAGCTCTTTACATCTCACCGTTCATCAAAGACTATCTGCCATATCTTAGTTCCTGTTTATTTTCATGCTTGATGACGTCTTTTTGCCTATTTTCCATAGAAATTTACATGAATCAAATCAGAGTGGATGGACTGACATGTGACAGGAGACAGACACTACATTTAGAGGTCAGTTTAACCCTGTAGAACCTGGAGAAGGTACGCAGTGATTAAAGATTTCTAGGCAGGGTGTCTTGTACTTCTGTGTAAATAGCAGTGACAAATTGCTCCAGTGAAGTCAGCTATTCCATTTATCCAAGCTTACAATTTTCAGTCAGAATTCACAGCATGCCCCGACCCATGGCATAAAATACTTATAGGAATCCGAGTCTTTTTCTGTTTCTAATCAGTGACTTTGTGATTACTTCTCCCTGCAGCTTCTTTCTTTCTTTCTTTCTTTCTTTCTTTCTTTCTTTCTTTCTTTCTTTCTTTCTTTCTTTCTTTCTGTTCCATTTATGTGCCTGATTTGTTTTTGAATCTTTGTTGCTTTTTGTTCATTTTTGAATTTCTCAGCTGGGTGCCATTTGTGGCAGCTCTCCAGTCAGAATGCTCAACATGCCCCTTGACCCATGGCATAAATTCCTATAGGGACCCGAGTCTTTTTCTGTTTCTAGTCCATGACTTTGCTATTACTCTCGGTGCAGTTTTTCGTTCATAATAATAATAATAATAATAATAATGTACAAAAATAAATATACCTACTTTTTTGTTCCCCTCCTAGAACTGCCACCTTATTATGGTGGAGGGGTTTGTGTGCTTGAATGATCCTAGGAGCTATGTTGTCGGGGGCCTTACGCCCCTGTTAGGGTCTCCCAAGGCAGACAGGTCCTAGGTGACAGGCCAGACCAAGAGCAGTTCACCAAAACCCTTATGGATAAAAAAAAAAATCAAGGACCGTGACGTCGCCCGGTATGGCGCAGCCGGGGCCCCACCCTGGAGCCAGGCCCGGGGTTGGAGCTCATATGTGAGCGCTTGGTGGCTGGGCCTTTGCCCACGGGGCCCGGCTGGGCTCAGCCCGAAGCGGTGATGTGGGCCCGACCTCCTGTGGGTTCGCCACCCACAGAGGTAGCCGTAGGGGGCTGGTGCAGTGTGGCTTAGGCAGCAGTCGAAGGCAGGGGCCTTGACGACCTGATCCCCGAACAGAGTAGCAAGCTGTTGGGACATGGAATGTCACTTTACTGGGGGGGAGAGAACCTGAGTTTGTGTGGGAGGTTGAGAGGTACTGGCTAGAGATAGTCGGGCTCACCTCCACGCACAGCTTGGGCTCTGGAACCCAGCTCCTCAAGAGGGGCTGGACTCTCCACTTCTCTGGAGTCGCCCATGGTGAGTGGCGGCGGGCTGGTGTGGGCTTGCTTATAGCTCCCCAGCTCAGCCACCATGTGTTGGAGTTTACCCCAGTGAACGAGAGGGTCACCTCTCTGTGCCTTCGGGTCGGGGAGAGGGCTCTTGCTGTTGTTTCTGCCTACAGGCCGAGTAGCAGTATAGAGTATCCGGCCTTCTTGGGGTCCCTGGGAGAGGTATGGAGAGGTGCTCAGACTGGGGACTCCATTGTTCTACTGGGGGACTTCAATGCTCACGTGGGTGACGACAGTGACACCTGGAGGGGCATGATTGGGAGGAACGGCCTCCCCAATCTGAACCTGAGTGCTGTTTTGTTATTGGACTTCTTTGCTAGTCACGGTTTGTCCATAACAAACACCATGTTCGAGCATAGGGGTGTCCATAAGTGCACGTGGCACCAGGACACCTTAGGTCGGAGGTTGATGATCAACTTTGTTGTCATTTCATCTGATCTCCGGCCCTATGTCTTGGACACTCGGGTGAAGAGAGGGGCTGAGCTGTCAACTGATCACCACCTGGTGGTGAGTTGGATCTGCTGGCGGATGAGGAAGCCGGACAGACCTGGCGGGCCCAAATGTATGGTGAGGGTCTGCTGGGAACGTCTGGCCGAGCACTCTGTTGGGGAGGTCTTTAACTCCCACCTCCAGGAGAGCTTCCCAGCTTCCGAGGGAGGCAGGGGACATTGAGTCTGAGTGGACCATGTTCTCTACCTCCATTGTAGATGCAGCTGTTCAGAGCTGTGGCCGCAAGGTCTCCAGTGCCTGTCGTGGTGGGAATCCCCGAACCCGGTGGTGGACTCCGGAAGTAAGGGATGCTGTCAAGCTGAAGAAGGAGTCCTATCGGGCCATGTTGGCCTCCGGGACTCCGGAGGCAGCTGACGGGTATCAGCAGGCCAGGCATGCCGCAGCTTGGGCAGTTGCGGAGGCAAAAACTCGGAACTGGGAGGAGTTCGGTGAGGCCATGGAGGAGGACTATTGGTCAGCCTTGAATAAATTCTGGCAAACCGTCTGGCACCTCAGGAGGGGGAAGCAGTACTCTGCCAACACTGTTTACAGTGCGGGTGGGGAGCTGTTGACCTCAACTGGGGACATTGTTGGGCGGTGGAAGGGATACTTCGAGGATCTCCTCAATCCCACCATCACGTCTTCCATTGAGGAAGCGGAGGTTGATGACTCAGAGGTGGACTCATCCATTACCCAAGCTGAAGTCACTGAGGTGGTTTTCAAGCTCCTCGGTGGCAAGGCACTGGGGGTGGATGAGATCTGCCCCGAGTATCTCAAGTCTCTGGATGTTGTGGGGCTGTCTTGGCTGACACGCCTCTGCAGCATTGCGTGGCGGTCGGGGACAGTGCCTCTGGAGTGGCAGACTGGGGTGGTGGTCCCTCTTTTTAAGAAAGGGGACCGGAGAGTGTTCTCCAATTATAGGGGAATTACACTTCTCAGCCTCCACGGGAAGGTTTACTCCAGGGTAATGGAGAGGAGAATTCAGCCAATAGTCGAACCTCAGATCCAGGAGGAACAATGCGGTTTTTGTCCTGGTTGTGGAACACTGCACCAGCTCTATACCCTTCATAGGGTGCTCGAGGGTTCATGGGAGTTTGCCCAACTAGTCCACATGTGCTTTGTGGATCTGGAGAAGGCATTTGACTGTGTCCCTTGGGGTATTCTGTGGGGGGTGCTTCAGGAGTATGGGGTTCGGGGCTCTTTGCTAAGGGCTGTTCGGTCCCTGTACGAACGGAGCAGGAGTCTGGTTCGTGTTGCCGGCAGTAAGTCAGACCTGTTCCCAGTGCATGTTAGACTCTGGCAGGGCTGCCCTTTGTCACCGGTTCTGTTCATAATTTTTATGGACAGAATTTCTAGGTGCAGCCAGGGGCTGGAAGGAATCCTGTTTGGGAACCGCAGGATTTCATCTCTGCTTTTTGCGGATGATGTTGTCCTGTTGGCTTCTTCAAACCAGGACCTTCAGTATGCACTGGGGCGGTTTGCAGTCAAGTGTGAAGTGGCTGGGATGAGAATCAGCACCTCCAAGTACGAGGCCATGGTTCTCGACCAGAAAAGGGTGGCTTGCCCTCTCCAGGTTGGTGGAGAAGTCCTGCCTCAAGTGGAGGAGTTTAAGTATCTCGGGATCTTGTTCACGAGTGAGGGAAGGATAGAGCGTGAGATTGACAGGCGGATCGGTGCAGCCTCCGCAGTGATGCGGTCGCTTTACCGGTCCGTCGTGGTGAAGAAGGAGCTGAGCCAAAAGGCAAAGCTCTCGATTTACTGGTTGATCTATGTTCCGACGCTCACCTATGGTCATGAGCTTTGGGTAATGACCGAAAGAACAAGATCGCGGATACAAGCGGCCAAAATTAGTTTCCTTTGCAGGGTGCCTGGGCGCTCCCTTAGAGATAGGGTGAGAAGCACAGTCACTTGGAAGGAGCTCAGAGTAGAGCCACTGCTCCTCCACATTGAGAGGAATCAGCTGAGGTGGCTCGGGCATCTCTTTCGGATGCCTCCTGGATGCCCCCCTGGGGAGGTGTTCCAGGCATGTCCCCCCGGGAGGAGGCCCCGGGGAAGACCCAGAACATGCTGGAGGGACTATGTCTCTCGGCTGGCTTGGGAACGCCTCGGTGTTCTTCCCGAGAAGCTGGCCGAGGTGTCTGGGGAAAGGGAAGTTTGGGCTTCCATGCTCAGACTGCTGCCTCCGCGACCCGGCACTGGATAAAGCGGATGAAGACGAGATGAGATGAGACTTTTTTTTTTTTTAAATATAGAAAAATTAGTTAATTCATTCAAATGCTTGCCGGAAAAGTACTGTTTTTAGCTTACTCTCGAGAACATTAAAATCAGTGATGCATCTGAGGTGGTATGGCAAAGAGTTCCATAGTTTCGGTACAGCAGCCATAAAGGCTCTGTCACCGACACTGTAAAGATGATTTGTTGTTTTAACTTAAATTAGTAACCGGGCTGCCTTAAAATTTTGAGTTCATTGAAACTCGTATAGTAAGTTAATACAATGAGACGATCAATTTAACTTACGATATGAGTTTCAATAAACTCAATTTTAAGACAGCCTGGTTACTAACTTTTTTAAGTAAAAACAAACTTTTTTTAACAGTAAAGAATAGGCAAAGTTCTAAAGTTCAGTGCTGACAGGAGAAACTTATTGTTGGATCGAAGACTATAAACTGAGTTAGACTTGAAAGTTAGTAAGCTAGAAATATGGGGCCATATAATGACTGCACTTAAAAGTGATTATACTAATCTTAAAATCTATCCTAAACTTAATTGGAAGCCAATCAAATCATAAAGAAGTGGCATTATAACGTAAAACCTTTTCTTTCTTTCTTTCTTTCTTTCTTTCTTTCTTTCTTTCTTTCTTTCTTTCTGGGTGTTCCATTTATATGTCTGATTGTTGTTGCATCTTTGTTGTCTTATAGTTTTAATCTTTTTATTTATTTATCAGAATTCATCAGTCGTGGATTTGTTTTTTAAATTATTTTTTAAATTATTATTATTATTATTATTATTGTTGTTGTTGTTGTTGTTGTTATTTTTTTGTTTTTAGATCCATGCCTTTCTTTCCATGGTTTCTTTGGCTTCCCAGAGTATATGACCTCATAATGGTGTAGAGATTGTTTGTAAAGTGTCTACTATTGGTTATCTTATATTATTATTAAAAATAAGAAATTATCCAAAGATATGTCATATATGGCCCTTTTCCACTACCCTTTTTCAGCTCACTTCAGCTCGCTTCAGCTTACTTCAGCCCGACACGGCTCGCGTTTCGACTATCAAAAACCAGCACGACTCAGCTCGTTTCAGCCCTGCTTAGCCCCTAAAACTCGCACCGTTTTGGAGTGGGGCTGAAGCGAGCCAAGCCGTGCCGAGTGAGGCTGGGGGCATGAGCAGACACTCCCCTGTGCACTGATTGGTGAGGAGGAGTGTCCTCACATGCCCACACACGCCCTGCGAGCGCGCTGGGATCTGTAAACACCGCAAACCCGGAAGGAGAAGAATTACGAATTACGAGAATTTCTGAAGCCTTATGCGCCTCGCCTCATCTATACGCTCTTGCCAGTATCTGTCCGCGTTGTCGGTGACAACAAGCCACAGCACCAAGACCAGCAACACTAACGACTCCATGTCCTCCATGTTTATTGTTTACTATCCGGGTCGTGAGACTACCGCTTAAAAAGTCACTGATGTCACTGTCTGCGCTGCTTAACGACATCACGTGACGTCCACCCACTTTCGCTAACTCCACCCAATGTGTCCACCCACTTCCAACCAGCACGGTTCAGCACGGTTGTAGTCAAAATGCAACTCCAACAGCCCCGCTCAGCCCGACTCAGCACGGCACGGCTCAGCCCGACTCAGCCGCGTTTGTAGTGGAAAAGCGGCATTATTCAAAATTTGTCAAAAGCATTTCCCTTTAAGTCATAGGAAATAAGTTAAAAAACTGCATTAGAGTACTGAAACATACCTGAGATGCAAAGAAGGTAAACAATATTTTAACTTTTTACATCTCCGTGTCCTTCAAAGACTTTCTGCAGTATATGATCAACTGAGCTGCTATTTGTTTTCTTTCAGACTTGATGACTTATGCAAACTGCCATGTCCTTGTTCACCTACTTTTCATAGAAAATTTACTTAAGTCAAATGAGTTTGGAGCTGGTGTGTGTCCAAAAAAAGGACTGGAGACATTTGCAAAGTTGTCCTTAAAAAGTAATTATAGAAATTAGGATTTTGTTCAGTTTTGATTACTTATATGTAGGAGATATCAATCTACTTGTACAGGGCTTTAAAATGTTTGTAGGTAGCACTTAGTCTAGAGTTTGAGAATAAGGTCAGTGGCCTTAATTTAACCTTTTATATTTAATTGTGTTTAAGGTTAATTTTATGCCTGAGTTTGTGGACCTTCCAAATGTGCAGTTATGAATGGGGATAATGACCACATTCAGGAGGCTACAAATTTGCCAGGGAAGAGGAAAGTGTGGTGAACAAGGCCAACAGCATGAGCCAAGGAGAGAACCACAGAGCCGAGGGACCCAAAGTTGCTGAAGACGGGCAGCTGGCAGTAGAAGAATGCCCACTGACAGTACCCATCAGGATATGAGCATGAACAAAGTAGACCAACTAGCCCTCAGCCAGAAAGCCACGCTGTCAAATGGAAAGAGGGAACCAGGAAGGAGATGTAACATTGAGTAGCCCAAAGCAAATGAAGTAGCGATTTGGGCAAAAGCTAGACATGGATCTCAGTACGGTGTTTGAACACTCCCCATGTGGCAAAAGGGACTAGAAGCTTGACCTTTTAGGTGACATCCTGTATAAGGAGTGTCAAGCCAGATTCGGCATACTCGCCAACAAATAGCCCACCTCCGCAAGCAGAAAGGGATGGAGGGAGACCGAAATTGAATCACTGGTGCAGAGACTACATCTGCTCCCTGAGAGGTGGAGGAAATCATCAGATAAATAGAGAACAGGTCAAAAAATGCTGTGGGATGATGTGAAGCTAAAGCTGGCCTACACGCAAAGGGTAGAGCATTTTCACAGATGCAGGGAAAGAAAGGAGAAAGAAAGATTCCGTTTCTGCAGAAACCCCTTCAGATTTGCCCAGCAGCTACTGGAGGAAAAAAAGTGGGAAACAACCCAGGGAAGAGATTGAGCAGCACATCAGGGCCTAGTACAGTGACTCAGCAAGGAAGACCTCATTAGGATCACCAGGGTATGTCCCACATCCACCTCCTCCAACTACACAGTTGAACACCCCCCCCCCCCCCCCCCCAGTTGAGAGAAGTCATAGCAGTTGTCAAAAAGGTGAGATCTGCATCAGTTCCAGGGCCAAATGGGATACCCTATAAGTGCTACAAGAACTGTCCTCAAGTGCTGAAAAGTTTGTGGAGGCTTATTAATGCAGCACAGATGAACTAGCTTATACCTTCAGAGTGGCAAAGATTTGTGGCTATCTTTAGTTCCAAAGAACTGAACTCCCAAGACATCAGTCAGTTCAGGAGCATCACACTGCTAAACACCAAGGGATAGATTTTCTTCTCAGTCATGGTCAAGAGAATGATAACTTGCCTCATGGAAAATGGCTATATTGATACCAGCTGCTAGAAAGAAGGAGTGCCAGGCTTCCTTGGATGCATAGAACACTTGTCAATGATATGGGGACAGATCCAGAGAGCCAAAAAGGCAAGCGTTATGTGTTGTGTCCAGGCCTAACCAATGCCTATGGATCTGTCCCACACAAACTCCGTCACTTTGTGATGGAGTTCTTTCACATCCCAGATTCTATCAGTGCCCTGGTGTCCAGCTACTTCAAGGACATCGAGATGTGCTTCACCTTCCAGGATTTACAACATGATGACAGCAATTGGAAGTGGGAATTGCCATGGAGTCCTCCATCTTATTTGTAACAGCCTTTGAAATCCTCTTCATTGGAGCACAGCAGATGATAGGAGGGATAAAACTACAGAAAGGGCAGAGGCTGTCGCCACCTAGAAACTACATGGATGATGTCAGTTATCCTGCAGACTGTTCCATGCACAAAAGGTATTCTAAAGAGGCCAGATGAACTAGTGATATGGGAATGAATAGTGATATGATAATCAAGGCCTTTACGTTGCAAAGCCTCTCACTATGAAGGTGTCAGATGCGAAAATGCCAACTTTGTCACTGGTGGTAAGGAAATCCCCCCTACTGTCTAGACAGCCCATCCAAAGCCTAGGGAGGCAATATAAGGCAGGGCTCTCTGACAAACAATTGGGTAAAGTAATAGAAAAACTGCTCTTAGAAGGCTAGACTCAACCAGAACCAGCTCCTGGGAAAGTACAAAGTGTGCTGCTGCAACTTCACACTGTACCAAAGAGTGATGTAGCAACAGATGATGAGTGAAGTGTCCTCACCAGCAGCTAGTGGAAATGGACAGATTAGCCAATTCATACATCCAAAAATGGCTGGGACTACCACCATGTTTCTCTGACACGGGACTCTTCAGGGCAAACTCACTCCAGCTGCTGTTTCAGTCCACCACCCTGGTTGACGTGGGAGAATTCTAGAGCAGTCCTGGAGCTAAGGCAGTCTGCTGACCCCCAGGGAGAAATACACAGGTCCCTGTCTGAACAGGCTGAAATTGGCAGGCAAACACACAGGTCGACAAGGCCATTAGCAAACCGCAACATAAAAAGATCATCAGTAGGGTGTAAGCTGGATGAAAAATGGCTTGGCTGAGAAGAAAAGTAATAAAAAAAGAATAAAAAGCCTGGTCATGGAAGAGGAGAGAAAGGCAGAGCAGGAGCAATACAAAACCAAGACAGTGTCACAGGGGTAGCTGGACCACATGGGAGGGCACTCTCAACAGATTGGTCAGCTGGTAAGATCCCACAAGCCAGACTCAATTTCCTATTTAGGGTGACCTATAACACTCTGTCATGCTTCAGAAACCTCCATCAGTGGTTTGACAAGGAGGAGAGCTGCTCCTTCTGCAATACCTTCAGTGCTAGCCTACAGCATATGCTGTCACGGTGCTGATGCAGGGGCAACATGACCAGGTCCTGAGGAAGCTGGTTGAACAACCAGCCAACAGCTGAAAAACACCTCATCCATTTCATCAGGCCTGGAAAGAATGCGGGTAATGCCAGCTTGCAAGGCTTTTCAAGACTCTTTTCTCAAGGAAAGGCCTGGAACATGAGGGTTGACATTCAGTAAACAGCTGCATTTCCCTCCTGAGATCATCCCTATATCACTCTGGCCAGACATAATAATTTGGCTTGCTTGACTTTTCTTTTCACTGAGCTCACCATCCCTTGGGATGAAGGAATGCAGGCTACCCATGAGCTTAAGAGGACAAAATACTCAGAGCTGGCTGCTGAGTGCAGGGAGGTAGGCTGGACTACTATTATTTACCCTGTGGAAATAGGCTTTCAGGGCTTATCATATCAATACCACAGCTACTCTGGGACATAGATCTAACTGGGGTGAAGCTCTGAAGAGCAACAAAAGCCCTCTCTGAGGAAGCGGAGAAGGGCAGTTTTTGGCTTACGGCTGTGGTAGAAGGATAAGAATCAGGGATCCAGCCAATAAGAATAGGTAGCTGCAAGGGGGTGGCAGGGACCTTCTTTGCCACTGCTCTGCACCCAGGATATGTTCCGGGGTTGAAGGAGTGAAACATCAGAGAGCTGTGGTCCCAAGCTTGATGACCCTGCAGCCATAAGATTTCCAACACAAAATATGGGCTAAAATCAAAGATAGTACTGAAGCAGTAGCTCACAATGCTAGGTTTACAGAGCTCAGAAAGAAACGCAAAATTATTGAAGAATCTTCCCAAATGATCACAGAGTCAATCGAACAAGATTCATGTCAATCTGTGACCTCAAATACTGCAGCTTCCTTGCCTGGTGAGTGCTCTTTTATAACTAAAGATGTTATATAGTGTGTCAGATAGCTATCTTTTGAAGCAGTCAAAATGATTGTTTTTAAAATAGATTTGAGAAATGACTAAATGTAACTCTTCTTTACTTTCCAGTATGTACTCTTACCACTGTGTGTGTGTGTGTGTGTGTCCTCCAGCATGGCGGCGGTCAATGACGCAAGCAGTTTTGGTCATGTGGTTGCAAATGAAGAATTGGCTTACTGATTATACACATGACCTTTATTATTCTTGTTGTTGTAAGGGGGAGGGATTTACCAAAGTCTGTATCCTTGACTTGCAAGTGACGTCAAAGCAAAATAGAAACATGGATGTCGGCCATGTTGGTGGAGATACAAATGCGGGGTCAAGCGACGTTCCATACAAAACGCATGTGCAACTCTCTTTGTTTTTCCACTGCTTTAAACATTCTTTTAGCTCTGCCGTATCTCTGTGCTGTATATGGCTGTGGTCACAACAGTACTTGTGACCATGGCACGTTCCGATTTTTTAGAATTTCATCCGTGATTCGGAAAGAGGGCAAGGAAACTCTGAGGCTTAGTATGGAGAGGAGACGAGCACGGCTGAACAACATCGGCAGGGCTGATCTAACAGAGGCTAAAACCAAAACAGCTCGTGTTTGCAGTAATCATTTTATCTCAGGTGAGATTCAAAAGCTTTCTCGATAAGATCCTGAAAGAGTTTTATTTTGTGTTGCTAGAATTTTGCTCTAAAATGAGCGTTCCCTCTTGTCGTGGTTCACTCGGTCGTCGTTATAATTTTAACACGTGCATTACCGTTTCGCTTCTAGGAGCGCCAGCAAAATTATATGATAGAAGCAATCCAGACTGGGCACCCTATCAGAAAACGGGCTACGTTTCATCCAAGGTCAGACTTGATTCTTCGGCAGCCAAACCAGATAGGACGCGATATCTGGGTACTCGATGGTCGGTAGAAGCGTCTTCAGAAAAGTCTGACTTTTTAAAATAATATGGGTCAAAACCACACATCTATCTTCTCTTTGTATCTAATCTTTACTCAACCGTTCAAATCGTGGGAATACTGAGAAAATTCAGTATCGTTTACAGACACACTTTCAGCGGCTGCCATCCTAGCTGCTTGTATATTCACCATCATGGCGGACGCTCAGGACGTAGCACATTTTGATCACATGGTTGCAAGTCATCTATTTAACACTAGAATTCCGAGGATATTCATCCCAAGCCAAAGGGAGTGCCCCTCCTCTCTCTTGCTTTCTCCTTCTTCTCACATAAGCTCACACCTCCTTCTTCAGCACAGTTATCACTTATGCAACTTCACATTGTTATGCAAATCTTGAGTGCAAGTCAGTTTGAGTAAAGCAGCACCTGAGAGAGAAAAAAAAAAAACATTGATTCAAATGTTGCTGTGAATACATTGATTTTGTTCAGGACTGATGCCTATATGCATGTTTTAGTATGTTTACTGTGTTGTGGATGACAGAAAATAAGAATAGGTTTAAAAAAATGATTAAATTCAAGCGTAGACTGTGTCGTCCAGACAGATGGTAATAAACAGCTGTTAATTTGTACAGTCCGACGTCAACTTAAAATTTTTCCCCTATTCTTATTTTCCATCATTCAAAACTCAGTTCACACAGATTAAAATGAACTAGTTCACATTCATAGTACACAGTGCCAAAAATGAGCTAGATTAGTTCACGTTCATGTCTTCTGAATTTTTTTAATAAGCCTCACTGAATCCAATTTTGCTGAAATTGTTGATCGGCAACTAAAATATCAAATTTCACCTACCATTACTAGAATGCTCTTGTAGTCTACATTATTGATATAAGCAAATCAGTATTGTCATGACCAGCATATTGGAGCGCATCGCCATCAGACAAGGAACGCATGAAAAAATAAAGAAGGTAACGTAAAATGCTCCAAGGTGAGATCCCAAGTCATTTCACAATATGAAAGTTGATTTTTTTTTATTTTTTATTTTTTTTACCTGTTAGCCTTACTTCTGTTGAGGGAGCATTGTTTAGGATAGTATCTCACTGGGCTGCGACAGCCCGCAACTAGTTGGAGACACAACAATTGTGATAAAATATGTGAATTGGCGACAATTTTCACTTGGAATCACACTGAATTGATATTTGCATATTTTACTGCAATTGTTGTGTCTCCAACTAGCCGTGGGTTGTCGAAGCCCGGCTTTCCCTTGGCAGGCAGGGAAGTAGAGGAAGCCTCGTGGAAACTGACTTGAGAAGGGTTCGTGATGGCTTTGCGACATCAGCGACGCATTTGCGGCTATTTTGAGAGAAACTTTGTCGCACAAATTTTTTGAACATGTTCAAAATTTCAGCAACGAAGGAGCGACACTTTGTGACTCATGCGAGCACATTGAGAAGCCCTGCGAATGTTTCAAGACACTTTTGAAACTCTCTCACGAATGACGTTAGCAATTTTTCACAAGCTGTCGCAACCCAGTGAGATACTGGCTTTACGCTCACCAGTGAACTACACTCATGTTTGGTTACAAACTGATTCATTACATTACAGGCATTTAGCAGATGCTCTTATCCAGAGTACAACCCAGAGCAGCCTGGGGAGCAGTTGGGGGTTGAGTGCCTTGCTCAACTCCTGCTCCAGGGAATCAAACCAGAACCTTTTGGTCCCAAAGCTTCTTCTCTAACCATTAGGCCATGGCATAACCCTTGATTCATTCAGTTCAACATGAATACCAAAATATGAATGTGTTCATGGACAACACTGCATATTTTTATACTGTCCGACCTGGTCTCTGTGGCAGCAAGGGCGTGGCCTAGCATCAGTTTGCAAATGGAGGGCGGGGCCAGGGAAGGTGAGTGGCAAATTCAATGCACCTGTGGCTAATTAATGTTGTGTGTCTGTGTTGCAGTGACAGAGGATAGAAAAGGAGGGAGAGAGCAGAGAGAAGGGAGCTCTCCCAATCAGAACACGTGTGTGTGCTACGAAGACAAATAAAATAGTGTGTGTGTGTGTGTGTGTGTGTGTGTGTGTGTGTGTGTGTGAACATCAACTCCCGCCTGCCGTGCTTCTGTACTTCACCCACATCAGGGAACTGTTAGTCTCTTTTTGAACTTAATATTAACATCTTTTTAAAATTATACAAATTTGCGTTCATTTTTCTTTCTTATTCTTATTTTCTGTCGTCCATACTTTGTCTTTCAGTAAATTGTAAGTAAATTTGTGGGTGGCACGATGGTGTAGTGGTTAGCACTGTTGCCTCACAGCAAGAAGGTTCGAGGTTTGAGCCCAGCGGCCAATGGGAGACTTTCTGTGTGGAGTTTGCATGTTCTCCACGTGTCCGTGTGGGTTTCCCCCATAGTTCAAAGACACATGGTTAGGTTAACATGGGGTGGCCTTGGGCTGAAGTGTCCTTAAGCAAGGCACAATCTGCAGTAATGCGTGTATCGTGCTTGTGTCAAGCGCACGCACGTATTTTTCCTCAGGTGCGGCTTTGTTGAAATTGATAAGCACTCAACATTTGCATAACAATGTGAAGTTGCATAGGTGATAACTGCACTGAACAAGGAGGGGTGAGTTTGTGTGGGGAGATCGACGGGGAGGGGCTTGGAATGAAAATTCTTGCAGCCTTCTGGGACTCTAGTGTTAATGGCCAAGGTTGACCAATAGTGATGGATCTACCAACCAATCATGAGTGATTTTTCTTGATGGTTTCATCCAGTGCTAGAATGAGGTAAGTTTTAGGTTAAACTTCCAGTTTTACTGCTATTTAGATGCTAATTAGAGTCATTCACACACTGCCTGCCAGCCCAGACCATCCCCCCCACCATCCCCCCAAGAATGGGCACTATAAACAATGCTAGTCTCACAATCTGGGAAGCCTGTTACAAAGGTTGGTGCCCATACCCATAGACATATTACCCAGGGGCGCAGGACCTCCTAAGCACTCCAGGAATAGAGCCTTTGGGGGATCTATTATGTCAATCCCCTTTGCACCAATTTCCATGCATTCATGGTTCACAGTGCGCATTGCAGCAAACAGTGCCACACTTCTGGGTTGCGCTTTGCTTATTACCACGTGTATTTTAGACGGGTTACCCAGGGGCCCAGGACCTCCCAAACATGGGTTTGAAAGGCACTCCGGGAATAGAGCCTTTGGGGGATCTATTATGTAAATCCCCTTTGCACCAATTTCCACGCATTCATGGTTCGCAGTGCACATTGCAGCAAACAGTGCCACACTTCTGGGTTGCGCTTTGCTTATTACCACGTGTATTTTAGACAGGTTACCCAGGGGCCCAGGACCTCCCAAACATGGGTTTGAAAGGCATTCCGGGAATAGAGCCTTTGGGACATCTATTATTTAAATCCCCTTTGTACCAATTTCCATGCATTCATGGTTTGCAGTGCACATTGCAGCAAACAGTGCCACACTTCTGGGTTGCGCTTTGCTTATTACCACGTGTATTTTAGACGGGTTACCCAGGGGCCCAGGACCTCCCAAACATGGGTTTGAAAGGCACTCCGGGAATAGAGCCTTTGGGGGATCTATTATGTAAATCCCCTTTGCACCAATTTCCACGCATTCATGGTTCGCAGTGCACATTGCAGCAAACAGTGCCACACTTCTGGGTTGCGCTTTGCTTATTACCACGTGTATTTTAGACAGGTTACCCAGGGGCCCAGGACCTCCCAAACATGAGTTTGAAAGGCACTCCGGGAATAGAGCCTGTGGGAGATCTATTATGTAAATCCCCTTTGCACCAGTTTCCACGCATTCATGGTTCGCAGTGCACACTGCAGCAAACAGTGCCACATTTCTGGGTTGCTCTTTGCTTATTACCATGTGTATTTTAGACAGGTTACCCAGGGGCCCAGGACCTCCCAAACTTAGGTTTGAAAGGCACTGCAGCAAACAGCGCCACACTTCTGAGTTGCTCTTTGTTTGTTTACGTTACCACATGTGTATTTTATTTTGGCTTCCATTTTTTCTCCTCCCTTGTTATGCGAATGGTATATGTTTCATTGTGTCATGATTGTTTTCCCTGTTTCAGTGATTTGTGTTTCTAATTGAGCCCTCATGTTTGGCTTTTTCCTTTGCAAAGTATTCAGCCCATGTTCTTACCAGCATCTACCAAGCCTTTGTTTGTTTTTTTATGTGCTACTCTGTTTGTTTTGCTTTGCCTCATCTCCTGTTTTGTTTTAATTTGTATTTAGCCGTCTTTGTGTTGTTTGCAGATCAGCTGACCCTTGCTTGTTTGTCTACAAGCCTGCTTCACGATTTGGATTTGTCCTCCTGTGTTTGTGTCAATAAAATGTTTTTCCTGCATTTGCATCCTGCTCCTGCCGATCCACAACAGAACCAAGTCTGTAAAGACATACGGTACTGCTCTTCTTGATGGTTTTCTGCAACTCTGATATTTGGATCTTGCACGTTAGTTTCTGGTGCCTTTTAGTACTGCTACCCCAATGCTCCCTTTGTGGTGATTTGAGGGTGTCATGTGGCTGACCCACTTGGCTGTGGATTTCTATTTTTTGAGATCCATGCTCTTCTTTTCATGGCTTCTTTGGTTTCTAGGAGTTTATAACCTCATGATGGTGTATATATGGATTGTAAAGTGTCTACATGAAACTATTGATACTTATTATTACAAAAGATAAGAAGTTATCCAAAGAAACGTCTTTATCCCAAATTTATGTCAAAAACATTTCCCTTTAAGTCATAGAACTGCTGAAGAGTACTAAAACATACATGAAATGTAAAGAAGGTAAACAATGTTCTAGTGTGTCTGTGTCATTCAGAGGCTTTGTGCAGTTTGTGATAAACTTGAGCTGCTGTTTGTTGACTTATGCAAACTGCTATGTCCTTGAATGGCGACTTTCCAAAAACATTTACTTAAATCAAATGAGTTTGGAGCTGGGGTGTGTCCAAAAAAGGACAGGACTGGAGACTTTTACCAAGTTGTCCTTAAAGAGTTATAGAACTTATAGAAACTAGGATTTGGTTCAGTTTTGATAACCTAGTATATGTGGGAGATTTATTTATACAAAGTCTTAAAATGTTTGTCGTTAGTACTCGGTTTAGAGTTTTAGAATGAGGTCAATGGCCTTGATACAGTATAGTCTTTTATACTTAAATTGTGCTTAAGGTTTGTTTTATGTCTGGGCTTACGTGTTAAAATTACTATTACATAAATTAATTAGAACTTTGATGGGGTATCGTCTTCTAAATGAAACCTTTTACCCCAATTGGTCAGACTCATAGACTTATCAATTACAGCAATTAAAGAAAGGCGTTAACATCCTCACACTAGCTTTCATAGTTATTCATAGTCACATCATTTTCTAAAAAAATGAAAGACTTAATATTCTGTCAAAAACTAGTAAGTATTCAAATGTTTATTACAAATACTTTATATAAAACCAGAAAATATTGCGTAACATAAGAAATACTGCATAACAGAAACTGTTGTTTCTGGAGTCCCACAAGATTCAGTTTTGGGACCGGTGCTATTTCTTTTGTTTGTTAACAACATCAATTCAATCAAATTTATGCCTACTTGCAGATGATTGTGTTCTTTATAAAGAGGCCGTTAATCAGCAAGCTTGTCAAATCCTACAGCAAGATCTTTGTTGTCTGTTCCTCTGGTGCAATACCTGGCAACTCACCTTCAATGTAACTAAGTGGGATAACGTGCAAGAGAACTGTTGATTTCAACTATTTATTGAATGGTCAACTTTATCTCAAGAGTTTCTTCAATAAAATTTTTGGGAATAACTATTACTGATGATCTATGCTGGAACGAACATTGTGACAATGTTTGTAAAAAGGCGAATTCAACTCTTAGTCTACTCAGGTGTGTTCTATCTGGTTGTAGTCCGGAGGTTAAGAACACAGCTGATCTTACACTCGTACATCCTAAACTTGAGTCTGCTAGTCATGCATGGAATCCCTACACACAGTGCAATGTCAGTAAGATTGAAATGGTTCAACACTGCGCGGCTAGATTTGTTTCCAGTGATTATTCCCGTTTCAGTCATGTATCAGCCGTGATCAAAGCACTGGGCTGGAACACTCTGGAACATCGTAGATCTGTCAACCAAGTGTGTATGTTCTACAAGATCTGTCAAGGGCATCTTGGCATTCATCTTCCACCCGAAGTGTCTCATAACACAAGGGCATCTGGATTACCTCACTGTTAGCCTTTTCACCAACTTAGTACATCAAAAAATGCATCTAAATACTCCTTTTACCCAAGAATGATAAAGCCTTGGAATAATTTATCTGTATCCACAATTCCTGAGACTCTTGATAAATTTAAAGCAATTGCCACAAGTATTCATAAGTAGTTGTAAATATAGTCTTCGAGTATCCAAGTTTTATATAAGCATATTACATTCCAATCAGTTGAATGGACAAACTTAAGTTAAATATTTTGCGTTTAGTTGTCATATGGCAACAATTACATTTTACCATTTTACAAATGACTCATTACATCTAAACTTGTTTTAAGGATAAAAATTTAAACGTTTACTTGCCACAGATAGTGTTGTTAACTTTTTTTGAAGGACTTTTGTCTCAGTACTGAACAATGCTTCAGTTTTGACAGCCAACATATCATGTAACCTGTCAATTATGTTTCATAGCAAAAGAAAGATCTCCCTTTTCATAAATTTATAGTAAAATATAGATTTCTCTGATACTACCTGTTATCACCCCAAATCAGCAAAAGTTGGGACGGTATGTTGAAATTGAAATTAAAACTGAAAACAATGATTTGTAAATAATCTTTGACCTGTATTGCACTCAGAACAATACAACAGCACATTATTTGATGTTTTACTTCATTCATATTATTATTGTTGTTGTTGTTGTTTTCAAAATAAACACATTTCAAAAAAAGTTGGGACAATGAAGCATTTACCACTTCATATAGATGAATGACTGTTCTTGATACAGTGCCATCTTTGGGATTGGAGATCACGGGGGTTCAGATTAGGCTTGAGCCTTTTGCCCTTTACCCACTGAAATTCCTCCAGATTCCTTAAGACCTTTAATGCTTATTACATGGAGATCCTTGTCCCATCTTTGTTCCTCAAAGATTCGGCCTTTCCTGGATACTGATTTTGTACCAAATCATGATTACAGTCACATGTTGACATCACCTGCTTCAAACCACATCATTCTTGGGGCCCGAGCACCGTTCGGTGCGAGACCCTATTGTTTTTCGAAGGATTATTATTATTATTATTAGGGCCCGAGCACCGAACGGTGTGAAGACCCTATTTCGAAGGATTATTATTATTATTTTTCTGTCGCGCTTGGCTTTTTTTGAGGCATTTCCCATGCACGAAAACTCATTAAATTTAATACACACATGAGTCATTGTGACCGCTTCTCAGCCAGACCTTTGACCCCGGGCATGGCCCAGGGACTTCATAGCACCCCCTATTGTCATGGAGTCCTTGGATTGGCATATAGTTTCAGCTACACATACCAAATTCGGTATGTATGTAGTTTGTCCCCAGATGAACAACTTTTGTATATGCATTGCATTAGCCACGCCTAACAGGAAGTGAGGTAATTGGGCTTATATGCGTTTGGACACATGGTCATTTTTAACGTACTCCTCCTAGATGGTTCATCAGATTCATGTCAAACTTGGCAAACACGATGCCAAGATATTGCTGATGTTGAATTGCGAAGGGATTTTTGATATATTGTAATATGTTGAAATGGCAATATTATGAATTTTAATACTCGCCACATAAACAGGAAATGTGTCATGAAGTCATAATACATTTAATGATTTGGCTGAAACCTTTCAGGTTATTAGGGAATGTGATTATTCTGACATCTAGATGCCCAATATGCCTGTCTGGTATAGCGCCACCAACTGGCCAAGGAAAGAATAAGGTTTTGAATATGTGTTTTGACAAATGATGAATTTTAACATGCTCCTCCTAGACAGTTCATGAGATTCATGTCAAATTTGTTATACGTGATGCCAAGATGTCCAATGGGCCTGCCTGTTATAGTGCCACCATCTGGCCAAGCAGGAAATGTGCCAAAAATTGGCAATGCCTTAACTGATTGATCTAACACTTTTTACAAAATATTGGGTATTATGATTGTGATGATATTCACATGTGTAATTCAGATGCCTAGCACAGCACCACCATCTGGCCAAGCAGGAAATGGGCAAAAAATGTTCAATTAATTGATGGATTGATCTGAAACTTTACAAAATATTGGATATCGTGATTCTGATGATATTGACATGTCTAATTCACAGGCCTAGCACAGTATCACCATCTGGCCAAGCAGGAAATGTGCCAAAAACTTTCAATGCTTTGACGGATTGATCTATGACATGCCTTACATAGCGCCACCAACACACTCGCATGCATGCACACACTCATACACAGTTGCAATCATATACACACACATGAATACTCACACAAGAGTGGGTGACATATACAATTCTGTGCACATACATACACACACTCACAGTCATATGCATATTTATGCATACACACAAACACTCTCACAAGTATGCACTCACATGCACACGCAGCATCTATAAACACACTCTCTTTCACACACACACTTACTCTCTCTCTCTCTCTCTCTCCCTCTGACTGACACACACACACGCGCGCGCACAATATTAGTGACCTGCCATCATTGTGCATTTTGTTGCAGACATATGAAAACTCTGCATGTATACACACACACACACACACACTGCAGACACAGGAAAGCTAAGATGACTTAAGATTACAGCGTGAGATAGAGATAAGGAGGAGACACATGTATAGTTTTGTACATATATAAATGTACATTTTCACACCACAGAAACAAACACACACACACACACACACACACACACACACACACACACACACACACACAGTCTTTGTCTGTCTATCTCTCATCCATCAAGCAGTCATGGCATTTGCAACATGCACATCACCTTTGAACATTTGATGAATATATGACATGTGACTGTTTTGTTGGGTGGCAGGATGTCCTGGGTTGCGGAACCACACGTGCGAGGGCCCGTCAAGGCTGCTAGCGGCTTTAATTTAATTCTTGTACCTCATTACTCACCCTAAATTGCCCCTGTCCCAATTAATATTCGGGTGGCATGGTGGTGTAGTGGTTAGCAATGTTGCGTCACAGCAAGAAGGTTCTGGGTTTGAATTCAGTGGCCAACTGGGGCCTTTCTGTGTGGAGTTTGCATGTTCTCCCCGTGTCCGTGTGGGTTTCCTCCGGGTGCTCCGGTTTCCCCCACAGTCCAAAGACATGCAGGTTAGGTTAACTGGTGACTCTAAATTGACCGTAGGTGTGAATGTGAGTGTGAATGGTTGTTTGTCTCTGTGTGTCAGCACTGCGATGATCTGGCGACTTGTCCAGGGTGAACCCCGCCTTTCACCCGTAGTCAGCTGGGACAGGCTCCAGCTTGCCTGCGACCCTGCACAGGATAAGCGGTTATGAATAATGGATGGATTATTATTATTAATAGTAGTAGTATGTTAAAAATCTGCAATCACATGTGGAAAGGGGAATTAAACCTTCAACTGTTCATCTGTGTCAAGGCCGCAACAAACCCTGTGAAGTGGAAGTCAGATGTGTTGATGCACTTACGAAATAAAATGATGTCCCATGCTACAACAGGCCTGTCTCCATTTCAACTTGCTTGGTGAGGAAGATACAAACTGAATGCTCTCCCATCATAGAAACCCAGTGAGTGTAAGGATGTAAGGTGTGAGAGAGTTGCTGCATGTAAGAGCAAGAAGAAACCACTCACTAACTGCAAATGTGGTACTAAAACCAAAGTATTCAAGTTTAGAGACTATATTCGATTTAGGGAGTCTGTGCATGTTTCCAAACAAAAAACTTGTGAATGTGACACAAAACTTGAAACTTGAAACTTTTATTGAATGTTTATTATCACTACAGTGGAAGATAAATACAAATATCTCATTTACTCAGAAAAAGCTGATAACACATCATATCTTAGAGCATATAACATATACCTATAGTAGGCATATCAGACTCTCACTGGCTGTGCTGTGAAAACTATCCATGCAGACGTTCATCTAAGTTTTCAAACCTGTCATTACTTAACTCTTGAATATTTTCCATCGTGAATGCTCTCATTAAAAAACTTATAATCTCTGCTTTCTAAAGAAATGTATCTGGTTCAGATCTGTTCAGGACTTTGGGAGTAACGGCAGGTTGAAGTTGGTATAACAGAGTAAAAACTCAGCTCGCGGGACATCGGGAAACTGCCAGTGCTTTTCTTTTTGAGTCACGGGAAAGCGCTCAGGTTCTCTCTCTCTCTCTCTCTTCTGATCGGTTTCCCACTGGATTACTCGCGAATATCAAACAGATCACTTATATAGGGATGTTCTCTCGCTCTCACTGTTTCTGATGAAGGATTCAGTTTTGATGTTCTGCTAGTTTTGATGTTATGATTCACAGGAGACTCTGAGGCGAGTTTTTGTAGCTTGATCTACTTGTTTTTTCAAATCAAACCGATTCATGTAAATAAATAACTATTTTAGTTTAGAATATAACTGTCGTTGTTTTGATGAAAAATATTGAGATCTTAGTGGTCGGGATGAGATTGGAAAAAAAACGGGAGTCAGAAGCGCGAGTGTCAATTTCAGTTCAGTTAATGTGAATTGTTTATTGGATGTGGATCAGACAGTTTTTTCGAGGTTCACCTTGAAAGCTGTGAATATTAATCAAAATAATCATTTATATTCTTTCATATAAACACTAGTAGGCCCTACTTTTGAGAAACACAAAGTCCTACAGAGCACAAAGAGGGGATTAGAAATAATCTTTTATGACTTTTTTTATTGAGTGTACCGATTTAACGTTTTTACCGAATTAGCAAAATTAATATAATTAAATACTAATTTGTGTAATTTGTTTTTACTAATGTTTCAAACTTTGTATTTAGTATCCAACCATCTATGTTCCTACCAATTTCCATATAAATATATTGAAAAATAGAAAAGTTATGAAGAAAAAACATTTGATCTCATTGGTTAATGAGGCCCATTTTGGACCATGTGATCCTCTTACAGAATATTACGGCCGTTTTCTAAAAATGAAGCCTTTTTTCAATCTTTGATTTGTAATATCTCAAGAACAGATAAACGTTTTAATTCTGTAAAAAGTCTGTTGTTGTGCATTCAATTCTGAATTCAATGAGAAGCAATTTGGATTAAATTTGAAATTTCACCTGATATGCCTACTGATAGGAAACAATTACAGAGGATTAAACGAACATCTATTAAAGAAAACTGTGTACCACAAGATAATTTAACCCTTATAGAAAGCAAATATTGGAGTAAATATTGAATATTGGAGTAACAATTCAAATATAATAATTCAGTTTACAAGACAATATTGTATCCTGTTCATTGATATTAATCTTCTCGGAATCTCAGCTCGTCACTTCTTCATCATCTCGATCGCAGTGAACCTCTTCATCTTAGGAGTGAATTCATGAACTCTACAGAGAGGAATTTTATTGGTGTTACATTTGATTTTGATTAATCAGTTAAAGAACATTACTAAACAGATATTAGGAGTCGAGTCACTTACTAAATGTGGTAGCAAATGAAGTTCATTTTCTCCTCACAGTCTCTGTTCTCCCAGACGCCGTCGATAATGTTTCGCGCCCCACACCGGTAAGGCTTGGCGGGGCATAGAGGCAATGAAGACGGAGTCAACAGAAACTTCTGGTTCACCCAGAACCATGAACCATCCATGAAGCGTAGACCAGTCCAGAACGTTGGTGTCAGAATTTCTCTTGTCCTGTTGTTGACCAGCAAGTGATCTGTCTCCGTGGTGAGACTCACCAGGTCAGTGTAGTGCGTTCTGCAGTGTGCCAGAGCCTCGTCCCAGTTCTTCATCTCCTGCACCACAATCATCTCAGGTGCCCAAAAGTAGCAGAAAAAGTAATTGGTCGTTGTGCATTGTTCATCGTACCACCGGCCATATTTATTTAACACACAGTCTTCAGTGTTGATGTTGTTAGGTTCTCCCCGTCCCCACTTGAAGAAATTCAGTACATGTCCATTAGACCACTGTGTATACTCGTTCTCACCTGGGTTTTTTCTAAGGCCGAGCCAGCCTTCATAAAAGGCATAAAACATGGAGAAACTTGTGAATTCCAATTGTGTGTTAAAAACTGCCAGATCTACATGATTGTTTCTGCAGAATGTCTGCGCTTCAGTCCAGGATAAAGAATTTTTGTAATGAATGTAGTTTCTCCAGAACAGACCTGCGGATGCATCTGTTAGAGCCAGCAAGAGGAGGATGGAAAGAACAGCCATCATCTTTCACCTTGGTGTGTCTGAGCACGGATCTGAAGTTTGTCCAGGAATTAAATTACTGGTGACAGCATCATACAAATGGAAATGCAAAACCAAGATGCCGGACTGATGGAAAGGACAATGCAAACTTTATGTAAGTGCAGAGCACATATGGTTTGAATTTGTTTATACTACAGTGTCCTTTAGTTTTGGTCTATTCAGAGGAAGCCATGGCCTAATGGTTAGAGAAGCAGCCTTAGGGGCAAAAAGTTGCTGGTTTGATTCCCTGGGCCAGCAAGAATGGCTGAAGTGTCCTTGAGCAAGGCACTGAATCCCCAACTGCTCTCCAGGCTGCTCTGGGTGTGCTGTATGTCACTCTGGATAACATCTGCTAAATGCCTTTAATGTAACGTACGCAAGTCTTGAGTTTCCTATTGAGACCCTTGTTCTCTTTCATTATGAAAAACAACCCCAAAACCAGTCCATTCATCCATTATCTGTAGCCGCTTATCCTGTCCTACAGGGTCGCAGGCAAGCTGGAGCCTATCCCAGCTAACTATGGGCGAGAGGCAGGGTACACCCTGGACAAGTCGCCAGATCATCTGAGGACTGACACATAGACACAGACAACCATTCACATTCACAAAACCAGTCATTTGATGGAAAAAATATATATATACTGTACAAGAAGAAATTACATAATTGCACGAGATTGAAGGGGTTAAATAAACCATAAATACTGTAAATAAATCCTTTCTGTGCATGGGCACATGTAGTAAAATTGTAAACAAATTACATCTGAGTCAGCTTCTATGGATTCCCCATGGAAGATGAACAGAATAAAATGAGTCTGTATGATTGTTTGTTTTATCTGTAACCGCTTATCCCATGTGGGATCGCGGGTCTGTATAATTACAAAGGACAAAATTTATCATATGCAGTTAAAATGCCTTTGTGTGTATTGTGCTGCTTTTCACTGATGCCGAATAAATTTAAACTGATGCTAGTTTCATAAAAATCACATCGACTCGATTTCCTCGAATCCAAATTGCTTTCTCTTTCAAGTATTTGCTTACAAGGCAAGCTGTACAACAATTCCTTGCTTTTGCATGAACAGAGCTCACCATGGTTCGCTTATTTTAAAGAACCTACATACCAAAAAATTCAATTTGCAAAAATTATTTCTGCCTATTTGAGATGGTTAAGAGAAATAAAATGTAATACAGAATACATGCAGAATACTTAAAGCTAGACCACCTTTCAGATTTTCCAAGTGTAGGTCATAAAAAGAATTTTCCCCATCACCCAATTATTTTTGTTAGTGTACCAAAAGCTACTGAATTGGAATCACAGAATTCCAATTTTATTTCATTTTTTAAAAATAGAACAATTAATGAATTTATCTCCATGTGGCCCTAAATTCTCCGCTATTTTTTCCTGCTTCACCATGACCCAATTCAAGATATTACGTAATGCATCACATGGTGGGCTTTCTCCATTCGCGCAAGGCATTGTGGGATACAAATTTGAAACAGGAGAGAAAAATGGAGGACGTGAGTGTGCGAATGAAACATGAAAGACCGACTACAGTAACGGAAAGAAAGCGAGAAGTAAAGACGTTATGTTATATACAAAGGAAAGGAAACGCAGGACCAAACTAATAAATATCGGCGCTCAGCGAGCACCTCGGTGTGATCAGCTGTTCATTTAGCGACAGAATGATGGAACTGTCAGTGCACGCTCAAAGGGAAACCTGTAGATGGCAGTAATGCGACACTGTGGATGCCAGCTGCCATAAAACCCAAAAGAAGAAGAAGGTAAACCTGCGCATGCGCACACGGACTTCCTCTGTCTGCTCGACTGCACGAAGCGAGCGATTTCATGCACATTATTTGCTTTAATCCCCTCAAATTAAATAACTTCCCAGCCACAGAATGGCCTGAGTTTTTTGAGATATTACAAAAATAAACATCACAATGACCACATTTCAGAGGGAACTAAATTTCACCGATTTTAAGAAATCGAAAGGCCGTCTAGCTTTAAGGACTTTGTCTTTCAAACCCAAATCAGAAAAAGTTGGGACAGTATGCTGAAATTGAAATTAAAACTGAAAACAATGATTTGTAAACAATCTTTGACCCGTATTTCACTGAAAACAATACAACAGCACATTTTTCGATGTTTTACTGCATGAACTTCATTATTTTTTCAAAATAGACAATTCAGTTTTGATTCTTGGAACACATTTAAAAAAAAGTTGGTTCAGTAAAGCATTTACCACTTTATAATGTTTCCATTCCTTCTCACAACACTTAAAAGATGTTTATGGACTGAAGACAACAAGTGATGAAGTGTTTCAGGTGTTATTTTGTCCCGTTCTCCCTACAAACAGGTCTTAAAGTGCGAAAAAGTTATGACGAGGTCGTCATCATTGTCATATTTTTCATTTCTAAATTCTTTACACATTCTCTATTGGGGACAGAGGGGACACGCCCTCTTCTTCCACAGCCACGCCTTTGTAATGTGTGCAGAATGTGGTTTTGCGTTGTCTTGTTGAAATCTCCCTGGAAAAGATATCATCTTGAAGGCAGCACATGTTGCTCCAAAATCTCAGTCTACCTTTCTGCATTAATGCTCCATCACAGAAGTATGAGTTACCTTCGCCAAGGGCACTGACCCAACCCCATACTATGACACACCCTGGCTTTTGGACTTGTTCCTGGTAACAGGCTGGAGGGTCCTTTTCATCTTCAGGGCACACAGCGTCCATTTCTTCCAAAAAAAGACCTGGAATACATGTTCCCACTGTGTGATGGTCCATCCCAGATGCCTCTGAGCCCAGAGAAGTCGATGGCATTTCTGGACACAGTTAACATAAGGCTTCCTTTTAGCACAGTAAAGTTTTAACTGGTGTTTGTGGATGTAACTCCTTATTGTAGCTTGATAAAGGTTTGCCAAAGTAATCCCAAGCCCATGTGGTTATATCAGCTATAGATGAATAACGGTTCTTGATGCAGTGAGGGATCAGAGATCACGGGGGTTCAGATTAGGCTTGAGCTCTTGACCTTTAAGCAATGAAATTCATGATTACAATCACCTGTTTCTAATCACATCATTATTAGTTTTACTTGATTATTAGCCCTAAATTTCCCCCCTCCCATCTTTTTTTGGAATGTGTTGCAGGTCTGAAGCACAGGAATGGATGTACGTATATTAACAAATGAAATGAAGTTGACCAATGTCAGGTGCGAGGTAGGGGGTAGATGTATGTGCAGAATTATATTTATTTGAACAGTGCAAACAAGCACAGGCAAACAGTCCCAAATCGGCAGGCAAAAGATCGGGCAAGGCACAAACAGGGTGTCACAGGCAAAGAGCAAAATGTAAACTAGGAACAGGCACAGAAATCAGGAAACCAGGAACTCAGACATGGTTATGTCCATTTATTTAGAATGGTGAACTGAATTGTATACACTCACCAGCCATTTTAATCAGAACACATGTATGCACATGCGCAGTGCGCAACTGTTACACTCTTACATTCTTACAGCAGGATGATATAGTGGCTAGCATCTCTATATGAGGCAGTAGACACAACAAAAATTATTTTGACCTTTTTGGTGACCTTGATCTTGATCAACCTCAAAATGTTGGAGGTTCTATTTGACATCAATGCCCATCTATCCTGAAAGTTTCATGAAGATTGGTCCAGCCATTTTCCCGCAATATCGTTAACAATAAAACAAAGAAACAAACAAAGGAACCCCACCCGAAAACAATGCCTTGCCCCCTGGTGGACTCCGTCCCAGGCGAGGTAACAATATCCAGAAACACTGCCACCTTCTCTGAGCCCGAGCTCTTTTATGATGGACTGAGGTGAAGTGAAAAACTGTCCTGAGGTCTGACGAATCAAAAGTAGAAATTCTTTTTAGGAATCATGGACACCACGTCCTCCAGGCTAAAGAGGAGAGGGACCATCTGGCTTGTCATCAGTGCAGAGTTTAAACGCCAACATCTGTGATGGTATGAGGGGGCATTAGTGCACATGACATGGGTAGCTTGTACATCTGGGAAGGCATCATTAATGCTGAATGATATAAACACATTTCAGAGCAATATGCTGCCATCCAGACAAAATCATTTTCAGGGAAGGCCTTCCTTCTTTTCGCACGACAATGCCAAACCACTTTCTGCACATATTAAAACTGCATGGCGCAGTAATAAAAGAGTCTGGGGGCTAAACTGGCCTGCCTGCAGTCCAGACCTGTCTCTCATTTAAAACATTTGGCACGTTATGAAGCGCAATATATGACAAAGGAGACCCCGAACGATTGAGCAACTGAAATTCTGTATAAGGAAAGAATGGGGCAGTATTTCTCTTTCAAAACTACAGCCATTGGTCTCTTCAGTTCCCAAACATTTACAGAGTGTTGTTAAAAGTAGAGGTGATGCAATACAGTGGTAAACACGCCCCATCCAAACTTTTCCATAATGCTTTGCTGACATCAAATTCAAAATGAGCATATATTTTTCAAAAACAATAAAATTTGTCCATTTCAACATCTGATATGTTATCTTTGTACTGTGTTCAATGGAATACACTATAGGGTTTCCATGATTTGCAAATCTTCACATTCTGTTTTTATTTTCAGTTTACACAGCATCCCAAATTGTTTTAGAATTGTCAATGTACATCATTACTGTAGAGTTACCATGCAATATCAAACTTGATATTTCAAACAGTTGTCTGGTTATATCCTTCACATCCCAGCTTGTTTGTGTGCAGCACAATTAGGATTACTTCCCATGCACCTGTTCCTGATTAGAGTGCAATCACAGCGTAGATTCAAGGACTCTCAGTCACACACAGACTTTGTGACGTATACGCTCTGTACCCTGCGTCTGATGTTACCAAGCCTTGAATTTTGTGCCGCTTTTCTGGTTTTGGCCCTGTTTGTGTTTTTGGACTGTGAGTATTGTATTCCCTTTGATATCCTGTCTGTGCCTCACTCCACCACTGTCTGTTTTTCGACTCCGCCTTTGTCTCTGTTTTGGATCTGTTTGTGAGCGTGTTTTCAATAAAACTTTTCCTGCACTTACATCTGTCTATTGCCCTTACATGACACAAACTGTCAACTGTCCAACAAGCTAGTCAAAAAGTCAAAGTCCTTCTCACGCCAGAATCTGGTCTTCCTAGGCAGTCTCTTGTCCCAGTACTAACCAACTCTTTAAGGCATATGGGTGCAGCGCCGATCTCTGTTTCCATAGCCCTTGGCCTCTCGCCTATACAGCTAGATTTACAGTGGGGGGGCTGGTCCTCTGGTAACTGCAAGAGTTTGACTTCCCCACTCACATCTGTATTGCAACATGCCTTGCCAGATGGTAGTAGGTACCATTTTTATGATGGCCTTTGGTATGACCCGACCACGAGTAGAACTCGCGATCTCCCAGTGAAGAGACGGACACGCTAACCACTAGGCCAACAAGCTAGTGGACTAATAAAACTGTTTTAACTTATTTTATATGAAACTGCCGTGAATATTTTCTGTAAAATGTGTTAGTAAATAATCCCATATTATTAAAAAAAAGCAAATTAAAAATAAGCACTGGATAAAAACCCATCTATCTCATGGAAATAGACAAATTTCATTGTCTGATGGGCAAGTGTTTGAGATACGTTGCTTTGTACTTATGACCAGGTTCCCTGTGGTGGTATATGGATGTCGTACAGGCATTGTACCGTCGTAAAAGCCATAAAAAATCAGTTCAATGCATTCCCTTAAGTATGGGGCTCCACTCTGAGTGCTTTGTGCATGGTGAGCTCCGCTATAATTTGGTGTTTATGGACACTTATCTCGTCTCGTCTCGTCTTCTTCCGCTTATCCAGGACCGGGTCGCGGAGGCAGCAGTCTAAGCATGGAAGCCCAAACTTCCCTTTCCCCAGACACCTCGGCCAGCTCCTCGGGAAGAACACCGAGGCGTTCCCAGGCCAGCCGAGAGACATAGTCCCTCCAGCGTGTCCTGGGTCTTCCCCGGGGCCTCCTCCCGGGGGGACATGCCTGGAACACCTCCCCAGGGAGGCGTCCAGGAGGCATCCGAAAAAGATGCCCGAGCCACCTCAGCTGGTTCCTCTCGATGTGGAGGAGCTGCGGCTCTACTCCGAGCTCCTCCCGAGTGACTGTGCTTCTCACCCTATCTCTAAGGGAGCGCCCAGCCACCCTGCGAAGGAAACTCATTTCAGCCGCTTGTATCCGTGATCTTGTTCTTTCTGTCATTACCCAAAGCTCATGACCATAGGTGAGAGTCGGAACGTAGATCGACCGGTAAATTGAGAGCTTCGCCTTTTGGCTCAGCTCCTTCTTCACCACG
Organism: Neoarius graeffei; assembly: GCF_027579695.1. Lineage (NCBI taxonomy): Eukaryota > Metazoa > Chordata > Actinopteri > Siluriformes > Ariidae > Neoarius > Neoarius graeffei. The sequence goes on along the minus strand of NC_083579.1, from coordinate 5,802,880 downwards.
ACGGACCGGTAAAGTGACCGCATCACTGCGGAGGCTGCACCGATCCGCCTGTCGATCTCACGCTCCATCCTTCCCTCACTCGTGAACAAGATCCCGAGATACTTAAACTCCTCCACTTGAGGCAGGACTTCTCCACCAACCTGGAGAGGGCAAGCCACCCTTTTCCGGTCGAGAACCATGGCCTCGGACTTGGAGGTGCTGATTCTCATCCCAGCCGCTTCACACTCGACTGCAAACCGCCCCAGTGCATGCTGAAGGTCCTGGTTTGAAGAAGCCAACAGGACAACATCATCCGCAAAAAGCAGAGATGAAATCCTGTGGTTCCCAAACAGGATTCCTTCCGGCCCCTGGCTGCGCCTAGAAATTCTGTCCATAAAAATTATGAACAGAACCGGTGACAAAGGGCAGCCCTGCCGGAGTCCAACATGCACTGGGAACAGGTCTGACTTACTGCCGGCAATGCGAACCAGACTCCTGCTCCGTTCGTACAGGGACCGGACAGCCCTTAGCAAAGAGCCCCGAACCCCATACTCCCGAAGCACCCCCCACAGAATACCACGGGGGACACGGTCGAATGCCTTCTCCAGATCCACAAAGCACATGTGGACTGGTTGGGCAAACTCCCATGAACCCTCGAGCACCCTATGAAGGGTATAGAGCTGGTCCAGTGTTCCGCGACCAGGACGAAAACCGCATTGTTCCTCCTGGATCCGAGGTTCGACTATTGGTCGAATTCTCCTCTCCGCTATAATTTGGTGTTTATGGACACTTATCTAAACTCCAATGCTAGTAAACATTAGATACCCAAGTCATTTTTGGCAACACTGCTCATTAAATAATGCAATTGTGAACTCAGTGTTCAGTCTTAGAGAAGGTTACACATTTAACCTGATTAGCTAACTAGTACTGCCAGGGGAAAAAAAAGCAAAAACAAACTAGAGTAATGTTAGAGGAGGAGCAAGGGGGTGTGGCCAGTGATCAAAATCAGACCAGGTGTGAAAATTTGGTAAAATAAATTCATCAAGCATTATCTAAGCACTGATTATCGTAACATTAATGATATGTGTTTATAATTCAGTCACACTAGCTACCTTATAGTGCTTTTATTATTATTATTATTATTATTACAACCCCGATTCCAAAACAGCTGGGACAAAGTACAAATTGTAAATAAAAACGAAATGCAATAATTTACAAATCTCAAAAACTGATATTGTTTTCACAATAGAACAAAGACAACATATCAAATGTCGAAAGTGAGACATTTTGAAATTTCATGCCAAATATTGGCTCATTTGAAATTTCATGACAGCAACACATCTCAAAAAAGTTGGGACAGGGGCAATAAGAGGCTGGAAAAGTTAAAGGTACAAAAAAGGAACAGCTGGAGAACCAAATTGCAGCTCATTAGGTCAATTGGCAACAGGTCATTAACATGACTGGGTATAAAAAGAGCATCTTGGAGTGGCAGCGGCTCTCAGAAATAAAGATGGGAAGAGGATCACCAATCCCCCTAATTCTGCGCCGACAAATAGTGGAGCAATATCAGAAAGGAGTTCAACAGTGTAAAATTGCAAAGAGTTTGAACATATCATCATCTACAGTGCATAATATCATCAAAAGATTCAGAGAATCTGGAAGAATCTCTGTGCGTAAGGGTCAAGGCCGGAAAACCATACTGGGTGCCCGTGATCTTCGGGCCCTTAGACGGCACTGCATCACATACAGGCATGCTTCTGTATTGGAAATCACAAAATGAGCTCAGGAATATTTCCAGAGAACATTATCTGTGAACACAATTCACCGTGCCATCCGCCGTTGCCAGCTAAAACTTTATAGTTCAAAGAAGAAGCCGTATATAAACATGATCCAGAAGCGCAGACGTCTTCTCTGGGCCAAGGCTCATTTAAAATGGACTGTGGCAAAGTGGAAAACTGTTCTGTGGTCAGATGAATCAAAATTTGAAGTTCTTTATGGAAATCAGGGACGCCTTGTCATTCGGACTAAAGAGGAGAAGGATGACCCGAGTTGTTATCAGCGCTCAGTTCAGAAGCCTGCATCTCTGATGGTATGGGGTTGCATTAGTGCGTGTGGCATGGGCAGCTTACACATCTGGAAAGACACCATCAATGCTGAAATGTATATCCAGGTTCTAGAGCAACATATGCTCCCATCCAGACGACGTCTCTTTCAGGGAAGACCTTGCATTTTCCAACATGACAATGCCAAACCACATACTGCATCAATTACAGCATCATGACTGCGTATAAGAAGGGTCCGGGTACTGAACTGGCCAGCCTGCAGTCCGGATCTTTCACCCACAGAAAACATTTGGCGCATCATAAAATGGAAGATATGACTAAAAAGACCTAAGACAGTTGAGCAACTAGAATCCTACATTAGACAAGAATGGGTTAACATTCCTATCCCTAAACTTGAGCAACTTGTCTCCTCAGTCCCCAGACGTTTACAGACTGTTGTAAAGAGAAAAGGGGATGTCTCACAGTGGGAAACATGGCCTTGTCCCAACTTTTTTGAGATGTGTTGTTGTCATGAAATTTAAAATCACCTAATTTTTCTCTTTAAATGATACATTTTCTCAGTTTAAACATTTGATATGTCATCTATGTTCTATTCTGAATAAAATATAGAATTTTGAAACTTCCACATCATTGCATTCCGTTTTTATTTACAATTTGTACTTTGTCCCAACTTTTTTGGAATCGGGGTTGTATTATTAGGGCCCGAGCACTGTTCGGTGCGAGACCCTATTGTTTTTTGAAGGATTATTATTTTTATTTTTATTTTTTTTCTGTCACGTTTGGCCTTATTTGAGGCATTTCCCATGCACGAAAACTCATGAAATTTGATACACACATCAGTCATTGTCATCGCTACTCAGCCACAGACTTTTGGCCCTGGGCATGGCCCAGGGACTTCATAGCGCCCCTTTTTCCATTTCCCATAGAAATGAATGGGTAGAACTTTGGAATGATGATGATGTCATAAGGCCATTTGGAGTGAAATTAGACATGGTCATTTTTAACGTACTCCTCCTAGACGGTTCATCAAATTCATGTCAAACTTGGCAAACATGATGCCAAGATATTGCTGAAGTTGAATTGCAAAGGGATTTTTGATATGTTGTAATATGTTGAAATATTATAACATATAATATGCCAAGATATTGCTGAATGTTGAACTTGAGATCTTGTAATATGATTCTGATTCTCTTTAGCCGTTATGGGCCTGTATGTATAGCGCCGCCAACTGGCCAAGGAAAGAATAGGGTTTTGAATATGTGTGTTTTGACACATGATGAATTTTAACATGCTCCTCCTAGACGGTTCATGAGATTCATGTGAAATTTGTTATACGTGATGCCAAGATGTTGCTGATATTAAATTGCGAGGGGATTTTTGATATCTTGTAATATGTTGAAATGACGTTATGATTTTAATATCTTGCCACATAAACAGGAAACGTGTCAGAAAGCCACAGTGCATTGACTGTATGGTCGGACACTTCTTACTTCAATAGATATTATGATTATTATGATAACCTGACGCCCAATGAGCCTGCCTGTTATAGCGCCACCACCTGGCCAAGCAGGAAATGTGCCAGAAATTGGCAATACCTTAACTGATTGATCTGACACTTTACAAAATATTGTGCATTATGATTGTGATGATATTCACGTGTAATTCAGATGCCTAGCACAGCACCACCATCTGGCCAAGCAGGAAATGGGGAAAAAATGTTCAATTCATTGATAGATTGATCTGAAACTTGACAAAGTATTGGATATCGTGAGTCTGATGATAGAACATATACAATTCTGTGCACACTCATACACACTCAAAGTCATATGCATATTTATGCATACACACATACACTCACAAGTATGCACTCACATGCACACGCAACATCTATGAGCACACTCTCTTTCACACACACACTTTCTCTCTCTCCCTCTGACAAACACACACACACAATAATAGTGGAGCTCCAGCGCAGCACTATACCTAAGAAAAAATGGTAAACCCATCGAGTCGATTTTTTGTGGTTTGTCCGTGTACGTGGACCACCAGTCATACACACTGTCTAGTGGTCAGTGTTAGTAATTACCAGTCATACACACCACCTAGTGGTCAGTGTTAGTAATTACCAGCCATACACACCGTCTCGTGGCCAGTGTTAGTAATTATCGGCCATACAAACCGCCTAGTGTGAATGGTTGTCTGTGTCTATGTGTCAGCCCTGTGATGACCTGGCGACTTGTCCAGGGTGTACCCCGCCTTTCGCCCGTAGTCAGCTGGGATAGGCTCCAGCTTGCCTGCGACCCTGTAGAACAGGATAAAGCGGCTACAGATAATGAGATGAGATGAGACAAACCGCCTAGTGTGAATGGTTGTCTGTGTCTATGTGTCAGCCCTGTGATGACCTGGCGAATTGTCCAGGGTGTACCCCGCCTTTCGCCTGTAGTCAGCTGGGATAGGCTCCAGCTTGCCTGCGACCCTGTAGAACAGGCTAAAGCGGCTACAGATAATGAGGTGAGATGAGACAAACTGCCTAGTGGCCAGTGTTAGTAATTACCGGTCATACACACCGTCTCGTGGCCAGTGTTAGTAATTATCGGCCATACAAACCGCCTAGTGGCCAGTGTTAGTAATTACCAGCCGTACACACCGTCTAGTGGCCAGTGTTAGTAATTACCAGTCAGTCATACACACCACCTAGGGCAGCACGGTGTAGTGGTTAGCGCTGTCGCCTCACAGCAAGAAGGTCCGGGTTTGAGCCCCGTGGCCGGCGAGGGCCTTTCTGTGTGGAGTTTGCATGTTCTCCCCGTGTCCGCGTGGGTTTCCTCCAGGTGCTCCGGTTTCCCCCACAGTCCAAAGACATGCAGGTTAGGTTAACTGGTGACTCTAAATTGACCGTAGGTGTGAATGTGAGTGTGAATGGTTGTCTGTGTCTATGTGTCAGCCCTGTGATGACCTGGCGACTTGTCCAGGGTGTACCCCGCCTTTCGCCCGTAGTCAGCTGGGATAGGCTCCAGCTTGCCTGCGACCCTGTAGAACAGGATAAAGCGGCTAAAGATGATGAGATGAGATGAGATGAGACACACCGCCTAGTAGCCAGTGTTAGTAATTACCAGTCATACACACCGCCTAGTGGTCAGTGTTAGTAATTACCAGTCATACACATCGCCTAGTGGCCAGTGCTAGTAATTACCAGCCATATACACCGCCTAGTGGTCAGTGTTAGTAATTACCAGCCATACACACCGCCTAGTGGCCAGTGTTAGTAATTACCAGTCATACACACCGCCTAGTGGCCAGTGTTAGTAATTACCAGTCATATACACTTCCTCGTGGCCAGTGTTAGTAATTACCAGTCATACACACCGCCTAGTGGCCAGTGTTAGTAATTACGAGTCATACACACCGCCTAGTGGCCAGTGTTAGTAATTACCAGTCATACACACCGCCTAGTGGTCAGTGTTAGTAATTACCAGTCATACACATCGCCTAGTGGCCAGTGCTAGTAATTACCAGCCATATACACCGCCTAGTGGTCAGTGTTAGTAATTACCAGCCATACACACCGCCTAGTGGCCAGTGTTAGTAATTACCAGTCATACACACCGCCTAGTGGCCAGTGTTAGTAATTACCAGTCATATACACTTCCTAGTGGCCAGTGTTAGTAATTACCAGTCATACACACCGCCTAGTGGCCAGTGTTAGTAATTACGAGTCATACACACCGCCTAGTGGCCAGTGTTAGTAATTACCAGTCATACACACCGCCTAGTGGCCAGTGTTAGTAATTACCAGTCATACACACCGGCTAGTGGCCAGTGTTAGTAATTACCAGTCATACACACTGCCTAGTGGCCAGTGTTAGTAATTACCAGTCATACACACCGGCTAGTGGCCAGTGTTAGTAATTACCAGTCATACACACCGCCTCGGTGGCACGGTGGTGTAGTGGTTAGCAAGAAGGTCCGGGTTCGAGCCCCATGGCCAGCGAGGGCCTTTCTGTGTGGAGTTTGCATGTTCTCCCCGTGTCCGCGTGGGTTTCCTCCGGGTGCTCCGGTTTCCCCCACAGTCCAAAGACATGCAGGTTAGGTTAACTGGTGAGTCTAAATTGACCGTAGGTGTGAATGTGAGTGTGAATGGTTGTCTGTCTCTATGTGTCAGCCCTGTGATGACCTGGCGACTTGTCCAGGGTGTACCCCGCCTTTTGCCCGTAGTCAGCTGGGATAGGCTCCAGCTTGCCTGCTACCCTGTAGAACAGGATGAAGCCGCTCGAGATAATGAGATGAGATGAGATGAGACACACCACCTAGTGGCCACTGTTAGTAATTACCAGTCATACACACCGCCTAGTGGCCAGTGTTAGTAATTATGAGTCATACACATCGCCTAGTGGCCAGTGTTAGTAATTACCAGTCATACACACCGCCTAGTGGCCATCGTTAGTAATTACCAGTCATACACACCACCTAGTGGCCAGTGTTAGTAATTACCAGCCATATACACCGCCCCGTGGTCAGTGTTAGTAATTACCAGTCATACACACCGCCTAGTGGCCAGTGCTAGCCAGTAAAGAAATAAAACAAAAGAGACTGGCTAGGATATAAGAAAATTCTACAACCCAGAAATAGATGGGAGTTCCGCTTTTAGGCAGTGCCTAAATCTATATATTAGTGACCTGCCATCATTGTGCTTTGTTGCAGACATATGAAAACTCTGCATGTACACACACACACACTGCAGACACAGGAAAGCTAAGATGACTTAAGATCACAGCGTGAGATAGAGATAAGGAGGAGACACATGCATAGTTTTGTACATATATAAATGTACATTTTCACACCACAGAAACACACACACACACACACACACACACACACACACACACACTTACATTCTTTGTCTGTCTATCTCTCATCCGTCAAGCAGTCATGGCATTTGCAACATGCACATCACCTTTGAATGTTTGATGAATATATGACATGTGACTGTTTTGTTGGGTGGCAGGATGTCCTGGGTTGCGGAACCACACGTGTGAGGGCCCGTCAAGACCGCTAGCGATTTTAATTATTATTATTATTATTATTATTATTATTATTATTATTATTATTATCTAACACTAATAACAAACATAAATCACACATACAAGTAGTTCATGCTTAAGATTTTTACTGATCATTTTGATAGAAGCCCATGCTCCCTTCCCTCATCCTAGGGTGCAGAAGGCTTGGATTATCACCACCCCCACTACGGCACCTCCCCATGCGTGCCCGACATGTGGGCATACCTTCAAAGCACAGATTGGCTTTATCAGTCACCTCCGGACCCACAACCGCCACCCACCAAACTGAAGTCATGGTCATCTTCGACCCCGAAGGACAAACATCACCTCATCCTAGACACATGAACAACACTCTTTCTCCATTTTCCAGGGTTTTATCTGAGAACTGGCTGCTGTTCTTCTTGCAGGCATCCTGCTTGCCCTTCTTTTGTCCCTGGTTCTGGTACTCTGGCTCCAAATCCAAACTGGCCTCCAGTTGTGTAGATTTTTCAATTGTTCTCCTCCTTTTGATTTCCAGTGCTGCCTGTGTCCTGTCCTTGCTTATTGGGTTTCAGGAAAACCTGAAGCTTGGCGATTTTCTGCAGAATTGCAGTGTTCCTGTCCTTAATTCACAGCTTGATCTTTTTTTTTCCTGCTCATGGTGCTCTCGTTCTGCAGCCAAAGTGGCATCCAGCTGAGCAACCTGTTTCTCCAGTTGCCTTCGGTCTCTCGTCAAGCTCTTGCTCTCCAGCTCTGCAATCTTCTCCTGTTCCTCACAAATTTTCACTGAATCCTGGAGCTTGGTGATGTTCTGGAGATGTACAGCATTCCTCTCTTCTATGGCCTGTTTGATCTTCTCTTTCCCCTGCTCATGGTGCTCTTGTTCTGTAGCCAAAGGGGCATTCAGCTGAGTAACCTGTTTCTCCAGTCGCTCTTGGTCTCTCCAGCTCTGTGGTCTTCTCCCATTCCTCACAAAGTTTCACTGAAGCCTGAAGCTTGGTGATGTTCTGGAAATGTACAGGATTCCTCTCCTCTGTGGTCTGTTTGATCTTCTCTTTATCCTGCTCTGAAATCTTTTGTTCCTCACAGCTTTTCACAAATGCCTGTCATTTAGACATGTCCTGCAGTAGTATGGTGTTCCTCTCCTTAATGTCTAGCTTGATCATCTTTCTTTCCTGCTCAGAAGCCAACATGGCCTCCAGGTATGTGCAGTGTTTCTCCAGTTGCCCAGACTTCCAAAAAGTTATGGTATGTTAAGTGTTAAGTCTTTCAGACAGCTTCATGAAAAGGAAAAATGATTTAAAAAACTGATTTAAAAAAGGAGAAAAAAGGTGAGAGACTGATTCCTTGAAGTAAGATTTAGGGATGTTGTGGCTGAGGTTTATATTGGCCACTAGACGTCACTGTATAGCTTTAACAGAAATGTAACCAGATGAGAAAGAAGTTAGGTAGAGAAACATTCAGTGAAGGAATAATTTGAAGCAACAACTATGCCTACTGTTTGATTCATTTTGTGGTGCTTGCTTTTCAAAATCTTTACATATGGTACTTGATGCCTTGATATCGAGATCTCGTCCAGTCATACTGACTGGGGCATGCTGGCCATAAAGTCTACATCTTCATCATAGGTTCACTGGGGCTAGTGTAAATATTTACACTTCACAACTATAATTTCTCAGGTGAAATTATAGGGACATATGTATTGTCTGTCCATACTTTCCACTAAAAATAATTAGCACTGCAATCAGGGCATGAATTTATGTTTCTTAAGCCAGTATCTCACTGGGCTGCGACAGCTTGCGAACATCATTCGCGAGAGAGTTTCAAAAGTGTCTTGAAACATTCGCGGGGCTTCTCAATTTCCTCGCATGAGTCCCAAAGTGTTGCTCCTTCGTCGCTGAAATTTTGAACATGTTCAAAAAATTAGTGCAACAAAATTTCTCTCAAAATAGCCGCAAATGCGTCGCTGGTGTCGCAAAGCCGTCGCGAACCCTTCTCGAGTCAGTTTCCGTGAGGCTTCCTCTACTTCCCTGCCTGCCGAGGGAAAGCCGGGCTGCGACAGCCTGCGACTAGTTGGAGACACAACAATTGCGGTAAAATATGCGAATATCAATTCAGTGTGATTCCAAGTGAAAATTGTCGCTAATTCACATATTTTATCGCAATTGTTGTGTCTCCAACTAGTCGTGGGCTGTTGCAGCCCAGTGAGATACTACCCTTAGTCTCTTTTCTTTATTTAAATGCTGTTTAATTCTTATAATCTAATTATAGTAAATAGCTTTTTTTAAGATTTAGAGACTTTAAATAATACAATTTGCATGGATTAATGTACATTATACTTGCTTACTTGCTTTGTTTAAGCCTGTGGTTCCAAAGAGGAACACAGGCTACTGACAATCTTCCTCCACTCCAGGTATTCTGAGGGCGACCTCACTTTCTTTTCCTCTGGGGGTTCCATTGTAATGCCTGCCTTGTGATGTTGTTCCTAGGTTTCCGTAGGGTATGGCCAATCCGCCCCCATTTTCTTTGCTGTATTTGGGTTACCATAGGTGTTTTCTGAATCAGCTGAGGTGGCTCGGGCATCTCTTTCGGATGCCTCCTGGACGCCTCCCTGGGGAGGTGTTCCAGGCATGTCCCCCCAGGAGGAGGCCCCGGGGAAGACCCAGGACACGCTGGAGGGACTATGTCTCTCGGCTGGCCTGGGAACGCCTCGGTGTTCTTCCCGAGGAGCTGGCCGAGGTGTCTGGGGAAAGGGAAGTTTGGGCTTCCATGCTCAGACTGCTGCCTCCGCGACCCAGCCCCGGATAAGCAGAAGAAGATGAGACGAGATGGGTGTTTTCTTTTGTTCTTGTCAGCAACTCTTCATTGGTAAACTTTTCTGGCCACCATATCCTTAGGATCCTATGTAGGTGTGTGACAAAAGCCTGGATCTTCTTTTAAGAGTGGTTTTGTTGTTCGTCAAGTTTCTGCCCCATACAACAAAACTGATTTCATGTTTGAGTTGAAGATCCACAGTTTTGTGGTGGTTGAGATGTTGTGTGCCTTCCAGATGTTACCCAGCATTACAAAGGCTGTTCTTTAAGACAAGGCAGATCTACTACTGGATGGATATGCCACATCAACTGGACCAAGCCAGTTCACATCAGCATCAACAAAACCAAGGTGCTGATAGCTAACACCACCAACAGAGAGCCAGTGAAGATAAAAGGAAACATCATAGATGAAGTAGAGGATTTCACCTATCTTGGCAGCATCGTAGACAGCACAGGAGGAACAGAAAAGGATGTAAGAGCCAGAATGGGAAAAGCACATTATACTGTCAAGTTTAAATTTCTTATTTTTAAGTTTACAGCATTTCACAAACACCCTTATCCAGAGTGCTTTGTAGTCTCTAACACAAGCACAGCCTCATGCTATGTCACTACGACAAGGACAAAGGCTGCATTCACACAGCAGGCAAAAGTGGTGCAAATCTGATCTTTCTTTCTTTTTTTTCTCCAAATGTGATCGCCACTGCATGGCTGTGTGAACAGCAAAATAAGCCTAAATCTGCCATTTTCAATTCCAATTTGGGCCAGTTTTATGTAGGACTGCAATCTGATACATATCTGATACATGGCAGTGCAAGCTCTGTCTGAACAGATAGAACAGAATTCATGCAACTTTTACTTCAATCCTGACATTTGTCATATTTTTCTGCTACCAGGAAGGAAAGATGGAGGATAACCATGAAGAAGGATTTCAGGAGTGGGATAGTGAGGTAACGGGCCTCATAAACATTTGGGATGATGTTGCTATGCAAGCAAAATTTGAAGGCACATATCACCACTGCTCTGTGTTTGAAGAGATCTCAAAAGAAATGGCTGAACACAGCCATAGGAGAACCTGGCTGCACTGCCGAAAGAAAGTTCTCATCTCATCTCATTATCTCTAGCCGCTTTATCCTTCTACAGGGTCGCAGGCAAGCTGGAGCGTATCCCAGCTGACTATGGGCGAAAGGCGGGGTACACCCTGGACAAGTCGCCAGGTCATCACAGGGCTGACACATAGACACAGACAACCATTCACACTCACATTCACACCTACGGTCAATTTAGAGTCACCAGTTAACCTAACCTGCATGTCTTTAGACCGTGGGGGAAACCGGAGCACCCGGAGGAAACCCACGTGGACACGGGGAGAACATGCAAACTCCGCACAGAAAGGCCCTCGCCGGCCCCGGGGCTTGAACCCAGGACCTTCTTGCTGTGAGGCGACAGCGCTAACCACTACACCACCGTGCCGCCCACCGAAAGAAAGTTAAAAGTTTAAAAGCAAAATTTAAAGAAAACAATGATGTGAACAAAGTGGCCATGGCCGAATAACATGCTCTTTTTACAGCAAGCTTGAATAGATTATGTCACACAGTGTTCCTTTGCACATGCAGGTCAGTTTAGGAGCATGATCTATTCAGACTAAAATCAGATATAGGCCATGTAGTGTATTGGGGTTTGTGTTAGTGTATTTGCGTTTGTGTTACGGTGCATGCGCACCATCTAGGGCTGTTGCCATAGTTACGATTTGTATATGGCTCAGTTGCTTCTGAGTCGAACAGTCATGTAACGCCATGTTGTTTAAGTCTCCAGTAAAGTTCATAAAAGCAATCTCTGTCTCTGCGTCGGATCTTACACTGGCGATGAAGCGGATTCTGACTAAATGAAGTTTTTTTTCGCATCACCTGGCTACGGACAGTTGGACACTTTCTTTCATTCAAGCCCAAGACGGTGTGTGAGTAGTGACTTCTATAAGTCTACAACATGACCACGCTAGGTCGGATAGAAGAGTTTAATGAAAGCTCTGGTCATTGTATTGACGAATACCTGGAGAGATTGGAATGTTTTTTCGTTGCTAATAAGATAGAGGGGGATGAAAAGAAACGCGCTGTCCTGCTTAGTGTGTGTGGTGCTGCAACTTATTCAACGTTGCGCTCCGTGCTGGCCCCCACCCGCCCCACTGAAAGTGCCTACAAAGACATTAAGGAAGCCTTACAATGCCACTATGGCCCCGCACCCTCTGAAATAGTGCAGCATTTTCAGTTTCACAACTGCAAACAGAAGCCGGGCCAAAGCATCACCAATTACATAGCTGAACTGCGAAAACTTTCAGTCCATTGTGCATTTGGGACACAACTAGAAGCAATGCTGCATGATAGGATTGTCTGTGGGGTGCTAGATGAAGCACTCCAGCGGCGTCTGCTGGCAGAACCAAAGCTCACTTTTAAAGATGCAGAGGAAAGAGCCCTGGCTGCCGAGACAGCCGCTTCAAATGCTTGCATTCTTAATCCAGAACGGACTGACACTGCACAAACAGCTGATGTTCATCAGACCTCAACAAAGGGGAAACAAACAGAGACCCAAAATCATCCGTGTTTCCGTTGTGGGGGGGTGCATGACCCTCGTACCTGCAAATTCAACTCAGCTGTATGTCATTACTGTAAGAAGAGAGGGCATATTGCTCGTGTTTGCCTAAAGAAAGCCAAGGATGGCTCTGAATCTTCAGGGGCAGGTGCCCAATCAACACAGCATGCACACATTGTCACACAAAGAGAGGAGCAGGAATACGAAATCTACACAATGGGCAGGCAGGTGATTGCAGCAAAGAGGCTACCATATCAGACCACTGTGATATTAAACAACAAAGCACATGTGATGGAAGTGGATTCTGGAGCGGCATGCTCTTTGATCAGTGAAAACACCTACAACACCCTGTGGCCGGACCAACCTCCTTTAATACATAAAGACAATAGTGTGCTTAAGCAGTGGTCACAGGCAGAGCTGCAGGTTTGGGGGAAGATTTTTGCAAAAGTGCAATACCAGGGCCATGAGGTCACATTGCCCCTGCTTATTGTGCAAGGACAGGGGACAAGTCTTTTGGGCCGTGACTGGTTTGATGCCTTAGGCATATCCATGATGGGCATGCATCAAGTACACATACAATCCGTAGAGTCAATCCTGAATGAATATGCAGAAGTGTTTCAAGAGTTGGGGGCCACACGCACACCTCCAATCTCCATTGACATTGATCCTACAGCTTCACCCAAGTTCTTCAAAGCCCGCCCTGTGCCATTTGCTCTTCGTCCCAAGTTAGATGAAGAACTTGATAAGCTAGTAGCTCAAGGCATTTTTGAGCCAGTACGTACCTCGAGGTGGGCCACGCCCATTGTGCCAGTAGCAAAAAAAGATGGCAGCTTAAGGATTTGTGGCGACTACCGCTGCACAGTTAACACTGTTGTAAAGCCTGATGTGTACCCTATTCCTACTGTGGCAGAACTGTTCTCCAGACTAGCAGGTGGGGTGATTTTCAGTAAACTGGACCTCAAACAAGCTTACCAGCAGCTCATGTTGGATGATGCCGCAACAGAACTCCTTACCATTAACACACACCGTGGACTTTTCTGGGCCCGCCGTCTGCAGTTTGGGGTGTCAACGGCCGTGTCGATATTCCAGCGCTTCATGGACACCCTTCTTGCTGGCATTCCAGGTGTTCAACCATATTTGGATGACATCCTCATTGCAGGAAAAACAATAGATGAACACAATGTGCGGCTCTCCGCTGTCTTGCAGCGGTTTACAGAAGCAGGTCTGCAGCTGCAGAAAGAAAAGAGCATTTTCGCAGCAATCCAGGTTGAGTTCCTGGGTTTTTGGGTGGATAAGGATGGTGTATGGCCAACTAGTGAAAAAGTGGAGGCAATCCAGAAGGTGCCGTTACCCCAGAACAAAACAGAGCTGCAATCCTTTCTTGGCCTCCTAAATTTTTACAGCTGTTTTCTGCCCAACAAAGCTACAGTGTTGGAACCTCTGCATCATCTGCTGGACCAGTCCTCCACGTGGCACTGGAATGATGAACATGAAAAGGCTTACACTGTTGCAAAGCAGCTACTACAAGCTGATGGTGTGCTAACCCACTATGATGAAAGCAAACCCCTTGCCGTTGCATGTGATGCTTCACCTGATGGCTTGGGGGCACTTCTCTTCCATATTGAGCCAGACGGACGAGAGGCCCCCATCTGTTTTGCGTCCAGAACGCTGTTTTCGACGGAGAGGAATTATGCACAAATTGATAAAGAGGCGCTGGCCGTCATTTTTGCCGTCAGGAAGTTTCACCAGTACCTCGCTGTTCACCATTTTGTGGTTTTTACTTACCACAAGCCTCTCTTAGGCCTGCTGCAACACTCTAAGCCCATGCCCTCTGTACTGTCTCCTCGCATGCTGCACTGGAGTGTGATTCTTGGAGCCTGTGATTATGAGCTCTGCTATCGACCAGGTAAACAGCTAGCAAATGCTGATGCTTTGAGCCGTCTGCCCCTACCCTCTACAGCGGCAGTGACCCCACCACCCCTGGGGGTACTTTTATTGGAAATGGTACCAGATGCCCCATTACATGCAAGCAGAATTGCTGCCCTCACTCTGAAAGATCCGATTCTGTCTCGCGTTTTACGCTGGGTCCTGCATGGCTGGCCAGCAGAGGTGCCTGATGCCCGTTTCAAGCCATTCCTCAACCGCCAACATGAGCTGTCGGCACATAAGGACTGCCTCTTATGGGGAAGTCGGGTGGTTGTTCCCAATCTGGCAAGGGAGGGAGTATTAGCCATGCTACATGACGCACACCCAGGTATTGTGTGCATGAAAGGGCTGGGTAGGAGTTATGTATGGTGGCCAGGTATGGATGCCGCCATTGAGCAAACTGTGAAATCCTGTGACATCTGCCAAAGGTCCCGCCATGCTCCGCCCACTGCACAGCTGCATCCATGGGAGTGGGCAACAAAGAAATGGTCTCGACTGCACATAGACTTTGCTGGTCCATTCCAAGGAAAGACTTTCCTCATCATTGTGGACTCCCACTCCAAGTGCTTGGAGGTAGCCATGGTCAGTTCAATGTCATCCTCTGCTGTGATTAGCACACTGAGACTATTGTTTGCAACTCATGGTTTGCCAGACGTTATTGTCTCTGACAATGGGGCCTCCTTCACCTCTGAAGCATTCAAGGAGTTTGCCAGGCACAATGGCATAAGGCATGTGACTACAGCGCCCTATCACCCCCACTCCAATGGTCAAGCTGCACGCATGGTCCAGACAACCAAGGAGGCCTTGTCCAGAATCACCGCTGGGGACTGGCAGACACGTCTAGCTAGGTTCCTATTGTCACAACACACCACTCCTAATTCGTCAACTGGAAAAAGCCCTGCTGAGATGCTCATGAATAGGTGCCTTACCACGGCTCTTGATCGCCTTCATCCAGATTTTGAAAAGGACATGCATCACAAACAAGAGGTGGTTGCTGATAAGCAGAGAGGCAGTGCTAGGAGTTTTCAGCCTCAAGATAATGTGTACATGAGGAGCTACGTTGGGGCGCGTAAATGGGTCACGGGGGTCATCGTGGATACCACAGGCCCTGTTTCATACAGAGTACAAACACCAGATGGGCAACTGCATCGGCGCCATGTGGATCAACTTTGTGGTCGAGTGCCGGCATGTGCTGACCCGGGTTCTGAAGAATCACCTGACCGCAGTGCCCAGGAGCCTATTGAACTGACCCAACCTGTCTCTCCGCAACCACCAGACAGCGTGGAGCCAGGTGGTACCTCTGTCCCCGTGGTGGTGCCTACGCCTACCACTCCCCAACTGCACCCAGCAAGGGAGCGCAACCCACCACGGCGTTTTGAAGATTTTGTGGACTGGGGGAAAGGGGTGTAGTGTATTGGGGTTTGTGTTAGTGTATTTGGGTTTGTGTTACGGTGCATGCACACCGTCTAGGGCTGTTGCCATAGTTACGATTTGTATATGGCTCAGTTGCTTCTGAGTCTAACAGTCATGTAACGCCATGTTGTTTAAGTCTCCAGTAAAGTTCATAAAAGCAATCTCTGTCTCTGTGTCAGATCTTACAGGCCATATATAGCTGTTCATGCTAAGTAGAAAACATGGTGTGAACAGCTTCACAAAAAATCGGATTTGGCCCACTTTTACCTGCTGTGTGAATGTAGCATAAGATTAGATAAGATAAGATAATTCTGTTTGCACAGAAATTTGTCTTGCATTGCACTTCTCCACAATCCACGCACAGTAAAAGACACATTAAAAAACACAATATGGCCTACAGAGTCCGGTCATGCATCTAGGTCCATAAGCTGTTAGTCTTAAACAGTTCCTCCAGATGTTTTCTATGTGTGTCCTTTGCCTTCCTTATCCTCTCCCTAAGTTCCTTGTCTTTCCTCCTCAGTTCCTGTGTATCATTTTGTTTGAAAGCCAATTTCCTTTCATTCATTATTTGTTTAATGTCCTTCGTTATATATGTTTTATTGTTGGGGTACACCTTAACAGTTTTCATTGGAATTATGGATTCAACACAGAAGTTTATGTAGTCTGTTGTAACAGTGCAAGCTGAGTCCAGAGTGTTTTCCCTTAGCACCTCCCAGTCAGTGCAATCAAAACAAGCACCCAGTGTCACTTTGTTGTCTTTAGTCCACACTAGTATCAATTTTTTCTGAGGCTTACGGCTTTTCAGTTTAGTCCGATAAGTTGGAATAAGGTGTATCACATTGTGATCAGAGTTTGCCACTGGTGGTTTACTTCTAGATGTATATGCATTGCTTATGTTTGTGTAACATTTGTCCAATAAATTTTCCTTCCTTGTTTTGCACTTAATGACCTGATGAAACCCTGGCAGAGCTTTCTCCAGGCTGCAAGTGTTCAGATCACCTAAGATAATGGCAGGGGCTTCAGGAAACTGTTGCTGCAGATTGCACACACTATCTGCTGTTGCAGCTGCAGCACAGTGCATTTTGCTGCTGGGTGGGACATAAACAACAAATAGCAAGATGCAGCCAAATTCCCGTGGGAGGTAAAAAGGTCTTAGCCCCATAGCCAACAGTTCAAAGTCACTGTTACAAGTTGTCTGTTTCACTGAATACTGACAGCACCACCGTTCATTGATGTATGCACAGACACCGCCCCCTCTAGCTTTCCCCGAGTTTTCATTTCTGTCTGCGCGAACGAGTGAAAACCCTTCAATATTATAGAGGGAGTCTGGTACACCAGCGTGCAGCCAAGTTTCAGTAAAGCAAAGCAGGGCCGCTTCGCGGAATTAAAAAGAATACCTGGCGTATGTTCTTATTTCGTCAATCTTGTTTTGTATGGACCGTAGGTTCACTAGAATCATGGGGGGTAATGCTGGTCTAAATTTCCTCTGCCGCAGTTTCCTCCTAATGCCGCCCCGTCTCCCTCACTTCCTCCTCTTGATAAGACCACTATCAAGAAAATTTTGTGAAACCCAGTTGTTTTCGAAGAATAAAATAGAAGCCTTTCTTCTTCTTTTGGCTGCTGCTATTAGGGGTCACCACAGCGGATCATCTAGATCCGCATATTCAATTTGGTTTTTGCACCGGCTGCCTTTCCTGATGGGACCCTCCCAAATCTATCCACACTTGGGACTGGCACTAAGTATAGACTGGCTTGTGCAACCCCAGTGGCTGGTATTTTACTTAATCTGCGTGTCTTTGAACTGTGGAAGGAAACCAGAGTGCCCAGAGGAAATCCATGCAGACACAGGGAGAACATGCAGACTCCCCACAGAAAGGTCCCCATCAGCCATGAATAGGTCCCTTAAGCTGATTTTGTGCTATGAAAGAAACACACTGTGGACGTGAGTGAGATTACTGTAATTTAATTAACTGCATATTGTATGTATACCACTTTAAAAGCATTCAACCCTACACCAGTTGCTTGTATGTTATTGTGTTTTATTTACAGCATTACACTGAAATTCAACTACATTCCCTTTTATTTGTATAGCTCTTTTTTTTTTTTTTTTACAAAGATGGAGATTTAGATCCTTAATGAGCAAGCTAGAGGGGAAAGTGACCAAAAAAGTTCCGTAACGTATTATGTGGCATTAAACTGTCTAATATAAGCTAATTCATGGTTCTTGTTCTATATTTTATGCTATAGCTGGTGTTTCAAAAATCTCAATAATCTGCTAGTGTAAAAATGTCAGTATGACCCAGCTGTAAATAACACTGATCTTTCTAAAATAAGAAATGATCCCACCCGTCAATCTATGTCACATTTATTAAGTGAGTAAGTAAGTAAGTAAGAGCCTTTATTGTCTCTTCAAGAGAGAAATTTGTCTTGGGCACAAAGTCTGGCAATTCACATCGACTTATACACACAATGGACAACACAAAATACATTTAACGTTTAACATCCACACAACAGCATTCATAATAAATATTACCACACACACACCCACCCATAGACACACACACACACACACACACACACAACCCCATCACCCCCCCCCCCTCCCTTTCTGAGAAAATTAAAAGACCAGGGAATAAAATTGCACTTAACATGATACCACGGGTGGCAAAGCCTAAAAACCTAACACCCCCACCCCAACACCCCCACACTACCTACTATTGAGTAATTTAATAGACCAAGGAACCATTGACAGTTTAAACCTATTTGTCCTGCAGTTTGGCAGCCTATATCTTCTTCCTGATGGTAAGAGTTCATATTCTCCATGCAAAATATGTTCATCATCCTCTACGATTTTCAGTCCCTGCCTCCTCACTGCCTCATCCAATAAAACCTGAAGCGATGTGGGAGGGGGCATGCCCATTATCTTCCCTGCTCTCTTAATAAGGGTTTGTAATTGGGCTTTCAGTTTCACAGACAGGTTCCACAGACAAGTGATAGGAAATTACTGAAGTATTATTGAAGAGTTTTTAAACATACCGGAAATGTTAAGGAGCTAAACAATGACTGTTGCAGCTTTTTACATCTCACTGTTCTTCAAAGACTTTCAGTAATATCTGACTAACTGAGTAGCTCTTTGTCATTTTCATATCTGATGACGTCTTTGCCTACTTTCCAAAGGAATTTGCATAACAGATGACAGGTGTTCAGAGATAGTTGCTGCACTTGGTGGCAAATTTTAACCCTGTAGAACTTGGAGAAGGTACCAAGTGATGGAGTGGCATGGTGGTGGCATATAGGAGCCAGTCGCTGATCAATTTTTTCAAATTATGAGCAGGTTGCAGCACTCCAGACCCAAAGATTACTCCTGGCACTGATCATACATTTGTGATACGTCTTCTAGCTGTAGATTGATTGCTATGCCTGTGGCCTCATTGATAAAACGTTCTTACGCACAGATTTGATCGTAGAACACGTGTACGCTCAAATCCATACCAAAGTTCAGACTTGCCTATAAAAAGTCCTTGACATGGAAAAGTACTTAGTTCCATGTAAAGTCCCAACTTGGCGTATGCATGTTTCCTTGTGGCAATATTGGAGTATTGCAGGTATTTGGAAATCTAAGAACGTCATCTGCTGCATAATTATTTATCATTATGATTATTATTAGTAGTAGTAAATGTTGTAGTTGTATTGCCAGATTGAACACATTGCTTACACTAAAAAACAATAAAATGTTGTAAAACCTTAACAAAATTGGTGTAATCCATCACAATAAATATTTGACATTGACTCAGTGTAGTAATTTAGATTATAGGCGAAACTGAATAAATTATTTACATCGAGTCAATGTCAAATATTTACAACCCCGATTCCAAAAAAGTTGGGACAAAGTACAAATTGTAAATAAAAACGGAATGCAATGATGTGGAAGTTTCAAAATTCCATATTTTATTCAGAATAGAACATAGATGACATATCAAATGTTTAAACTGAGAAAATGTATCATTTAAAGAGAAAAACTAGGTGATTTTAAATTTCATGACAACAACACATCTCAAAAAAGTTGGGACAAGGCCATGTTTACCACTGCGAGACATCCCCCTTTCTCTTTACAACAGTCTGTAAACGTCTGGGGACTGAGGAGACAAGTTGCTCAAGTTTAGGGATAGGAATGTTAACCCATTCTTGTCTAATGTAGGATTCTAGTTCCTCAACTGTCTTGGGTCTTTTTTGTCGTATCTTCCGTTTTGTGATGCACCAAATGTTTTCTATGGGTGAAAGATCTGGACTGCAGGCTGGCCAGTTCAGTACCCGGACCCTTCTTCTACGCAGCCATGATGCTGTAATTGATGCAGTATGTGGTTTGGCATTGTCATGTTGGAAAATGCAAGGTCTTCCCTGAAAGAGACGTCATCTGGATGGGAGCATATGTTGCTCTAGAAGCTGGATATACCTTTCAGCACTGATGGTGTCTTTCCAGATGTGTAAGCTGCCCATGCCACACGCACTAATGCAACCCCATACCATCAGAGATGCAGGCTTCTGAACTGAGCGCTGATAACAACTCGGGTCGTCCTTCTCCTCTTTAGTCCGAATGACACGGCGTCCCCGATTTCCATAAAGAACTTCAAATTTTGATTCGTCTGACCACAGAACAGTTTTCCACTTTGCCACAGTCCATTTTAAATGAGCCTTGGCCCAGAGAAGACGTCTGCGCTTCTGGATCATGTTTAGATACGGCTTCTTCTTTGAACTATAGAGTTTTAGCTGGCAACGGCGGATGGCACGGTGAATTGTGTTCACAGATAATGTTCTCTGGAAATATTCCTGAGCCCATTTTGTGATTTTCAATACAGAAGCATGCCTGTATGTGATGCAGTGCCGTCTAAGGGCCCGAAGATCACGGGCACCCAGTATGGTTTTCCGGCCTTGACCCTTACGCACAGAGATTCTTCCAGATTCTCTGAATCTTTTGATGATATTATGCACTGTAGATGATGATATGTTCAAACTCTTTGCAATTTTACACTGTCGAACTCCTTTCTGATATTGCTCCACTATTTGTCGACGCAGAATTAGGGGGATTGGTGATCCTCTTCCCATCTTTACTTCTGAGAGCCGCTGCCACTCCAAGATGCTCTTTTTATACCCAGTCATGTTAATGACCTATTGCCAATTGACCTAATGAGTTGCAATTTGGTCCTCCAGCTGTTCCTTTTTTGTACCTTTAACTTTTCCAGCCTCTTATTGCCCCTGTCCCAACTTTGAGATGTGTTGCTGTCATGAAATTTCAAAATGTCTCACTTTCGACATTTGATATGTTGTCCATGTTCTATTGTGAATACAATATCAGTTTTTGAGATTTGTAAATTATTGCATTCTGTTTTCATTTACAATTTGTACTTTGTCCCAACTTTTTTGGAGTCCGGGTTGTGCTTCAATTCTTTAAGCTGATTTTTACACATTTTATTTTACACGTTTTACTAGTGTATCTCAAAGTATTGAAATTGGTCCAAAGTCCTCTTTTCAAATGAAAGTAAATTTTGCATTTCATTTGGGAATCAAAGTCCTAGAGTTTGGAGGAAGAGCGGAGAAGCACAGAATCCAAGGTGTTTGAAGTCCAGTGTGAAGTTTCTGCAGTGTGTAATGATTTGGAGTGCCATGTCATCAGCTGGTGTTGATCCACCATGTTTTATCAAGTCCACTGAGCAACAGTCCAGTTCTTTCTCTCCTTAGCCCAGGTAAGACTCTTCTGACATTGTCTCTGGTTCAGGAGAGGCTTGATAATTAGGAATGTGACAGTTGTAGCCCCTTTCCTGAAGACGTCTGTGTGTAGTGGCTCTTAATGCACTGACACCAGCCTCAGTCTACTCCTTGTGTAGCTCTTTCAAGTTCTTGAATCAACTTTTCTTGACAATCCCTGTTGCATAAAGTGACTATGGAATTGAAAAATGCCCTATATAAGGTACATTTTATTACTATTATGCATTTTCTTTTCACTGTGTAGTTGTATTGCTGTTTAGTGCCAGGTCCAACTTTTGGAATTAAGGTTGTCAAGAGTGATTGCTCTTCTTAATGGTTTTCTGCAATGATGATGATTGGATCATGCATGGTGTTTTCTTTAGAGGGGTCTGTATTGTCTTTTATTGATGCTTCCCTCATGCTCCAATTAAATTAAATTAAATCTCTTCTTTCCCTGGCTTCTCTGGTTTCCACGAGTATATGATCTCACGATGGTATATAGATGGTTTGTAAAGTGTCTACACTGTACTAATCTTATATTATTACTAAAAAGAAATTATCCAAAGAAATGTCATTTATTTATCCCAAAATCATGTCAAAACATTTCCCGTTAAGTCATAGGAAATAACCTAAGAACTGAAGTAGAGTACTGAAACATGCCTGAGATGTAAAGAAGGTAAACAATATTTGAGTTTTTTACATCTCTGTGTCCTTCAGAAGCTTTCTGTGATGCGTGAAAAACTGAACTGCTAGTTGTTTTCTTTCAGACTTAATGACTTGCGCAAACTGCCATGTCCTTGTTCACCTACTTTACATAAAAAATGTACTTAAATCAAATGAGTTCGATGCTAAGGGTCCTGCGCAATATCTTGGCTGTTCCTAGGACTGTGCTTTTCTGGACAGAGATCTCGGATGTTGTTCCTGGGACCTGTTGGAGCCACCTCTCCCAGTTTGGGGGTCACTGCACCGAGGGCTCTTATCACCAAAGGGACCACAGTTGTCATCTTCCACATCTGTTCTACCTCTTCTTTCAGCCCTTGATACTTATTGAACTTTTCAAGTTCCTTTTTCCTGATGTTATTGTTACTTGGTATTGCCACATCTATCGCCACACCCTTGTTCTCCCATTTGTCCACCACTACCATGTCTGGTTGGTTAGCCACTACCAGTTTGTCCGTCTGTCCTATGGGATCTTAGCTTGGTCATTCTCAACCACCTTCCGAGGTGTGTCCCACTTTGACCTTGGGACTTCCACTCCATACTTGGCCCAGATGTTTCTGTACACTATGCAGCCACTTGATTATGGTGTTCCATTTACACTCTTTTTACTAGCATCTTACACCCTGCTGTTATGTGCTGGATTGTCTTGGGGGCATGTTTGCACAGTCTGCACCTGGGGTCCTGCCTTGTGTGGCAGACCCCGGCCTCTATTCATCTTGTGCTTTGGGCCTGTTCCTGTGCAGCTATGATTTGTGCCTCTGTGCCATCTTCCAGTCCAGTTTTATCTCGCCACTGTTAGGATTTTTCAATATCAGCCACTTCTTCTAGCTGCTGGTGGTACAGCCCATGCAGTGGTTTGTCTTTCCATGATGGTTCCTCTTGCACTTCCTTCTTGGGTTTCTACTGCTTGAGGTATTCACTAAGCACTTCATCATTTGGGGTCATCTCCCTGATGTACTCGTGGATCTTTGTTGTTTCATCCTGGCTAGTGGCTCTGATGCTCACTAGTCCTCGGCCTCCTCCTTTCCTCTTAGCGTACAGCCTCAGGATGCTAAACTTGGGGTGAAACCGTCCGTGCATTGTCAAGAGTTTTCTTGTCCTGATGTCGGTGGCCTCCATCTCCTCCTTTGGCCAGCTTATTATGCCAGCAGGGTATCTGATGCCTGGCAGAGGCCTGGACCTTGGCCTTCCCATTCAGCTGACTTCTCAGGACTTGCCTTACCCTTTGTAGGTATTTGGTTGTTGCTGCTTTCCTAGCAGCCTCTTCATGGTTGTCATTTGCCTGCGGGATTCCAAGGTACTTGTAGTTGTCTTCCACATCTCCTATTATGCCATCTCATAGCAGCACCCCCTCAGTTCTGACTGGCTTCCTGCTCCTTGTTACCATCCGGGTACACTTATCTAGTCTGAATGACATTCTGATCTCGCTGCTGTAGGTCCTGGTGGTGTAGATCAGTGAGTTGATGTCTCCCTCAGACATGGCATACAGTTTGATGTCATCTATGTAGAAGAGGTGGCTGATGGTTGCTTCATTTCGCAGTCTGTATCCATAGCTGCTCTTGGTGATGATCTGGCTGAAGGGGTTCAGTACTATGCAGGACAGCAGCAGGGACAGGGCGTCTCCTTGGTATATGCCGTGCTTGATGGTGACCTGTGTTATTGGCTTGAAGTTGGTCTCTAGGTTTGTTTTCCCACACCTCATCGAGTTCTTGATGAAGGTTCTGAGTCCTGTTGATGATGTACAGTTTCAAGCATTCCAGGATCCATGTGTGGGGCATCAAGTCATCAGCTTTCTTGTAGTCAATCCAGGCAGTGCACAGATTGGTATGTCTGGTTCTGCAGTCTTGAGCTACTGCACTGTCTACCAGTAGCTGATGTTTTGCTCCTTGGGTGTTCCTACCAATTCCTTTCTGGGCCTCACTCCTGTATAGAGATCTTGCAGTCACGTGACCGGAAAGTACACAACCGCCATCTTGTCGGTCAAAAACACCGCTGAATACTGCTGCACTCGTGTACAGAATGGATCAATTTCAACCGACGGACTACACGGCTCATTTTTCTAATGAACAGATAACTAGATATATGTCTAAAATAAACGATCTACAGATTTGTGACCCTTATGGCTTACCGGACGGAGTTTTCACGACCGGATTTTGAACTGCCAGCGGAATACCCAGACGTGTATAATTACCTCATTAACTTTCCCTCGCTGTTCAGTGGTGAAGCACTGCGTGCTTATAAATCTCTGGACAGTTATCTTTACAGAAATTCAGGATTTGTCAGCGACTCAGATATGGCATCTTGTAAACAAGAATCCTCATTGGATGGGTAAGTCACTTAAGTATTGAGTATAGCACTGACCAGCCGATTATAGAATAGAATAAGGTAATTCCAAATCGTCTGTCTTGTTTACATGGATCTGGCGTTGGAGAGGTAGAGGCTTGGCAGTGGAGGTTTGAGTGGCTGTTTTCTGAGCTTAGTCAACAGGCCGGCTCTGCAGCCTCGCTTCCGCTCCCGGCACCGCCTCCTTCGCTTTGCTTCCGATAACAATCCACGGAGACCCCGCTGGTCTCGCTATCTCGTCCGGAATGTTTGTTTTTTTTTCTCGTCCGGAATGTTGTGCATGCAATGGAAATCGCTACAAACCGTCATTTTCTGCTGGAAACCAATGTCCAGTAAGTCCATACGGTTGTAGTGGATATTGAAGTCCGGTACAGACGAACAACACGCAAAAATACACACAAAAAACATAAAAAACGTGCACAGGTAGGGAGAGCTTGTAGCCGCAGCCGTTGTAGTAGAATTGTATATAGTAGGGTTTTCCAGAAGAAAAGGTAGAAGTAAAAGCAGAAGTAGAACCAGAAGTAGAAGGCGGAATATGGCGTTTGACCGACACGATGGCGTCTGTCACAATCTGGATCGGCTGTGACGTCACATGCAAGTGCTCCATTGAGTCATGTGCCTACTCATTTTATCCGCTATAATGCCTGACAGGAGCTTCCATGTTGTGCAGAGGCAGGTTATTGGGTGGTAGTTGGATGGGTCTGCTCCCTTCTGTGGGGCCTTCAGGATCAGGACTGTCCGGCCTTCAGTCAGCCATTCTGGGCGAGTCCCATCCATGAGCAGCTGGTTCACCTGTGCTGCCAAGCGCTCATGTAGTAAGGTTAGCGTCTTTAACCAGTAGGCGTGAACCATATCCGGGCCTGGTGCTGTCCAGTTCTTCATTTTCGAGACTCTTACTTGGATGTCTTGTTCAGGGAGATTGCTGTATTTGGCTCTCAGGTCTATTAGCCTCTGAACACTATAGTTATGCGATTTTTTTTTTTTTCCCTTCTCCCATATCCCGTTCCGGTATTGTTCAGTCTCCAGCCTTGGTGGATCTGGAACCATGTTGTTGTTACCCTGTCACTGGGTGTATGCCTTTGATCTTTGCTTGTGTACCTCCTTAGACAGGTAGCCAGGGCTGTGAGTCTTTGGCAGTCTCTAGGGCCTTCAGGTACGGACAGCTTGCTGTATTTATGCTTGATTGGTACTTGGGGGGGGGACCCAAAAAAACAGCAAAACTTTTGTAAACCTTTGGGGAATTTTTATTTCAGTTTGGTCTACAAAAACTTTTACACCCAAGTTTCCGAAAATATTAATAAATTAGCCTACTTTTGCTATACTGTTACATCCAATAATGCTTTTTAACAAACACTGGCAGCTGTCGTCACACTCATTTACATCCTCACACTCGCTGTGAAAGTAAAATAAAAAAATTGAAGCACATCATTTTTAAATAAAGACTGAAGATCCAGGTAAAAGCATAAGCCAGTTTTCATTATAAAAATTTATTCGATATTTACAAATCCATCATACAAAAGAAACATCTGTTTAAACCAGAAGAATTTCAAGCTCTCTCTTCACACACAAACGTTGTGCAGGTGCTCAGACGTACTCGCCACAGTCAGATATAATCACCTTCTGTTTGGGTTTGCCATCTTTATTTCCCTGAGCCTACGAAGAAAACCCAGAAGCAGCCATTAACGTAAACATTCAAATCTAATGCTCTTAAATTATCCTTAAATACAGTCGCCAGGACATGTTCAGGGTATCAGTTGCGCTTCTTCAGTCTTTCACTGGACTCTCTTACACACGTTTCCAGAAATAGGATATGAAGCCAAAAAAATCTGTTTTTTTTTTCTTTAAATAACATCACTAATGATCATCTAAAAGAGCAGCACGAAGATAATCATACACTGAGAATCACACACACACACCTCCATGGCCCGCATCACGTCCATGCCCTCCAGCAGCTCTCCGAACACCACGTGCTTGCCATCCAGCCAGTCCGTTTTATCACAGGTGATGAAGAACTGTGAGCCATTTGTGTTCGACCCAGAGTTCGCCATTGAGAGCAGACCTACACACACACACAGATGTATCGTACATATTCACATCCTCTCAATCCTAATTTTAAATACACAACATGCAAACGAGTCCGTCCAGGAAATCCGCTAAATATTTATGAGCCACAAGGTGAGAAGTTTTCTCCTTGGGTCTGACCACGAAAACTCTGACACAACCTTAATAAAAGACTAAAGGAGGACCATCGTCAGCTTTGAGACGACGTCTGTGATTTTCACTTCGTACAGATCCTCACCTGGGCCGGTGTGTTTGAGCACAAAGTTCTCGTCGTCAAACTTGCGTCCGTAGATGGACTTGCCGCCGGTGCCGTTGTGGTTGGTGAAGTCTCCTCCCTGACACATGAACTGAGGGATGATTCTGTGGAAGCTGCTGCCCTTGAAGCCGAAACCTTTCTCGTGTGTACAGAGGCAGCGGAAGTTCTCTAGCGCAAAGAAGCACAATGAATAAAATTGACACCGAGCTGCTAAAGGTGCAGCTCACTGCCAGTGTTGAATTATAAAATCACAAAAAGCTTCAGTTAACTTAGAAAACTAAACGTTTTCTTTTTCCATCAGTGTTCATGAAGTCAAGAGAAGAAGAGGGGAGAAAAGGAAGACTGACAGCTGATCGTCCTCAGGATTTGATTTTGTGTAATAGCGACACCCAGTGGTTGAGTCAGGAACTTCATTTAACTTTCTCAAAACAATCACTGATTAATTTGTGCTAGCAGTACTGGAGTAATTGTTACTCTCACTCAGGATCTTTCTATTTTCTTCTTTTGATTATCCTAACCTTTTTAGGATGCTATTTCACATGAAGAATACCTCTGCGTTAAATTACTTTGCTGTGACTTTTGGTGCTGATCTGGATCACCAAACTGGAATTTTTTTCAATCACTTATAACTGAAAAAATCATGAAAATTGACAAATCGGTTCAGGGAACCTGCTGGAATATTTTATAATTGCACTCGTACCTGCTGTCATGGGCACCACATCTGCTCTGAGTAACATGCGCAGTCTTCCTGCAGGTTTATTACCGATCTTGATGTCCATGTAGACCTGTGGGTTCACCCTGCCCTTCTTCGCTGGTAGTTCACCCTGAACACACACACACACACAACCAATCAATAACATCATCATGTGAACCTTTATTTAACTGTTAAAAGTATAAAGGAAAGCTTGTCAATCGTTTTACTGACCAACTTAATTGCATTTTGTAAATATAAACAAAATTTACTTTTTGATGTCTTTTGGATTTGAGTCATTATTACATCACCGTTCCTTTAATCAGTCCCCCCAGGATTTCGTGGGCCTTTTTGTGATTGTTGCAGGCTAAAATGTCTGATGTTGCGGGGGGTTTTCCAAAAAATTGCGATGAAAGTTGCGGTGTTTTTTAGGTTTTTGTTGCGATTACATTGCGGGAGGAAGTGAAAGTTGCGAGAAATTGTTGCGAT
Source organism: Neoarius graeffei (assembly GCF_027579695.1). Taxonomy (NCBI): domain Eukaryota; kingdom Metazoa; phylum Chordata; class Actinopteri; order Siluriformes; family Ariidae; genus Neoarius; species Neoarius graeffei. The sequence continues at coordinate 5,774,765 of NC_083579.1, read as the reverse complement.
TTTCTCTTTTTGTGATTAAAATTGAGTGATATGTTAAATATTAAGTTATTACTGAAAAACTATTGATTAAAAAAAACAGACACTGAGAAATGGTCCTATAAACAACTTTACCAATATAAAAGATTACCAGGACTACAAAACTGCAGAAAAATAGGCTTTACTTATCCAAATGCACCTGTTGGTTCAAAAGTTAAAGTGCAGAGAACCTCACAGCACAACATGAAGTTCCCTTAAAATATAATATAAATGCCTCAGTTTTCATGTAAGAAAAAAAACTATTAATACTAGTACTGTGTGCAGGCAGTCTCTCCTGAAGACTAAATTAAACAATAATTATAAACTAATTAAATAAATGGCTCAGGCTTCATAGAAGAAAAAAACAATTTGAACAGAATCTCACAGTATGATGCTGAAGCTGCCTAAACAATGGAAAATAAAATACCATTTTGGCAAAAATGTTGGCATCCATTAATTTCTTGTATCAAGTAAAAAAAATAATGTAAAGTGCACACAGTCCTTCACTGTAAACATCACACACTTTCAGTAACAGAATTTAAGCCTACAGAAACACTGACTCACGCATCATGCAGTGTTGCCAGATACTGCTGACGTTTTCCAGCCCAAAATATGTTCAAAACCCGCCAAAATGCACTTAAAACCACCCAATCTGACAACACTGCGCACATGCTGCTTCTCTTGAACGTATACACGGAAGTAAGGTGGAAGGTAGTTTGTCGACGTCACCTCAAGACGATGCCAATGATTGGTCAAATTTGCAGGAAAGTTGCGGTGATTGGATATAATTGCAACACCGCCCTGAATTCGCGGGGATTGGTTGAATTTGCGTTGAAGTTGCAAATCGCAACATCGCGAAATCCTGGAGGGTCTGTTTAATGACACTTTTTAATCGTATGGGATCTGAGGATACTAATTGTTGCAGTTTTGCAATTGGAATTTGTCCGTTCTTGCTTGATACAAGACTTCAGCTGATCGACAGTCTGTGGTCACCGTTGTCCGATTCTCCTCTTCATGATGCGCCGTATATTCTCAATAGGACACAGATCTGGATTGGCAGCAGGCCAGTCAAGCGCACGCACTCTGTCTACGAAGCCATGCTGTTATAGCCCGTGCAGATTGAGGCGTGGCATTGTCTCACTCAAATAAGCATGGACTTCACAGGAAGAGCCGTTGCCTTGATGAACGTCTCTCTAAAACCCCAATATAATCAATCAATGGTACCTTCACCCATGCTGTGGGCACTGATGCCCCCATACCATCATAGATGTTGGCTTTTGCACCTTTCTCTGATAAACCGGATGGTCGTGTTCACCTTTGGCACTGAGAAAACGAGCTGAAACGTGACTCATCTGACCACAGCACACTGTCTTTCGGCGCATCTGAGATGAGTTCATCAGGCCCAGAGAAATCAGCAGGGTTTTTGTATAGAATTGCACTGATGACTTCCTCCTTGTGTAATACAGTTTCAGGTTGCATTTCTGGATGCAGCGGTGGACTGTGTTCAGTGAAAACGGTTTTCTGAAGTCCTCCTGAGCCCATGGGGCTATATTTGTCACGTTAGCATGATGGTTTCTCAGGCAGTGCCACATGAGGGCTCGAAGGTCACACCCATTCAAGTGGTTTCCGACCTCGCCCTTTACACACTGAGACGTCTCTGAATCTTTTCTTTTCACAATATTATAGACTGTAGATTTTGAAAGATCTAAAATCTTGCATTGAGAAACGTTCTTTTTGAATTGACGAACAATTCTCTCACGAATTTTAATAATATGCAATTTATTTAGCGCCTATACAAATATGATCCAAGCGCATTACAATCAGAAACTAGTAAATGATTCAATAACTAACTAAAGACTAATAACTTAAACTAGATTAAAAGCGAGCCTTAAAAAAAAAAAAAAACGGTGTCTTCAGTCTGGCTTTGCAAACATTAACGTTCTCGGAAATATGCACATGGTCAGGCAATTTATTCCAAAGAAACAGAGCATGTGAAGAAAAAGACCCGAAGCCATAATTGTTCAGTCTGTAGGAGACTGGGACAAGCCGGATAGCAGAAGTAAAGGAACGCAAGGTTCTTCTAGGTCTATAATACACTGTCAAAAGCTCTTGTAGGTAGGAAAGAAGGCGCGAGACCATTCAGACATTTAAAAGTAGATTAATCTTGAACATAATTCTAAATTCAACTGGCAGCCAATGCAGCTCCTGTAAGACAGGCGTTATGTGATCGTATTTGCCCTTCATACGAAGAACCCGGGCTGCAGCGCTCCGAACCGTCTGAAGTTGGTTGACTAAACATTTAGGAAAGCCAAAAAGCAGAGCATTACAGCTCTCTCTCCATCTTCGAGCACACAAAAGCATGAACTAAAATCTTGGTAGTCTCTAAAGAGAAGTGCTGTTTTATTCTAGCAACAATCCCGAGATGGTAGAAGGCAGATTTAACAACAGAGTTGACGTGATTAGTCAGACAGAGTTGAGTCAAAAATGACTCCGATGTTCCGAGCATGAATAGAAGTATAAACAGTATCGTCACCAAACCCAGTGATGGTGACTGTTCAGATTTATCCTCGTTAAGTTTAAGTCTGGTGATTTGGTACAAAGCAGTGAGCCACGCCCCATCCTTCCTTCCAAAGACCGAACCCTTGGTGCTACTTCTTTTAGACCCAGTCATGTGACCAATTCACCTGCTTATTGTGGAGTCTTCCACAATGGTGTTAGTGGAATATACAATAAACTTTTCAGTCTTTTGTCTCCGTCTCAACTTTGAGTGTGTTGCAGACATCAAATTCTAACTTCAAATCATTAGTTTTCTTTTTTCAGACATGTAAAAGTTTTTTCCTTTACCTGACATGTTTCGACGGTGTATCTTCCGTCTCCATCAGAGGGTCACCCGGATGTTGGTGTGTGACGTGCTTTTGTAATCAGCTGATGTTACGGAGGTGTGGCCTCCCTGTCGGTCACACCTCCCGCTGTCAGTGTTGCCCCCTCAGGACGGCGCTGCAGGTGTGGGAGAGCATGTACGCCCCCTCATCCCTGTTTATTGTTCTTGGGCTACGCGTTCTGATTTCTATTGACTCCTTAATCCAACGGTGGAACCTGTTATTCTCTTCTTGTATGATTTGAGCATTGTCCCAGTCCATTATATGATTTTCCCTTCTGCAGTGGTCTGTTATTGCTGATTTGAGGTTCTCTTGCGTGGCTTTATCTTTTATTGCTCTTGTTTGTCTCTGTTCTGTTTCTTTTTCACATTCCTTTTTATGTTCCTTTTTTCGTGTGCTAAAACTCCTTCCTGTCTGCCCAATGTAGGTTTTATTGCATGACTGGCATGGTATTTCATATATGACATTGCATTTATTGTCTGACAGCGGGAGGCGTGACCGACCTGTCAATATTGACAGGGAGGCCACGCCTCCGTAACATCAGCTGATTATAAAAGCACGTCACACACCAACATCCGGGTGACCCTCTGATGGAGACGGAAGTTACACCGTTGAAACATGTCAGGTAAAGGAAAAAACTTTTACATGTCTGAAAAAAGAAAACTAATGATTTGATTTAATAAGAAGACATAATGAATGTAACACATCTAAAATCTAACTTCATTCGTATTTAAAAAAATAAAAATACAGCTGGTCAGTAAAACTTTTGAAAATCTTTTCTTTGTACTTTTGTCAGGTTTTTATTGCATTTTGGGAAAAAAACATTCCAATGTTTCCCAAATGGGGTTTGTATAATGACATTCCATGCGTTTTGCTGAGACGTAAACCAATCACAGCTCGTCTTTTTCCTTTTACCTCTTGGGTCGGGGTTTTGGTCGCTTCTCCGGTTGGCTCCGCCTCCTCGGCCTCCTCTATCGTCTTCCCTGAGAACTTCTTCAGCCAATCATCATCAGACCAGACTGTGAGGAGGGGGGAAAAAACAAACCCTAATGCATAAAAACACTACGCAAAGACAACGAGTAGAAATTAATTAAAACCTGTAGCCTACGCGAAACGTGGAAAACGTTTAAAAGCATGCGTTTGCACTGACCAGGTCGAGACGAGCCCTCTTTAATCCTCATGGGTTTGGCGACGTTCACTCTGATGGTCCGACCAAAGAGCTCCGACTCGTTCTAAGAAACGCGGCGATAAAAATCGAATTATTTCACCACAAAGTAGCTGTGTGAGAAGAAATAATACAGCCGAGGCTATACACTGAACTCGTGCGCTTCCTGTCTTATTAATTAAAAGGTGTAGCAGTAATTTGTGTCTTTTCCACCAGCTATTAATCCATTTCCTGAGTCCAAATCAGATTGAATTGGATTGTTCTCACTGCACATAATTAAACAAACCAAAAAAATAAAAACGTTGGCTGAAAACATCTTCCTAAAATGCTTTCATTCATTGGACCGAATTACAAAAAGTTAAAAACATTGCCAAGTGTGTACAAATGATTTCATTCAATCTTACCATGTTGTCAATGGCCGCTGCAGCATCCTGGTAAATAATATGGTGTTTAAAAAAAAAAAAAGACAAAGTTTCCATTAGATCTCTGATTAGAACAATACAGAAATATTTCCAGCAGATTGCATTTTGTCCTCGTGTTTATGAGCTGAATGGAAAAACGAATAGCAATGAAACTAATAAAATAATCAAAACCAAAAGTGATCACCTCAGCCAGCTCAAACTCGATGAAGGCAAAACCACGATGCTTCTCTGCGAGGAAAATAAACACCGAGTTCAGCTCAATAATCATAAATCACATGATGGTTTTGATACAGTTCCGACAAAAACACTTCTATCCCACTGAGATGAATGTCTTTGTTTGTTATTATTATTATTACCAGTTTCATAATCCAGAGGGATCTGAATATCTGTGATGTCGCCAAATGGAATGAACGCTGCATGCAAGACTTTCTCATCCACTTCTTCTGCTAAACCACCTAAAACACACATTTACACACACGTTACAGTCCTAATAGGACTAAATCACAGAGTAGACATGTATTCCACTTATGTTGTGCATTTATACTGAAAACTATCCGAGTAAACCTTCACTCTCAGGAATAAAGATATTAAACAGAACTGTTCCTCATCACTGATATGGTACCATTAAAGTGTATATCCTGGACCAATTTTTTTTTAATATATATGAAAGTATGTCCAGAAGGGTAATTTTGCACAAGGCCATCTGTCTACAGCAGAAAAAAAATTAAAAAACAAAACGTGTCTGGAGCCAGATTCGTGACGTTACCTGCGGAAGCGCCAGCAGGCTGCGAGAGCTTTGCACGGTTTCAGTGCACAGCCTGTGTAGAACAAGCGCTCCCATTTCTCTCTCATTGTCCGGTCTTTTGGGAAACGATGAGTACTAATCCCATCAAGATTGGTGTTGCTACACCCTCCTACGATACATCTGTTAACCATTTTAATAATTACACAATAACGTTGAAGAAATTTGCAGAAAACCACCAGGTCGTTTTCTCATAAACAAACCAGCGCTGACGTAGGATTCAGAAGGAGGCGTCCCGCACGCGACGTCACGAAAATCAATGTTTGCCGGGAAATCCAAATGCCAAGTTTTTTCAGAGGCGGACCAATTCGCCTCAAATGGCTCGATTTCGACTGAATTTTTCCGGTATTACACAAGGTAAAAAAATTGCACAAAACGTGACAGATATTTGACCAAAGTTTCATATAAAATAGGAGAATTACATTGATCTTGCTCCTGAATTTACCCGTGATATGCACTTTAATTAATCTTTTGTACCTTTAATATACGTATCTTCATCAGGAAACATGAACTTGGTGAGCCTTAGTAGTCAGTGCGCATGCGCCAGCTTGCGTGCAGCCTGCGGCGAACGCTCCTGATCCCTTTTCTCCATTTTTCCTACTTGTCTTATCTTCGCTTTTTTTTTTTTTGTTGCTATTATTCTCCAGCATGGTGGTGTAGTGGTTAGCGTTGTCGCCTCACAGCAAGAAGGTCCTGGGTTCGAGCCCCTGAGCCGGCGAGGGCCTTTCTGTGTGGAGTTTGCATGTTCTCCCCGTGTCCGCGTGGGTTTCCTCCGGGTGCTCCGGTTTCCCCCACAGTCCAAAGACATGCAGGTTAGGTTAACTGGTGACTCTAAATTGAGCGTAGGTGTGAATGTGAGTGTGAATGGTTGTCTGTGTCTATGTGTCAGCCCTGTGATGACCTGGCGACTTGTCCAGGGTGTACCCCGCCTTTCGCCCGTAGTCAGCTGGGATAGGATCCAGCTTGCCTGCGACCCTGTAGAAGGATGAAGCGGCTAGAGATAATGAGATGAGATTATTCTCCGTTACCATAACACTGTAATCAAGCCACCATGAGGGTTGCAAGAGTTTGTGTTTTTGCTCGCAGTCGCCAAACTTTTTTTCAGCGCAGCGACACAACAACTTCATGCCGCCCACATTGTTTAGACCAGCGATCAGCTAATCGAACTGAAGCCGGCCGCTCTAGCGACAAGAGCGGAGGAGATCCCCATGGTAATTTGGCAGAAAACAAAAAAAAACACAGAGGATGCAGAGGAAATAAGAAGCTACGGAGGAAGAGGGTGGCTTTGAGACAACGGAAGCTTACTGAAAAATCTTATAAGCCGTGTCTCCCCTCTATCATTATGGGGAACGTGAGGTCCCTCGGGAATAAAGTGGACGAGCTGACAGCACTGGTCCAGAGTCAGACGGAGTATCGGGAGTGTAGTTTTAGTTTAATGTGCTTCGTGGAGACATGGCTGCACCGGGATGTTCCCGACGACAACGCTACAATCAAGGGCTTCCATACGGTGCGTGCGGACAGAGACTGCGCCAGGAACGCGGCGGTCTCAAAAGTAGCCAGTCACCGGCGGCAAATCGCCGGCTATTGTCAGTCGAGTCACAAAATTTAATATTAAATATTTCTGACAGCAAAAAAAGTTGTGAACGTAAATTACATCCACTATGTCATGTATGTCCGTTGCCGCGTCAACTGTGTTTACATCCTCGACACGAGTGCAGCCATTACTGCTGCCTGTGCTGCCAGATTGCGGGTTTTCCCGCCCAATTTGGGCGGTTTTAAGTGCATTTTGGCGGGTTTTGAACATATTTTGCGCTGGAAAACGTCAGCAGTATCTGGCAACATATTTTTTTACTTAATACAAGAAATTAATGGATGCCAACGTTTTTGCCAAAATGGTATTTTATTTTCCATTGTTTAGCCAGCTTCAGCATCATACTGTGAGATTCTGTTCAAATTGTTTTTTTTCTTCTATGAAGCCTGAGCCATTTATTTTATTAGTTTATAATTATTGCTTAATTTAGTCTTCAGGAGAGACTGCCTGCACACAGATTAATAGTGTTTTTTCTTACATGAAAGCTGAGGCATTTATATTATATTTTAAGGTAACTTCATGTTGTGCTGTGAGGTTCTCTGCACTTTAACTTTAGAACCAACAGGTGCATTTGGATAAGTAAAGCCTATTTTTCTGCATTTTTGTAGTCCTGGTAATCTTTTATATTGGTAAAGTTGTTTATAGGACCATTTCTCAGTGTCTGTTTTTTTAATCAACAGTTTTTCAGTAATAACTTAATATTTAACATATCACTCAATTTTAAACAACCCCCGCGCCTCCCCCATAGTCTCCAAAATTTCTGTGGGAAACACTGGCGTGCGCAACAACGCTAATCAAGCTTAAGCTAGACGACCCGCCTCAAATACCCGTCCCGGGTAAATGTTATCCCAATTTTAGATGGCCTGTTCCAAACCATCCCGCCCCATGAAAAATTCGTACTTGCATATCTATCTATCTATCTATCTATCTATCTATCTATCTATCTATCTATCTATCCCTGCACGCTTTGCGTGCATTATGTCTGCCGCTGGCAGACATTTTACCATTTTGCACCCTGCTGTAAATTATGGCCCTTTTCCACTACCCTTTTTCAGCTCACTTCAGCTCGCTTCAGCCCGACACGGCTCGCGTTTCGACTACCAAAGAACAGCACGACTCGGCTCGCTTCAGCCCTGCTTAGCCCCTAAAACTCGCACCGTTTTGGAGTGGGGCTGAAGCGAGCCAAAGCGAGCCGAGTGAGGCTGGGGGCGTGAGCAGCCACTCCCCTGTGCACTGATTGGTGAGGAGGAGTGTCCTCACATGCCCACACACGCCCCGCGAGCACGCTGGGATCTGTAAACACTGTAAACCCGGAAGAAGAAGAATTACGAATTACGAGAATTTCTGAAGCCTTATGCGCCTCGCCTCATCTTTCCGCTCTTGGGCAATTCCATGTAAATGTCAACCTCACCATGCAAAAATAAAGCAACATGTAATACATCAAAACCACTCCCAGAGATATCACCTAGGCCTGTATTTTACACATGTGAATAAGTTGAACCAATTTGTAACCAACCTAATATGTCACTGTCAGTCTTTCTTTCTTATAATGTAAAACCCAAGCTAAAATCAACTTTGATCATGTGACGCGGTACGCGGTGGTCCGGACTACCGTTGTGGTCCGGACCACGCCGTTTTCAGGTGTGGTTCGGACCACCAAGTTCAGAAGACAAATAAAAAGTCTTACTGTGAAAATTATTTTTCACTTCCCTCGTGGCAGCTCCCGCTTTTTTACATGCGTTAGAACTGGTATCTTTTATTGCGCGTGTTTTTTACGCATGCATTTCTCTTCCGGTTTGAGAAAAAATAAATGATGTACGACTTTGTAAAAAAACTCGTATTAAATGACAAACACAGTATGATTTTGGTAAGTTTTTATTTATATCGTAATATAATACAGCATACGGTGAACTGGACCTCAATCCAGGAAAAATAATTAATTAATGCCCTCGTTTTGTATGGAAAATACGGTGATCCGGACCACCGCGTACCGCGTCATGTACAATTCTATATTATTGCCACAAGCCACAGAAATGTATGCTAAAATCCACAAAACAGCAAAACAATAGCCATCCTAAATATTATTTAAGAACTTTGATAGTTTTAGCTGATATTTAGAGAGTTTTTCAAAGGGTTATGGTGGTTAAATTGCTGATTTTCTAAACATATGCCATGTCTATTTCAGACGCGTCACATCCATAATGCTGACTTTTCCTTCCGAAACTCTGCATGAAATACAAAATATTTTATACAAAGATTTTTTAATATTCACCTTGGACCCCTCTATCAAATGGATATCTCCATTTCGACATTAGGTTTACGATTTCACAGAGTTTGATAAAAATGTACAGTCACCCAAGAAAAGTGATACTTTTTCTGTCACATCCATAACGCATCTTTTATTGGCATTTTCTGGCATGCCCTAGATGTACTATGGGAATTGTTCTTGTTCTATCACTTCTCCAGTATGGTACAGCCTTAAAATATGCAACACCTGTTTAAATACTGGGAGACAATAAAACATGCACTGGGTCATTTGTTGCCATTTTGAGTTCAAGTGTCACGTCCATAACGCTGGAATTACCCTCTTGCCAGTATCTGTTGGCGTTGTCGGTGACAACAAGCCACAGCACCAAGACCAGCAACACTAACGACTCCATGTTTATTGTTTACTATTCGGGTCGTGAGACTACCGCTTAAAAGCTCACTGATGTCACTGTTTGCGCTGCTTAACGACATCACGTGACGTCCACCCACTTTCGCTAAGTCCACCCACTTCCAGCCAGCACGGTTCAGCGCGGTTGTAGTCGAAATGCAACTCCAACAGCCCCGCTCAGCTCGACTCAGCCCAACTCAGCACGGCACGGCTCAGCCCGACTCAGCCGCGTTTGTAGTGGAAAAGCGGCATTATTTGTACCCTGCTATTCTCCCAAACTTTGAAGCCCCTGGGAACGGTAAGCGCAAAGGGGAAGGGCTTGCCGTCCTTGTGAACAACCGGTGGTGTAACCCAGCTCACATCACCGTGAAGGAGCGCATCTGCAGCCCGGATTTTGAACTGTGTGCTGTCGGACTTCGTCCATATTATCTGCCCAGGGAGTTTTCGAATGTCATCATGGTGGCTGTTTACGTTCCCCCTTCTGCAAACCCGAACACTGCTCGTGACACTATTCACTCTGCAATAACCCGGCTACAGACTCAACACCCGAGTGCATTCATTGCTATCTTGGGTGACTTTAAATCATGTTAATTTGGACAAAACACTTTCCACTTTCACCCAATTTGTGAACTGTCCTACCAGAGAGGGAAGAACAATAGACCTGCTGTATGCTAATGTCAAAGAGGCTTACAGCTGTTGCCCCCTCCCCACCACTGGGCAGGTCAGATCACAACCTGATTCACCTCTCCCCCTGCTATGTGCCTCTGGTGAAGACTGTCCACCACATCAAAGATAGTGAGGAGATGGACAGACGAGGCCAACGAGACACTGCAGGGATGCTTCGAGGTGACGGACTGGCAGACACTGCGTGAGCCCCACGGAGACGACATCAATGGGCTCACAGAGTGCATTACAGGATACATCAACTTCTGTGTGGACACCATTGTCCCAGCTAGGACTGTCAAGGCCTCTGCATGCTCTTGCAACAAGGCTTTCGCAAATAGCTTTTCGCAGACAGTTGTAATTTATCGTTGAGCGGGGAGTAATAGGCGTGCGCAATGTTATTCACCACCACAACGCAAGGGGGCGCGAAGTCACGAAATCGCTAGGAGTAGTTGGTGGGTGTGGTTAGTGGAGTGTTTATCCTCCGGTTACTTATAATGACTAGAACTGGAGTCGTATAGATGTACGTACTTCCTCACTTCCTCGATCAACCGCTCTTCGTGCTGCTCCATCTTCGCTCGTGTTTTTAAAAATAGCGGTCATGAAAACAAAACAAACCGGGAAAGTAGGGAAGCGGAAGTGCGTGTACAGCAGATGTAGAGTGGACCAATCAGAGCCCTCTTGTCTGCGACGCTGTCTGCGGTGGTCACAATTTTTGGGAGGTGCACGCAGAGCGTCTGCGAAGGGGGGGGGCTTCGCAGACGCCATCTGCGAGGACTGGGTTGCCAGCATAAATTGACCTTCATCTGTTACCCCAACAACAAGCCGTGGGTAACGAAGGACATCAAAGCCCTCTTAAATGAGAAGAGGGCTTTCAGAGCCGGCAACAAGGAGGAGGTGCGAGGAGTACAGCGTGAACTGAGAGCAACGATTAGGGAGGCCAAGGAAAAGTACAGGAGGAAGTTGGAGTGGAAACTCCAACAGAACAACATGAGAGTGGAATGAAGACCAGCACTGGTTACAAGTCAACCAACAGTGAAGGAGTGGATAGCAATGTGGAAAGGGCGAATGAGCTGAATCTTTACTTCAACAGATTCTATGGCATGAACCCAACCCACCACCACCACTCTCCTGCAGGACGGTTACAACCACACACTTCACATTCTCTCCCCTCCCCCGCCTCTTCTTGCCCAACCTCATCCCCATTTCAGGACCTCGCTCGCACCTCCTCAACAGACCCCCTGGCTGAGCACCCCCCCCTCCAAGAAACACCATCCCTCCCCCACCCATCACCTCCACACCGATCATCAGCGAGGAGCAAGTGAGAAGACAGCTGAAGAGACTCCATGCAGGAAAATCAGCAGGCCCAGATGGTGTTAGCCCCAGGGCCCTGAAGACCTGCACCCTCCAGCTAAGTGGAGTACTTCAGCATGTCTTCAACACGAGCCTGGGTCTTCAGAGAGTCCCCGTGCTATGGAAGACGTCATGCCTCATCCCTGTACCGAAGAAGCCACGTCCCAGTGACCTCAAAGACTACAGGCCCGCGGCATTGACGTCACACATCATGAAGACCCTTGAGAGACTCATCCTGGAGCAGATCCGGCCTATGGTCCAACCACTTCTTGACCCCCTTCAGTTCACCTACCAGCCCCGTCTTGGAGTAGAGGACGCAATCATCTAACTGCTCAACAAAGTCTATGGCCACCTGGACAAGCCAGCCAGCACTATGAGGATCATGTTTTTTTTATTTCTCCAGTGCTTTTGACACCATCCGGCCGGCTCTGCTGGGTGAGAAGTTGACAGCGATGCAGGTGGATGCCCCACTGGTGTCCTGGATTGTGGATTATTTGACTGGCAGACCACAGTACATGCGCTTGCAGTACTGTGTCTCGGACAGAGTGATCAGCAACACCGGGGCTTCACAAGGGACTGTCCTTTCTCCTTTCCTTTTCACTCTCTACACCACTGATTTCAACTACTGCACGGAGACCTGCCACCTCCAGAAATTTTCTGATAACTCAGCAGTGGTTGGACGTATTACTGGTGGTGATGAGAGCGAGTACAGGATGGTAGTGGACAATTTTGTCACGTGGAGCAGGAAGAACCACCTACAGCTCAACGTGACGAAGACGAAAGAACTGGTGGTTGATCTGAAGAGAATCAGGGCTCTGGTGAACCCTGTTAACATCCAAGGGGTCAGTGTGGACATGGTGGAGGAATATAAGTACCTGGGGGTGTACTTGGATAATAAACTGGACTGGTCCAAAAACGTGGACACAGCATACAAAAAGGGCCAGAGCAGTCTCTATTTTCTGAGACGGCTGAGGTCCTTCAACATCTGCCGAATGATGCTGCGGATGTTCTAGGAGTCTGTGGTGGCCAGCACCATCTTGTACACTGTCGTCTGCTGGTGAAGGACACTAATGGCCCTTTTCCACTACCCTTTTTCAGCTCACTTCAGCTCGCTTCAGCTCACTTCAGCCCGACACAGCTCGCGTTTCGACTACCAAAAACCAGCACGACTCAGCTCGTTTCAGCCCTGCTTAGCCCCTAAAACTCGCACCGTTTTGGAGTGGGGCTGAAGCGAGCCAAGCCGTGCCGAGTGAGGTTGGGGGCGTGAGCAGACACTCCCCTGTGCACTGATTGGTGAGGAGGCGTGTCCTCACATGCCCACACACGCCCCGCGAGCGCGCTGGGATCTGTAAACACCGCAAACCCGGAAGGAGAAGAATTACGAGAATTTCTGAAGCCTTATGTGCCTCCCCTCATCTATACGCTCTTGCCAGTGTCTGTCCGCGTTGTCGGTGACAACAAGCCACAGCACCAAGACCAGCAACACTAACGACTTCATGTCCTCCATGTTTATTGTTTACTCTCCGGGTCGTGAGACTACCGCTTAAAAGCTCACTGATGTCACTGTTTGTGCTGCTTAACGACATCACGCGACGTCCACCCACTTTCGCTAACTCCACCCAATGTGTCCACCCACTTCCAGCCAGCACGGTTCAGCGCGGTTGTAGTCGAAATGCAACTCCAACAGCCCCGCTCAGCCCGACTCAGCACGGCACGGCTCAGCCCGACTCAGCCGCGTTGGTAGTGGAAAAGCGGCATAACAGACTCAATAAGATCATCAGGAAGGCCGGCCATGTTGTAGGCGTGGAGCTGGACTCGCTGACAGTGGTGTTGGAGAAGAGGACACTGTCCAAAATAAAGACAATCTTAGACTGTCCTTCCCACCCTCTACATGAGGAGCTGATCAGCCACAGGAGCACGTTCAGTAAACGGGTGATTCTTCCACGCTGCACATCTGAGAGACCCAGGAAATCATTCCTACCTGCTGCAGTCAAGCTGTACAATGCCACTGTATAACTGTGGTACACTGTCTTACCACGTATCCTTAACTCAGGTGCAATATATGTATATAGGAATCATGTACAGTGGGGCAAAAAAGTATTTAGTCAGTCACCAATTGTGCAAGTTCTCCCACTTAAAAAGATGAGAGAGGCCTGTAATTTTCATCATAGGTACACTTCAACTATGAGAGACAGAATGGGGGGAAAGAATCCAGGAAATCACATTGTAGGATTTTTAATGAATTAATTGGTAAATTCCTCGGTAAAATAAGTATTTGGTCACCTACAAACAAGCAAGATTTCTGGCTCTCACAGACCTGTAACTTCTTCTTTAAGAGGCTCCTCTGTCCTCCACTCGTTACCTGTATTAATGGCACCTGTTTGAACTCGTTATCAGTATAAAAGACACCTGTCCACAACCTCAAACAGTCACACTCCAAACTCCACTATGGCCAAGACCAAAGAGCTGTCAAAGGACACCAGAAACAAAACTGTAGACCTGCACCAGGCTGGGAAGACTGAATCTGCAATAGGTAAGCAGCTTGGTGTGAAGAAATCAACTGTGGGAGCAATTATTAGAAAATGGAAGACGTACAAGACCACTGATAATCTCCCTCGATCTGGGGCTCCACGCAAGATCTCACCCCGTGGGGTCAAAATGATCACAAGAACAGTGAGCAAAAATCCCAGAACCACACGGGGGGACCTAGTGAATGACCTGCAGAGAGCTGGGACCAAAGTAACAAAGGCTACCGTCAGTAACACACTACGCCGCCAGGGACTCAAATCCTGCAGTGCCAGACGTGTCCCCCTGCTTAAGCCAGTACATGTCCAGGCCCGTCTGAAGTTTGCTAGAGAGCGTTTGGATGATCCAGAAGAGTATTGGGAGAATGCTATATGGTCAGATGAAACCAAAATAGAACTTTTTGGTAAAAACTCAACTTGTCATGTTTGGAGGAGAAAGAATGCCGAGTTGCATCCAAAGAACACCATACCTACTGTGAAGCATGGGGGTGGAAACATCACGCTTTGGGGCTGTTTTTCTGCACAGGGACCAGGACGACTGATGCGTGTAAAGGAAAGAATGAATGGGGCCATGTATCGTGAGATTTTGAGTGAAAACCTCCTTCCATCAGCAAGGCCATTGAAGATGAAACGTGGCTGGGTCTTTCAGCATGACAATGATCCCAAACACACCGCCCGGGCAACGAAGGAGTGGCTTCGTAAGAAGCATTTCAAGGTCCTGGAGTGGCCTAGCCAGTCTCCAGATCTCAACCCCATAGAAAATCTTTGGAGGGAGTTGAAAGTCTGTGTTGCCCAGCGACAGCCCCAAAACATCACTGCTCTAGAGGAGATCTGCATGGAGGAATGGGCCAAAATACCAGCAACAGTGTGTGAAAACCTTGCGAAGACTTACAGAAAACGTTTGACCTCTGTCACTGCCAAAGGGTATATAACAAAGTATTGAGAAGAACTTTTGTTATTGACCAAATACTTATTTTCCACCATAATTTGCAAATAAATTCTTTAAAAATCAGACAATGTGATTTTCTGGATTTTTTTTCTCATTCTGTCTCTCATAGTTGAAGTGTACCTATGATGAAAATTACAGGCCTCTCTCATCTTTTTAAGTGGGAGAACTTGCACAATTGGTGACTGACTAAATACTTTTTTGCCCCACTGTATATAGAATCACTTCATTTTGCTTTTATTTGAAGTTACTGAGCTTATTTAAATTTATTATATTTTAATTCTTTTTTCAGATGATTTTATCTTCTATTTTTAGACATGTTTACTACTTCTCTGATTCAGGAACTTCGTAGCAAATTTCAATTTCCCTCCGGGGATTAGTATAGGTAATCATATGGGGCCGAGTAAAATTAAGGATCCATTTCACGAGTGAAATGGATCCTTAATTTTACGAGGAACCATACGATTACTTGTTTATAATATATCGGGCCAAATTCATACTTCGGAAGCCATTCGAGTTCACAACATTTGTCATTCACGTTTTCTGAACCAATCAGGGCGCGAGACTATCTTGCACGTTTGAATCAGTTTCTAAAGCGTCTTTCATCATGACACGGCGACACGACACGAGAATTTACATCTTTCAGGATTGATCCCGGATATTTCTCTTGTCTCAGATGCCGATCCAATGCTGCCTGCATTACTTTAAGAGAGTCTGGTTTGCAGTTTCCCGCATTTTCTTTCCTCACGTCTGCGTAAAACTGCGATAGCACCTTGTCTAACTCACAGCATTCATACGCCACTAGACAGTCGTTTATTTGTCTTTCTGCGGCTCATTACTTAAAACACAAAGCCAAAAATTTACTTTTTTTGGTATTTTCAGTTTCGCTTTCAGCTTTCAATTGGTTTATCATTTCTTCGTCAAATATAGCAAAACACGGCATTGCTGAGTCGGCCATTTTGTTGACAAAATTTGATAATTTTTGTAACCGTAACCAAGCAACGGACTAGCCAATAACATTTCAGAAATACGGCCCTGTGTTAAGGAAAAAAGCCCTCCTTGATTGACCAATCAGAATTGAGTAATTTGGCCCTATGTACAGTGGGTACAGAAAGTATTCAGACCCCTTTAAATTTTTCACCCTGTTTCATTGCAGCCATTTGCTAAAATCAAAAAAGTTCATTTTATTTCTCATTAATGTACACTCAGCACCCCATCTTGACAGAAAAACAGATATGTAGACATTTTTGCAAATGTATTAAAAAAGAAAAACAAATATCACATGGTCATAAGTATTCAGACCCTTTGCTGTGACACTCATATTTAACTCACATGCTGTCCATTTCTTCTGATCCTCCTTGAGATGGTTCTGCTCCTTCATTGGAGTCCAGCTGTGTTTAATTAAACTGATTGGACTTGATTAGGAAAGGCACACACCTGTCTATATAAGACCCCGTCCACACGTAGCCGGGTATCTGCTAAATCGAAGATATTTTTCTACGTTTTGGCCTGTCATCCACATGAAAACACATCAAAAACGAATATTTAAAAAAACTCCGGGCAAAGTGAAGATTTTTGAAAACTCCGTGTATGCCTTTTCGTGTAGACAGAGATAACCGGAGTTTTGCGTTTTAGAACGTCACAATCTGCGCCAAAAAATGACAACAAATCTGCCCTGACGTCAAACGTGCGACCTTTGTTTACTGCAGAAGCCAGATTAAGCATGGACTTAAGCTAGCCGCACACCACGGCGATCCACGCGGTACCGAACCGACCCATTTCAGAGCCGACTCCCGACAGGGCACGCACATATCCCCCGACTGTTGACGAGTGCAGTCGCGATTGAAGCGACACGTGACAACTTAATAGCTTTGTGATTGGCTATTGGATATAGTTACTGTTAAATCCAACACTTGAAGATGCTACAGGCTGAATTACAAATGACACAACACGGAATATGTAGCGCACTATCTAGGCTGCATGAGCTATTATTCCCAACCTTAAATAGTGCACTTATATAGGGGAGTTAAAGCGATTTGGAATTCAGCCACACAACTTGAGCAGAGTGGCTTTCCAGCCCACTGTGTCTATGGATAAAGCTTCAGTCTATGGAATTACAGTATATACCTGCATTAGGTGCTACCAACACGTATTTCTCGCGCTAGAAATTGTGTTTAATGATGTCACGTGCTATATGCGAAAGATATGATTGGCTATTGCTAGCGACTCTCGCCGATCAGTCTGGCTCCCGATTAGTTTTTCGAATCGGCTGTGAGATGAGTCGGTACCATCGAAAACTAGTCTTTACGCCTGACTCGTGACTTCAGCTGGCTCGGTACGCTGAAAATCGGCGTAGTGTGCGGCTAGGTAAAGAGTAATGGATCGGAGTAGTGCCTTGAAAGCGTTAATTATTGTGCAGGTGCTATTTACATGTTTAATTTTAGAAGCCCAACTACTGCTCCAAGAGCACAGGCGATGTGATTAGGGGGTAGGATTTGGGGAAATAGCCATCTACAGGTTTGGAATGCTTATGAATGTGATTGAAAACGCAGATGTTCGGTTATGTGTGGAAGGGATTTTTTTCGAAGACGAGGTGGTGTGGATAAAACATTTTTATAAACGGAGGGGGGGAAAATGTTCGGTTTTAAAAATACCCGGCTACGTGTGTACATGGCATAAGACCTTACAGCTCACAGTGCATGTCATAGCAAATGAGAATCATGAGGTCGAAGGAACTGCCCAAGGAGCTCAGAGACAGAATTGTAGCAAGGCACAGATCTGGCCAAGGTTACAAAAGAATTTCTGCAGCACTCAAGGTTCCTAAGAGCACAGCGGCCTCCATAATCCTTAAATGGAAGAAGTTTGGGACGACCAGAACTCTTCCTAGACCTGGCCGTCCAGCCAAACTGAGCAATCGTGGGAGAAGAGCCTTGGTGAGAGAGGTAAAGAAGAACCCAAAGATCACTGTGGCTGAGCTCCAGAGATGCAGTAGGGAGATAGGAGAAAGTTCCACAAAGTCAACCATCACTGCAGCCCTCCACCAGTCGGGGGTTTATGGCAGAGTGGCCCGACGGAAGCCTCTCCTCAGTGCAAGACATATGAAAGCCCACACAGAGTTTGCCAAAAAACAGATGAAGGACTCCCAGACTATGAGAAATAAGATTCTCTGGTCTGATGAGACGAAGAGTGACCTTTTTGGCGTTAATTCTAAGCGGTATGTGTGGAGAAAACCAGGCACTGCTCATCACCTGCCCAATACAATCCCAGCAGTGAAACATGGTGGTGGCAGCATGATGCTATGGGGGTGTTTGTCAGCTGCAGGGACAGGACGACTGGTTGCAATTGAAGGAAAGATGAATGCGGCCAAGTACAGAGATATCCTGGAAGAAAACCTCTTCCAGAGTGCTCAGGACCTCAGACTGGGCCGAAGGTTCACCTTCCAACAAGACAATGACCCTAAGCACACAGCTAAAATAACAAAGGAGTGGCTTCGGAACAACTCTGTGACCATTCTTTAGGGCTGTAACAATATGCGTATCGAAATCCGCAGAGCCACGATCCGTGTCGAGATACAAGAAGGCAGAATCGCGGTACACCCTTTCAAACTTCTCCTCAGCCCAAAAACAGAGGTGCTTCCAAACTTCAATTTATGAATACTTTACTTTTTATTTAAATTACATTTTAAACTTACTTAAATTACTTTTATTTTTTATATCTATTAGAACGTCGTTTTTTTCGCCGACCTGCGACAATCTTCTGCGAGTCACGCAACGTCCACACTCGCCACTGGCAACCATATGGCGTCCTTGGCCACCAGAGCATTCGTTTCTTTTAAGCGGTCGCCATTCTGGTTGCGACGCGGGGAGCGAATCTGTAAACAAGCAGCTCATTGGCTGGCTAGGTGTGCCACAAGCCAATCACAATCACCGACAAAGCTGCCTTGACCGGAAAGGCATGCAGTGTTGCCAGATTGGGCAGTTTTAGGTGCTTTTTGGCGGGTTTTGAACATATTTTGGGGTGGAAAACGTCAGCAGTATCTGGCAACACTGAAGGCATGTCTGCTTGAACGTTAGCGGCAGTTACGCAGAAGCCTTCTGCGGCAGTTACACTTTGACACGCGAGCAATGTTTCACTATAAAAATTCTGTAATTTTCATCTGTTTTCCGCGATCACAGAAAATCATTGGCCCTATGAGAGTGAGACAGTGTGAGAGCCACCCCTATCCCCCCCCCAAAAAAAAATCTTAACGGATTTACACGATTTGGAAAAATGACTTTTTCAGAACCGAAAAAAACAGAGCTTCCGGCTCAACAGTATTTTGAGAAATAAAACAATCTTTGGATATACATTTGTTCATTTTTGCATACATATTACTCATTCTCTGCAGTGGTCTGAATTATTTGTTATTAAATAGTTAATGTAAGTAAGTAAACGTTAAGTCAAATTTACTACTTAAAAAAAACATATTTTAAAAAAATCGTGGGTATATCGACTCGTGGGTCAAAAATTGTGATACGAATCAAATTGTGAGTTGGGTGTATCGTTACAGCCCTACCATTCTTGACTGGCCCAGCCAGAGCCCAGACCTAAACCCAATTGAGCATCTCTGGAGAGACCTGAAAGTGGCTGTCCACCAACGTTCACCATCCAACCTGACGGAACTGGAGAGGATCTGCAAGGAAGAATGGCAGAGCATCCCCAAATCCAGGTGTGAAAAACTTGTTGCATCATTCCCAAGACGACTCATGGCTGTACGAGCTCAAAAGGTGCTTCTACTCAATACTGAGCAAAGGGTCTGAATACTTATGACCATGTGATATTTCAGTTTTTCTTTTTTAATAAATTTGCAAAAATGTCTACATTTCTGTTTTTTTCTGTCAAGATGGGGTGCTGAGTGTACATTAATGAGAAATAAAATGAACTTTTTTGATTTTAGCAAACGGCTGCAATGAAACAAAGAGTGAGAAATTTAAAGGGGTCTGAATACTTTCCGTACCCACTGTATTATAAATAAAAGTAATTCTTATTCTTATAAGGTACTTAAAAAAATACCTTTATAAGAATCAGAATTCTTATAAAGGAGAATATTAATCTTTTTTATTTAAAAAGAGATGAGATTAATTTTACATATTTAAATTAAATGTATAATTTTATTAGGATTTTTAAAAATTATCACAAAATTTAACACTAACACACAAATACAAACTAGCTAGCCACACTTCACAAAAAAGCAGTGAAAAATTAAAATAAATTAAATGAAAAATATATATTTTTAAAAAAGTTAAATAATAAAATTAAAAAAAAAACAGCAAGTCAAACGGGACGGCTTTTTTTAAAATGCGATTTTATTTAAATAAAATTCTAATTATATTTAAAAAGTACAATTCTCCTTTTTACATTTTAAAGAATTTCTAGAAGGCTGAAAATAATTTTGGTTTTCTGAAAAAAGCATAAAATCTGATTATAAATACGTACCGTCTGTAACTTATCATTAAACAAATAATTTCTTCCAAACTAATCATAAAAAACTAATCAAAATATTATAAAAATAATCCTTACCAACATAAAGCACACGTTTGGCCGCCGCCATGTTGTTTTTAACCTTTCACCTCTGACCAGCAGGATGTGACACCTTCTCAGTGTTATTTTCCCCTCCACTCGTATTAGGACAAATCCCGCCTCCCGAACTAGTATTGGTTACATTCCATTAAGCATTCTGAGCTATAATTGGTCAGTCCTTTAAGCCTTTAGTTGGTTGGACAATTCAGACGTCTGTCACGTCACCATTCCAGCCAGGCAGAAAAAACGAAAACTGTTGAGAATGATAATTAAAAAGTTATAAACATAAATAGCTCGCGTATATACGTTTAGATTTTATTCCAGATGTTTTAAATCACGCTTTAGTTAGTTTTCTTGGTGGATAATGTTTTTGCGACTATAAAACGTGAAGTAATCTGCTAGCTCAGGAGGCGGGGTTAGACCGAAATAAGGTGTAGAAAAAAACATCGCTTCTTTCTTTACTGTTCTTCCGCCATCTTCTGTTCTGGCGTAGAATTTTGTTTTTTTTTTTTAAATGGAGAAATTCATTTTGAATCCAGAAGTTATTTTGAGATAGAGGGGCCAGACGTCCCTGTTGAGCCTCACTTTAATTTTAACACAGTGGCTGGATGGGTCTGTGAGAGATGTTGATTTCTGCAACAGTTCTGAAGAAAATCAGTTTGAAATCCCCTGAGTCTTGGGAACTGAGACTTACTAAGCCCACCGGGCTGCGACAAATTGCGAACGCCATTCGCGAGAGAGTTTCAAAAGTGTCTTGAAACATTCGCGGGGCTTCTCAATTTCTTCGCATGAGTCGCAAAGTGTCGCTCCTTCGTCGCTGAAATTTTGAACATGCTCAAAAAATTCGCGCGACAAAATTTCTCTCAAAATAGCCGCAAATGTACGGAAGCCGCGAGAGGCCCTTCATATAATCTTTTTTTATTCACCTTGTTATCCCAAGATAACGACATAATTAATTCAGGATCTCGAGAAAACAACACAACTAATTCGAGATCTCGAGAAAACAAAACCGTTATTTCATGATCTCGAGTAAACAGCTGAGAAATGGTTCATTCAGGTGCGCCAAGAGACTTGTGATACGCTGACTTTGGGGCTATTTCTCATTCTGTATAGACGCAACTTTGGTCATTAGAATGTCTGGAATAATCGATCACCTAATAAGGCAATATTTTGATCAGGGGTTGACACGGAGAGATTGCATTAAGTCTTTTAATAAGGGATAATTTCAAAATTAGTCTGCGGCACCTCCGCAGAAGACTGGCCCGGCTTCGTCTCTACCGACGGAGATACAGTGATCCAGCTGAGATCATGAAATAATTTTGTTTTCTCGAGATCACGGAATAACGGTTTTGTTTTCTCGAGATCTCGAATTAGTTGTGTTGTTTTCTCGAGATCCTGAATTAATTATGTCGTTATCTCGGGATAACAAGGTGAAGAAAAAAGATTATATGAAGGGCCTCTCGCGGCTTCCGTACAAATGCGTCGCTGGTGTCGCAAAGCCGTCGCGAACCCTTCTCGAGTCAGTTTCCGTGAGGCTTCCTCTACTTCCCTGCCTGCCGAGGGAAAGCCGGGCTGCGACAGCCTGCGACTAGTTGGAGACACAACAATTACGATAAAATATGCAAATTAGCAACAATTTTCACTTGGAATCACACTGAATTGATATTCGCATATTTTACCGCAATTGTCCTGTCTCCAACTAGTCGCAGGCTGTCGCAGCCCGGCTTTCCCTCGGCAGGCAGGGAAGTAGAGGAAGCATCACGGAAACTGACTCGAGAAGGGTTCGTGACGGCTTTGCGACACCAGCGACGCATTTGCAGCTATTTTGAGAGAAATTTTGTCGCACGAATTTTTTGAACATGTTCAAAATTTCAGCGATGAAGGAGCGACACTTTGCGACTCATGCGAGGAAATTGAGAAGCCCCGCGAATGTTTCAAGACACTTTTGAAACTCTCTCGCAAATGACGTTTGCAATGTGTCGCAAGCCGTCGCAGCCCAGTGAGATACTAGCTTAATTTGTATATTTTATCGCAATTGTCGTGTCTCCAACTAGTCGCAGGCTGTTGCAGCCCGGCTTTCCCTCGGCAGGCAGGGAAGTAGAGGAAGCATCATGGAAACTGACTTGAGAAGGGTTCGCGACGGCTTTGCGACACCAGCGATGCATTTGCAGCTATTTTGAGAGAAAATTTCTCATTCATCTCGTTATCTCTAGCCGCTTTATCCTGTTCTACAGGGTCGCAGGCAAGCTGGAGCCTATCCCAGCTGACTACGGGCGAAAGGCGGGGTACACCCTGGACAAGTCGCCAGGTCATCACAGGGCTGACACATAGACACAGACAACCATTCACACTCACATTCACACCTACGGTCAATTTAGAGTCACCAGTTAACCTAACCTGCATGTCTTTGGACTGTGGGGGAAACCGGAGCACCCGGAGGAAACCCACGCGGACACGGGGAGAACATGCAAACTCCGCACAGAAAGGCCCTCGCCGGCCACGGGGCTCGAACCCGGACCTTCTTGCTGTGAGGCAACAGCGCTAAGAATCACTGCACCACCGTGCCAGCTGAGATAAATTTTGTCGCGCTAATTTTTTTGAACATGTTCAAAATTTCAGCGACGAAGGAGCGACACTTCGCGACTCATGGGAAGAAATTGAGAAGCCCCGCGAATGTTTCAAGACACTTTTGAAACTCTCTCGCGAATGACGTTCGCAATTTGTCGCCGCCCAGTGAGATACTGGCTTAATTTGCATATTTTATTGCAATTGTTTTGTCTCCAACTAGTCGCGGGCTGTCGCAGCCCAGTGAGATACTACCCTTACAGGACATGTTCACATGCAGCTCACACAATCCTTGTATCATTCTCTCAGTCTGTTAGACTCAGGAGCTCAGATTGCACTTACTGACTTTAATACAAAGTCATGCAGCTCCTACGGTCCGTGTTTACCTCACTATTAAGCTCGGTCTTAAGTGGCCCCTTACATTACCTCAGTTTACCTGGATATATTCACTGAATACATACAGTATATTCTTATCTGTGCACTGAATGTCCTGAGCAGGAGATCAGATTGCAGTTGCTAAAATAGTAATAATTTATTGATTTAAGGTGTTTTGTGGTCCGTGTTCTACACTGTAGTGTGTCATGTGGTAATGCATTATATGACAATGCAACTTTCATAAATATTACCATATATCAGTTGTAATTATGTTCTACGCATATACCTGCAACTCAGTGACTAATAAAATGGTTTTGAACTTTCCTACTTTTCGATACGGTAATTTTCTTTAAGAGATTTCATTTACAACATGTCTCTGACAGCTCAAAATGCATCTCCGGGCATTTAAAAGCTACAGAGCTTCCATAGGACCTTACTGGGTTGACCCCTGCCCATTCTCATTTTCCTGGATCCACCCCTGGAACACCTCTGGTGGTAGCCTTTCTAGTATTTTGATTGGTAGAGCTGAGGAACAACTTTTTAGCGGCACGCTAGAATCTTTGCCTAAATTAAAGTCATTCGTTCAGCTTTGACAGATCGCTTCATCCACCCCCGGACAGGTGAACCTTTGTCTTTTCTTGTAGGCCTAAATGACATTGTTTGTCATCTGTTATTTAGCTTTTAAATGTGTAAGCTATAGTGGTGTAATGGTTAGCACTGTAACCTCACAGCAAGAAGGTCCGGGTTCGAGCCCCATGGCCGGCGAGGGCGGAGTTTGCATGTTCTCCCCGTGTCCGCGTGGGTTTCCTCCGGGTGCTCCGGTTTCCCCCACAGTCCAAAGACATGCAGGTTAGGTTAACTGGTGACTCTAAATTGACCGTAGGTGTGAATGAGAGTGTGAATGGTTGTCTGTGTCTGTGTGTCAGCCCTGTGATGACCTGGCGACTTGTCCAGGGTGAACCCCGCCTTTCACCCGTAGTCAGCTGGGATAGGCTCCAGCTTGCCTGCGACCCTGTAGGACAGGATAAGTGGCTACAGGTGATAGATGGATGTGTAAGTTACATTTTGCGATGTTGTATATGATATAACATTGCTTGTCACACTGTATTGAGATGTAGCGGTTGACCGAACAAACTGTAGCCTACTGCGGCCAGTCAGTCAGCGTTGCTGCAACAGAAATCCAGATGAGGTAAAATTGTAACAGTTCAACGGCATAAGCTAATTTGCACACAAATTGGTGTGTTATCCCACAGAGTAGCTGGCTATGTAAAGCTGTAGGCTTATGGTAATGTTCCCAAAGTGTCAGTAATTTGTACCGGACGATACATTTTGATTAAGGCTATTCATTTAGGCGAGGTCGTCAATTCAGCTATAGCTACAATTTAGGCAATGGGAGATCAGGAATCATTTGTATCCAATTATCTGTAGCTGCTTTATCCTGTTCTACAGGGTCGCAGGCAAGCTGGAGCCTATCCCAGCTGACTATGGGTGAAAGGCGGGGTACACCCTGGACAAGTCGCCAGGTCATCACAGGGCTGACACATAGACACAGACAACCATTCACACTCACATTCACACCTACGCTCAATTTAGAGTCACCAGTTAACCTAACCTGCATGTCTTTGGACTGTGGGGGAAACCGGAGCACCCGGAGGAAACCCACGCGGACACGGGGAGAACATGCAAACTCCACACAGAAAGGCCCTCGCCGGCCACGGGGCTCGAACCCGGACCTTCTTGCTGTGAGGCGACAGTGCTAACCACTACACCACCGTGCCGCCCATCATTTGTATCCTCAATAATAATAATAAGTTACCATACCTTGAAATTGCTTGGATTGAAGTAAACTGTTTATTTAAATTGTGTTGTGTTTTGTATATTCATCTCATCTCATTATCTCTAGCCGCTTTATCCTTCTACAGGGTCGCAGGCAAGCTGGAGCCTATCCCAGCTGACTACGGGCGAAAGGCGGGGTACACCCTGGACAAGTCGCCAGGTCATCACAGGGCTGACACATAGACACAGACAACCATTCACACTCACATTCACACCTACGCTCAATTTAGAGTCACCAGTTAACCTAACCTGCATGTCTTTGGACTGTGGGGGAAACCGGAGCACCCGGAGGAAACCCACGCGGACACGGGGAGAACATGCAAACTCCACACAGAAAGGCCCTCGCCGGCCACGGGGCTCGAACCCGGACCTTCTTGCTGTGAGGCGACAGTGCTAACCACTACACCACCGTGCCGCCCATCATTTGTATCCTCAATAATAATAATAAGTTACCATACCTTGAAATTGCTTGGATTGAAGTAAACTGTTTATTTAAATTGTGTTGTGTTTTGTATATTTTTAAATAAATTGTTCATTACTAGTGGCATATATGGTAATTCATTTCATATGTTTACCTTCATGGGTGGCGGCACGGTGGTGTAGTGGTTAGCGCTGTCGCCTCACAGCAAGAAGGTCCGGGTTCGAGCCCCGTGGCCGGCGAGGACCTTTCTGTGCGGAGTTTGCATGTTCTCCCCGTGTCCGCGTGGGTTTCCTCCGGGTGCTCCGGTTTCCCCCACAGTCCAAAGACATGCAGGTTAGGTTAACTGGTGACTCTAAATTGACCGTAGGTGTGAATGTGAGTGTGAATGGTTGTCTGTGTCGATGTGTCAGCCCTGTGATGACCTGGCGACTTGTCCAGGGTGTACCCCGCCTTTCGCCCGTAGTCAGCTGGGATAGGCTCCAGCTTGCCTGTGACCCTGTAGAACAGGATAAAGTGGCTACAGATAATGAGATGAGATGAGACTTTCATGGGTCTAAAACATCTATTTCAGGTAGCCTACAATTTAAAAGTCTATAAATCTAAACTATGTTCCCATACCAGAGATTTTCACATTGTCTTTAATTAACGTGACCCTAAAGCAGGTGCAGAATCGGCCTACAGCGCATTCAATGAGGAAAATCCCACTTTTTATGCAATGCATGATTAAAACACATTACAAAGATGAAAACATTAGATGTTTTAATGATATTTTCATCGCCGAACCAAAAATGTCCCCAGTTTTCTTCTCGGAAATCTGGTCGCCTTACTTTGAGGTATTAAAATGAACACATTAAATGCAAGTTAGCGTTTACAGATATTCCTTCTTTCATTATCAGAAAATGAACAGTGAAGTGTTTCTTCCATGTTTTGGTTCTATCTTTAATGTCTTTCTGTTTTATTCCTGAATGAAGGTTTTTAAATGTTGCTAATGGTTGTTAAAGAGCTTACTCGACACTGAGAAACTAGTTCAAGCTTTCCTGACTTCTACATTCAATTATTTGTACATCTCACTGATGTCGAGATCAGAATACATAATGTTTTTATCTTTCACATCAGATTAGGTGATCATAATAATCATAGTGCCATAAATTCTCACCGTGTCTTGGTTGGGAGACTGACAACACTACAAGTTTGATCCTGACCAATCATTAGTCACGTCCTTGCATGTCGTCGGAGATGAGGGTCAAGAAATTATCAATTGTAAGATGTTGGAGGAGTTTTCAAAGTAAGTGAGAAAATACAAAAAATTCTAACATGCGAGATTTTTCGGCTGGGTATGGTGGGGTGTCCCAGACGCTACAATTCGATTATGCCACACAAGACCCGTTTGTCATTCCCGATGCTTATTTTCCAGCCCGATGCTGGACATTTGTTGGCCATGACAAAGTCGTGTTAAAATTTGTGGAGCCTGATCCTGGCCAAAGCTCATTCTGAAAGCATCTTCACCATGACAAAAATGTTACAACATATTACCCCAGTTTTATTCAAGCTACGCTTACTAAAGTGTATTTAAAGTCGACTGGACAGTTGATGTTTAGAAAATGTTTCCTGGTCTTTTCCCCCCTCGTCTTCCACTATCCAGTCTCAGATTCCTGTTCCTGAACCCGTTGTGGTCTTCTGCTCTTGGAGCCTATCCGTCTCAAGGTTCGAATTATTGTGCATTCCGAGATGCTTTTCTGTTCAGCATGGTTGTAAAGAGTGGTTATTTGAGTTACCATAGCCTTTTGCTCAAACTAGTCTGGACAATTTCTTTTGAACTGTTGGATTGGACCATATGGGCTAGCCTTCGTGCCCCATGTGAATCAACGAGCCTTGGCCGCCCATGACCCTGTCGCCGGTTCACCGGTTGTCCTTTGGATCCTTGGACCACTTTTAGTAGGTACTAACTACTGCATACCGGGAACACCCCCCACACAAGATGTGCCATTTTGGAGATGCTCAGACCCAGTCATCTCGCCATCACAATTCGGGCCTTGTGAAAGTCGCTCACATCCTTACGCTTGCCCATTTTTCCTGCTTCCAACACATCAACTTCAAGAACTGACTGTACTCTTGCTGCCTGATATATCCCACCCCTTGACAGGTGCCACTGTAACGACAGAATCAATGTTATTCCCGTCACCCGTCAGTGTTTTTAATTTTATGGCTGATCGGTGTAAGGTGGTCAGTGAGTATGTTTCTTTAATTGAGATAAAATACACTGATGGTCAGTAAAGATGAACACAAAGACATTTGAAATAGTCATCCCTTTATTTAGAAGGCCACACCACTCAGAGTCTGAGGAACCAGCGAAAACACACACACCTCTCAACTGAAGAGAAAAACTCCAAGCTCGATGGCCTCATAGAAAAAAAAAGGGGGTCTGTCCGTCCTGGCCACACTTCCCCGTGTTTAAATACGCTTTAAATAGGGTATGGGTGTTGATTTAAAAATGATTACAGAGTTATAAAATATAAGCCCTGCAATAAAATGTTCAAGTATGTTTTTGACTTTCACTTTTACTCTTTTTTTAATATTGGTATGGTTGTGAAAGGAGGCACCAGCCAGTGTAGCATTCACTTCTCGAGCAGCCTGCAGAAGAAACAAATAATAAAGAAATGAAGCTTTGAGAATTGTTTATTAAAGGAATAATTCAGACAAAAAAAAAAACCCCGACGTCATAACGAAGTCAGACGCAGTTACCCTTTGGACCGTAAGGTTTCCACGTCAAGATGTAGCTGTGGCAGCAGCTACTCCAGCTTTCTGTGTCGCGTCTTTCTTCGCCTGGTGAGCCTGGAGCACAGCAACGGCCTCCTCTACCTGCAAACACACACCATGATGGATTAGCAAAAGTGAACCGAGCTGGAAAACTTTTTAACAACTTCACTGTTGTCTTGGATTAAGTAAGGGATAAACCTCTGTTCAAGTAAATAATCAATTACAGTAGGTGTGATGATGTGGAGTT
Source organism: Neoarius graeffei (assembly GCF_027579695.1). Taxonomy (NCBI): domain Eukaryota; kingdom Metazoa; phylum Chordata; class Actinopteri; order Siluriformes; family Ariidae; genus Neoarius; species Neoarius graeffei. Next base: position 5,745,988 of record NC_083579.1, on the reverse strand, counting down.
ACTGTTACCACCCTAAAGCTGATTATTTTTCTATAACAACGCATCTTGAAGTGTGTTATTCCTTATAAATTGTCAATTCTTAAAGGTCCCATGGCATGAAATTTTCACTTTCTGAGGTTTTTTAACGTTAAAATGAGTTCCTCTGACCTTCTTAAGTCACCCCAGCGGCTAGAAATGTCATAATGTGTAAACCAAACTATGCCCAACATTTGAGAATGGCGCGTCAAAACGGCGCGTTGATGAGCTCTTTCCTTTACTACGTCAGCAAGGGAGATGATCCCCACACCCCCCTCTGGATTCCCACCCACTGTATGGATTGCCCGCCCAGTTGTAGTGAGGAGACCATAGAGGACACAACAACATGGCATCACCTAAGCGAGCGAAACATGGAAATTGCGCTGTACATGGATGTGACAACACAGAAAAGAGTCTGTTTTTACTGCCGACGGGAGAGCCCCTGAAGACGCAGTGGCTTAATTTTATTTACTTCAATAATACGCCGTCGAGTCTACCTAAGACGGTGTATGTTTGTCGGAAGCATTTTCCTGATGAATGTTTCCACAACTTGGGACAGTACAGGGCAGGTTTTGCACATCAACTGTCACTGAAGCCTGGGTCCGTACCAAGCATCCCTGCCGCATCAGCCACAAACACCGAACAAGTAAGTGTATAACTGTTAAATCGTTTTGCCGTGTTTTAAAATCGGTGCGTTAGCCTAGCAATGGCTACATTAGCTGTGCAGCTAACCGCTTCCTGCAGTTAGCCAGGTAATCTGCGCTACATAACTAAAGAGCATGCAGCATGCTCTGTTAAACTGAGTTTAGTCTGGAAATTGACTGTAACTTATGAGCTTATGTTTGACTATTGCTCCGCAACGCATGTCTTCTGTTGGATAAGCGATATGTTGCTGTAGTTGCTGCTTCTATCCTCTTTGGTTATGGAGTGCGTGTTCAAGCCTAGGGTATTATACGTTCATAAACTACCACTCCGAACACTCTCACTCTCTGTTCTCTGTGTCACGTTGAGTTTACAAAAGGAGTCCGAGGGAGAACGGGGTTTTGTCTTAGCAGCGTGGCTACAGGCGCTGATAGCAGCGAGTATGTGTGTGCACAGCTTGGTCAAGCCCCTCCCCCTCCCCCATGGCCCGCCCCCACCCTCTACCCTTCCCCGCCTCCTGCTTCTCATTAGCAAAACGACGCACTGGGAAAAGCACTGAAATGGAGCTTTCTCCCAGGAGGCTATATTTACGTGCCGAGGGTTCATTTTGAGAAAGGCTGCGGATATAAGATCCGGAAACCTCCACGAGCCCGTTTAAAGCATCAACAAACCACCATGCCATGGGACCTTTAAAGCCCACGCTTTTAATCCATTTATAGTTACATTTAATGTTGTGGAATGTCCTCAAAGCAAGTTATTTCCTGTCATCACTCATGTTATAGCAGCTACAAATGGTCATTCCCTCACCAGCCTCTCTTTCTCGATCTCTCTCAAAAGGGGTGTTCACACGACAACTTTTACTCCGGTGTAGCACCGGGGCTGCCCCGGTAGAGCGTTCACACGGTACAAAGTTATACCGGTGTCGCCCCTGAAAGCTGCTTAAACCGGTGCAAATCTAACCCTGCTCGGGAGGTGGTTTAAGAAATTTACTCCGGAGTAAATGCTAGTTTGCGGGGCAGCACCGATATAAAATGGGACGTCTGAACGCTACAGGGGTAGACTCGCTACGCGTGAGGAGAGTTGATTACATACGGGCATTGCGTAATTTGCATCCTGGTATTTTGCGCTTCCAAAATGGCGAATATCAACAACAACAGAACTGCGTGTCTTCCAGTGTTGCCAGATTGGGCGGTTTTAAGTGCATTTTGGCGGATTTGAACATATTTTGGGCTGGAAAACGTCAGCAGTATCTGGCAACACTGGTGTCTTCATCCACGTTGTTTTCCCGGCACTTGGTGATGCCATGACAACCGGGAAAAGGAAGTACATTTTCACGCATGCGCATATTTCATTTCCGCATTATTACTATCGTATAGCACGGTCGCAAAAACTGCCGTGTGAACGCAAGTAGGGCTGCACCGGTGCTAACACGCTTCTCTCTAGTAAGCAGGTTTGTGACGTGTGAACGCTCCACAAAATTTACACCGGTGTAAGATATATCACAACAAAATACATCGGTGCAGCATCGATGCAAATATGTGCCGTGTGAACACCCCTAAAGTTAAAGTGCATATCACGGGTAAATTCAGGAGCAAGATCAATATAATTCTCCTATTTTATATTAAACTTTGGTCAAATATCTGTAACATTCTGCATTCTCTGCAATTTTTTTTACCTTGCGCAATACCAGAAAAATGGGGTGGCACGGTGGTGTAGTGGTTAGCACTGTCGCCTCACAGCAAGAAGGTTCTGGGTTCGAGCCCCGTGGCCGGCGAGGGCCTTTCTGTGTGGAGTTTGCATGTTCTCCCCGTGTCCGCGTGGGTTTCCTCCGGGTGCTCCGGTTTCCCCCACAGTCCAAAGACATGCAGGTTAGGTTAACTGGTGACTCTAAATTGACCGTAGGTGTGAATGTGAGTGTGAATGGTTGTCTGTGTCTATGTGTCAGCCCTGTGATGACCTGGCGACTTGTCCAGGGTGTACCCCGCCTTTCGCCCGTAGTCAGCTGGGATAGGCTCCAGCTCGCCTGCGACCCTGTAGAAGGATAAAGCGGCTACAGATAATGAGATGAGATGAGAATACCAGAAAAATTCAGTTGAAATCAAGCCATTTGAGGCGAATTGGTCCGCCTCTGAAAAAACTTGTTCCCGGGAAACATTGATTTTCGTGACGTCGCATATGTGCGGGACGCCTCCTTCTGAATCTTACGTCAGCGCTGGTTTGTTTATGAGAAAACGACCTGGTGGTTTTCTGCACATTTCTTCAACGTTATCGCGTAATTATTAAAATGGTTAACAGATGTATCGTAGGAGGGTGTAGCAACACCAATCTTGATGGGATTAGTACTCATCGTTTCCCAAAAGACCAGACAATGAGAGAAAAATGATGAGAGAGCACTTGGTCTACACAGGCTGTGCACTGAAACCGTGCAAAGCTCTCGCAGCCTGCTGGCGCTTCCGCAGATAACGTCACGAGTCTGGCTCCAGACTCCCTTGGGATTTTTCCAGACGTGTTTGTTTGTTTTTTTTTTCTGCTGTAGACAGATGGCCTTGTGCAAAATTACCTTTCTGGATGAGTGTGTAAAGGGACATACTTTTGGTCCAGAATATGCACTTTAATAATAATGTTCAGTCACCCTGTGCTGTTTTTATTCTGGACTGCAGTGTGTTCGTGTGAACGTGTCGGAGATTGTGACCTTGGAGCGCAGAGATTCGTGGGACTCGAGCATATGCAGCAGCTCAGAGTTATCGATTTCCAGCAGCATCCCTGTGATCTTCCCCGCCAGAGTCGGGTGCATGGCCTGAATCAACGGGAACAAGCGCTCACCTGAGAGAAAGAGGATTGGGTAAGTGTACAAAGAAGTAAGGACAGATGACGAAGAATGAGGAAGAAGAGCATATGAGGTGAAGGTGAAACAGGAGAAGATGCAGGTAGAGATATAGACCCCTTCGCATGTTTGTAAACAAACCAACCGTTGCCAGGATGCGCGCGCAGCCTGGACCCAGAAACAATGGCGCTGCCCATAGACCGGCATTATGAGCTGTCAGATTATGCAAGACAATTGTCGTTACAAGATCGAGAACGCTACATAAATAAGTTAACTCTAACAAGTGGACATCGCCTACCGGATCCGCATTTAATTAAAGAGTGGACGGACGATGTTAGTAAGTTCCCTGGTATACAATGGCCAGATATATACTCGTACCTTATTGACAAGACTTCAGTGTACACCCACGAAAAACTTCGTGCCTACAAGTCTTTAGACGCATATGATTATGTGCGGGCATGTACAACTTGATTAACAATGGGACATTCATATTCATTTTGTTTTAATCAAATTATGCCAGTGATGTGATGGCAATGTGGCTTTAGCTACAACAGCAAATCCCAACACTAAACAGCAATTTGCAGGAGGTAATGGCGTGAAAGGAATGATAGTGTAAAGAGTGCAGCTAAGAGAAATCAGAGCTGCGTAAAAAGCGAGAGGCAGAGAGCAGAAATGAGACTGAACGGGGCGGGAGCTAGGTTAGAGCAGTCAACGTACTGTAAGTTGGCATTTAGAGCGAAGGCACACAATTTTCCCTTCCCATCCTTGCTTTAAAATTGTGATTTTCGGCATACACAAATAATGACGGCACAAAATCTGGACTGCTTGAGTCAAGCGAGACCTCTCCTACAAACAAAACTGCATGCAAAGCTAAGTTAACATGCTAACAATAGTCATTACATTGTGTAACTATGACGCAGCTAATCAGACAAACGTTACCAAAGTATTTTGCTACATCAATAAACGAAGACTAGAAAGAATAAAAAAGAAAGATTTAATAAATAGCCTGATCTTACCTGTGATGAAGTGGGCGCTGCAAACCCGCGCATTTTTGATGGTGCTTTCATCCCAGTCTACACGTTTGATGGCTTGTAGCCATAGACGTCGGTGATTTTTTTTTGGAATGGGTGAGATCCTGCTGGAATTCTGAACATTTTAACCCCATCACTGCTACGATTCTGACACCCGACAACACAACAACTAGGCATTTCTGAGTCTTTTTTGGGTCCAGGCTGCGCGCGCAATTTCCGCTTACGTATGAATGACGTTTACTGCGAAGGGGTCTATTGAGGAGGGGAAAAGGAAAGATGAGAAAGATAGAGGAAAAACGAGTGAAGGGAGGCACTATACCACTCACCCAACATCTGCTTCTGTTCCTGTGGAGGAGCTGCAGCCAGCATGGAGGCCGTCAGAGGCTCCTGACCCTGTACGTGCACCGCCGGCTGGGCCTGAAAACACACACACTTTTATAAACACGCAACTGCCCCTTCCTATTTTATCAAGTCCATCTACATTTTCCTACTATAGTATATACACTCTCAGCAAATAAAGTACATGATTATACACACAGGACACATTTTCGATGGAATAAAAACGTGTTTTATTCCCTTCTAGCGGGTTTCATTCATTTAGTTTGATAGCATGCGATATTGTTAGCATATCGCTTATCCGACGTGTATTACATCACTCTACCCAATGGAGAATGAGTGTTGAATATGGTTTACGATATTGCATGGTTGTCAAGACAACATGACGTCACATGTTGGAGATGTAAAACTTCCGTGCTAGCGAGCGACCGGGACAATTTGTAAACAAACATGGGCACCAGGTTTGCTTCGTTAAAGGAGAACTGAAGTCATTTTTAAACTTGCTTTATTTCTTAATTAACGTGTTATTCAATTACGTTTTCGGTTTTAGTAACCTTATATCGTGACTTGTATTGGCAACTAATTGCAATTAAATATTATACTTATCGGCCGATTCGGTTTTTAGCCGTGTTGAATTTAGTTCGTTTGGTCCACGGCAGGCGTCGCTTATCCGCGCGATCTTCACGAGACTTGTACGAGACTTCAAAACATGAAGTGTCAGCGCCACCATTTTGAAAACTGTTTTCCAAACGAAGTATTGCACGAAAACGAGTTTAAATGACGATTACTGCCTACTTTTTTCAAACTTTCCTGATTGCATTCAAAACAAACAAAACTTCCAGCTTGATCACGTCAGCATTCGAAAGAGGGCGTGCGCATGTCTTTTGACAAACCGTGTCCGAAATCACTCCCTACTCACTATATAGGGCACTATATAATGGGGACGCTATTTTGTAGTGCTGTCCGGGCTGAAAGAAATCAAATTAGAAGTCTCAAATTTGATTTAATAAAAGGCAGTATTCAGCCTTGATTTAAAAAAATAACTGAAAGCTGCAAGTACTCTGTATTGATTAATGTGTGAAATGTGCTCAGTATAATATGGATTTATCACAAAAACACACGCGTGTATTTATTATTTTGAAACCCACCAGCCGACTGATCTGGCACGTTTTAATTGTGCGACAGTAATTACGTAAATACCAGCGCGACGGAGTAGTGTCCGAAAGCGTTTTTTCATTTTACCAATGAGCTCACTGTATAGTCCTCTATATAGTAATTCCCTATATAGGGAGTAGGGAGTAGTGAACAAGTGAGCGATTTCGGACACAGGGAATGTTGGCAGATGTCAGTCACTTTGATTTCCGCTGTACGTTTTACTTCCGTTCTACGATGTCTCGCGGAGGTCTCAACGAATCTCGTTTATGGCCATTGCTTTGACATATGGACTGATATATTACAGAGCAGATTTCAAACACTCATAACTTGCTATAGCAGCGACAAAATAGCGATCAAAAATGCATTCCTATATTTAATAAAAATGAGATAAATAGAATTTTGATGATAAAAAATTTGCTTTCAGTTCTCCTTTAAATAGGGAAGATGTTGAGAGAATTTTGAAAGAGAAAGACGCGTTGAACACCCGAAAGGAATGTGTATGTATAATAATAATAATAATGGCTTTTTTTCGTGGTCTATCAGATATATTCCAATCAGCTACTCGTCTTCGACTCGTTCAGTATCATGCTAGCTGAATGGAATCTATCTGATATACCACTCAACATCAACCAATATTATTTAATTATTGTACCTTTAAGGGTACGCCGGCTTGTCACTGGATCAGTACCCTCTAAGGTACTTATTTGTACCCTTTATATACCACTTAGTACCACTTTTTGGCCCTAAAAAGGTATACACAGTTACCTTGAGGTCCAATAATAAACCCTCGGGAGTACATTAGTGCAGACTGTACCTTGGGAGACAGAAATGGACTCCTACTGTACCCCCATTTCTGACCTTTGATAGGTATACAATTACTGAATATATCCCTTCTATTGACCAACAAAAGAATAAAAAGCACCTATTTACACCCGATTGCTGATTCTGAATCCAAGTGAAATTTGATGCTATTTATTTGTTTGCTATATGGTATGGATTGTTTTCTCATGGCACATAACTAAAAACAAAAAAAGCAAACAAAAAAACCCCAAACCCATTGTCTGAAGGATGAATAGGTTTCAAACGTATGAGAAGTTGTCTTTCATTCATTGATCAGAAATATGGTCATGGAAAAAGGTAAACAAAGCTTTACCAAGTGTGCATAGAAACCTGAACACAGTGTGTGAACACAGATCCAGAGCTGAATAAATTACCGAATAAAGTTAATTATATAAAATATCAAATTTAAAATGGCAGCACGGCGGTGTAGTGGTTAGTGCTGCCGCCTCACAGCAAGAAAGTCCGGGTTCGAGCCCCGTGGCTGGCGAGGGCCTTTCTGTGTGGAGTTTGCATGTTCTCCCCGTGTCTGCGTGGGTTTCCTCCGGGTGCTCCGGTTTCCCCCACAGTCCAAAGACATGCAGGTTAGGTTAACTGGTGACTCTAAATTGAGCGTAGGTGTGAATGTGAGTGTGAATGGTTGTCTGTGTCTATGTGTCAGCCCTGTGATGACCTGGCGACTTGTCCAGGGTGTACCCCGCCTTTCACCCGTAGTCAGCTGGGATAGGCTCCAGCTTGCCTGCGACCCTGTAGAACAGGATAAAGCGGCTAGAGATAATGAGATGAGAATGAGATGAGAGATCAAATTTAAAACATTTTGCGTGCCATTAAACATTCAACATTTATTATATATTATATATGAACTTTCTGCAGCTCTCCAGCTCTGTCCTTTGGCTCAGTTCGCATCCCACGGATCATTTTGCAGCTTACATCTGCTGAGAAATGTTGCCTACAACCCAAAAAACACATTTGGTTCACTTCCTACAGCTGAGTCGATTCAGAGTTCAGTCGGTTTCTCGCGATACCATACTGAGGCTACCTCGCTCAGATGCTCTTGGGCCAGTTGTTTTGATCACCTGACAGCAATCGCTGTGGTCTCAACTGCCTAAAGGACCACACCAGAGAGGAAAATGCACCAAGGGCTCAATTTAAACAGATTAAACGCTGCCTATGTGAAAGCACGATGAAACTCCAACCGTACTGCTGTCGCTGATCCACTTGTACCAGCACCACGTGAGTGCCACTGCTGTGCTGACAATAAACCATCATCCAACATAATATCTGCTCTATGGTGGTTCCAAAGGGGGCCAATAGATATGGACTCCTACAGTGGCCATTTCAAACAATTAGAATATCGTGAAGAAGTTCAATATTTTTCATCAATACACACAACCACAATCATGGGGAAGACCGCTGACTTGAGAGTTGTCCAGAAGACGATCATCGACACCCTCCACAAGGAGGGTAAGCCACAGAAGGTCATTGCTGAAAAGGCTGGCTGGAAAAGGTGCACAAGCAAGAGGGATGAGCACAGCCTTGAGAGGTTTGTCAAGAAAAGCTGATTCAAGAACTTGGGAGAGCTTCACAAGGAGTGGACTGAGGCTGGTGTCAGTGCATCAAGAGCCACCATGCACAGACGTCTTCAGGAAAGGGGCTAAAACTGTCGCATTCCCAATATCAAGCCACTCCTGAACCAGAGACAGCATCAACTGGGCTACGGAGAGAAAGAACTGGACTGTTGCTCAGTGCTCCAAAGTCCTCTTTTCAGTAAATTTTACGTTTCGTTTGGAAATCAAGGTCCTAGAATCTGAAGGAAGCATGGAGAGGCACAGAATCCAAGGTGTCTGAAGTCCAGTGTGAAGTTTCCACAGTCTGTGATGATTTGGGGTGCCATTTCGTCTGCTGGTGTTGGTCCACTGTGTTTTATCAAGTCCAAAGTCAACACAGTGTCTACCAGGAAATTTTAGAGCACTTCATGCTTCCATCTGCTGACAAGCTTTATGGAGATGCCAATTTCCTTTTCCAGCAGGACTTAGCGCCTGCCCCCAGTGTCAAAACTACTACCAAATGGTTTCCTGTCCATGATATTGGTGTGTTTGATTGGCCAGGCAACTCGCCTGACCTGAACCCCAGAGAGAATCTATGGGCTGTTGTTAAGAGGAAGATGAGAAACACCCGACCCAAAAATACAGACGAGCTGAAGGCCAACGTCAAAGCAACCTGGGCTTCAATAAGACCTCAGCAGTGCCACAGGCTGATCACCTCCACACCACGCCTCACTGATGCAGTAATTCGTGGTAAAGGAGCCACAACCAAGTACTGAGTGTATAAATGAAAATACTTTTCAGAAGTTGGACATGTCTGTCTTGTAAATCCTTTCTGATTGATTTTAGGAAATACTCTAATAATATGAGACACTGGATTTCTGATTTTTATGAGCTGTAAGACATAATTATCAAAATTAAAACAAAAAAAGGCTTGAAATATTTCACTTTACGTGTAATGAATATAGAATATACAGTATGAAATGTATTATACACACACACACTCTATCTATCTATCTATCTATCTATCTATCTATCTATCTATCTATCTATCTATCTATCTATCTAATGTATTAGAACAAGTGGATTAATATAAACTTGTGATTTGCAGCTACACTACTGTCATGGTGATGATACACGGGGCAACTTTTTGGGCAATGTTGCCGAGCAATGTTGCTGGGCAATTGCGTTTTGACTCTTTTCTATTGAGATTGGGCAACATTGTTTCTTTCTGAATGGTTTTGATAATCTCTGGCAACTTTTTGAGATAAGCCAATCAGAACGCGAGTATCGAGTCATGTGACCTCCGGTGAGGTTCGGATCAGAAATTTCAAACAAATATGGCGGCCGCTCAGTGTCAGTGGAGTGAAGAGATGGAGAGACTCCTCATCTGTTTTTACGCCGGTAAGTTGTTATTTTAATATTCTATATGGAGGAATTTACCTCACCAAAGCTCTAAAAAACAACAGACAGCTTGATTAAATGGTCACAGCAAAAATTAAGACATCGATTTTTTTTAGCTAACTGTAAACTGCCGTTGCTAACTGTTGTTGCCCATTGTTAGTTGCCCTGAGTCTCACCTAGTTGCCCGTTGCCAGCAACATTGCTCGGCAACATCAGAGTTGATTAATCAAGACCTTCTGACCAATCAGAATACAGAATTTGATAGCGCTCTGGTATAACGTGTGTTACTATACCATGAGTTTATCATACTGTTAAAACGTACCTGTTGTAAGGTGATGGGTTGGACTACTTGAGGCTGGGTGTTACGCACCGCAGTGGCATATTTGTAGGGTGGCATGGCACGTGGTGTGGTCACCCCGAGTCCAGGGCGAGCCCCCATGGGCTGACCGCCACCAGCTGTAGAGCAGAGGGGTAGAAACCATATTAAATCCTAAATCCTCCTGATTTAGCATTGTGTAATCAGACCTTCATGTGCAGTAACCCATGCTAGCATTAGGTGGTCAGTGGGGTTCGCTCACCCCCTCTCTGGGCACCTGTTGGCATGGCGCGGGGTCCCTGGGCATTGCCGCTGGGTGCGATGTGGCGAATGTTGGCACGAGGGCCGGGTTGGCGCAGTGAATTGGGCACAGCCTGGAAGCCCCCCTGACCTCGAACCCCCTGCTGTTGCCAGCGTGGGTTCGGCCTCATCTGGGTGAGCTGGCTGGGGGCGTAGTACGTGGTTCTGTTCTGGGCCTGTGGGGTTGGACGATACATACACACACTCTCAGATCAAAAGCTGCTTCCGACTTCCACTGATTTTAAGTCCTTGCTGCACAATAAAATAACTCACTATTAATAATTTATAGAAGTCAAAGATGTAAATCTAAATTAATGTTATATTTTCAGATGAACAAAACTGAATGATTTTCTTCAACCTTGTGATGGCTGAAGGGGGAGTAAGGAGATTCCCAAGATGATTACAAGGCAAGACATTACCACTCCACTCAGAAGCTAATGCTACAACCCTCACACTTCACAACAGGTAATGCTAATACTCTTCACTCTTCAAAGGAGCTAATGCTAATACTCTACACAAGAGAAAATGCTAATATTCTACACAAGAGCTAATGCTAATACTAGACATGCTTCAAAGGAGCTACTTTGGAGCTACATGCTTCACAAGAGCTACTGCTAATACGCTTCAAAAGGGCTACTACTAATACTCTCCACTTTTCACAAGAGCCAATGCTAATATGCGTCACAAGAGCTAATTATAACACTTGTCACACTTCAAAAGAGCTAATGCTAATACTCTTCACAAAAGCTCCTGCTAATACTCTTCACTTTTCACAAGAGCTCATGCTAATACTGTTCACAATAGCTACTGCTAATACTGTTCACTTTTCACAAGAGCCCATGCTAATACTGTTCACAATAGCTACTGCTAATACTATCCACTTTTCACAAGAGCTAATGCGAATACTGTTCACAACAGCTACTGCTAATACTGTTCACAACAGCTACTGCTAATACTGTCCATTTTTCACAAGCGCTAATGCTAATACTGTTCACAACAGCTAATGCTAATACTGTCCACTTTTCACAAGAGCTACTGCTAATACTGTTCACAACAGCTACTGCTAATACTGTCCACTTTTCACAAGAGCTAATGCTACTACTGTTCACAAGAGCTACTGCTAATACTGTTCACAACAGCTACTGCTAATACTGTCCACTTTTCACAAGAGCTAATGCTAATACTGTTTACAATAGCTACTGCTAATACTATCCACTTTTCACAAGAGCTAATGCCAATACTGTACTGTTCAAAATAGCTACTGCTAATACTGTCCACTTTTCACAAGAGCTAATGCTAATACTGTTCACAATAGCTACTGCTAATACTGTTCACAACAGCTACTGCTAATACTGTCCACTTTTCACAAGAGCTACTGCTAATACTGTTCACAATAGCTACTGCTAATACTGTCTACTTTTCACAAGAGCTAATGCTACTGTTCACAATAGCTACTGCTAATACTGTTCACAACAGCTACTGCTAATACTGTCCACTTTTCACAAGAGCTACTGCTAATACTGTTCACAACAGCTACTGCTAATACTGTCCACTTTTCACAAGCGCTAATGCTAATACTGTTCACAACAGCTACTGCTAATACTATCCACTTTTCACAAGAGCTAATGCTAATACTGTTCACAACAGCTACTGCTAATAATGTTCACTTTTCCCAAGAGCTAATGCTAATACTGTTCACAATAGCTACTGCTAATACTGTTCACAACAGCTACTGCTAATACTGTCCACTTTTCACAAGAGCTACTGCTAATACTGTTCACAATAGCTACTGCTAATACTGTCTACTTTTCACAAGAGCTAATGCTACTGTTCACAATAGCTACTGCTAATACTGTTCACAACAGCTACTGCTAATACTGTCCACTTTTCACAAGAGCTAATGCTACTGTTCACAATAGCTACTGCTAATACTGTTCACAACAGCTACTGCTAATACTGTCCACTTTTCACAAGCGCTAATGCTAATACTGTTCACAACAGCTACTGCTAATACTATCCACTTTTCACAAGAGCTAATGCTAATACTGTTCACAACAGCTACTGCTAATAATGTTCACTTTTCACAAGAGCTCATGCTAATACTGTTCACAATAGCTACTACTAATACTGTTCACAACAGCTACTGCTAATACTGTCCATTTTTCACAAGCGCTAATGCTAATACTGTTCACAACAGCTACTGCTAATACTCTTCACTTTTCACAAGAGCTCATGCTAATACTGTTCACAATAGCTACTGCTAATACTGTTCACTTTTCACAAGAGCCCATGCTAATACTGTTCACAATAGCTACTGCTAATACTATCCACTTTTCACAAGAGCTAATGCGAATACTGTTCACAACAGCTACTGCTAATACTGTTCACAACAGCTACTGCTAATACTGTCCATTTTTCACAAGCGCTAATGCTAATACTGTTCACAACCGCTACTGCTAATACTGTCCACTTTTCACAAGAGCTAATGCTAATACTGTACTGTTCAAAATAGCTACTGCTAATACTGTCCACTTTTCACAAGAACTAATGCTAATACTGTTCACAAGAGCTACTGCTAATACTGTTCACAACAGCTACTGCTAATACTGTCCACTTTTCACAAGAGCTAATGCTAATACTGTACTGTTCAAAATAGCTACTGCTAATACTGTCCACTTTTCACAAGAGCTAATGCTAATACTGTTCACAATAGCTACTGCTAATACTGTTCACAACAGCTACTGCTAATACTGTACACTTTTCACAAGAGCTAATGCTAATACTGTTCACAATAGCTACTGCTAATACTGTCTACTTTTCACAAGAGCTAATGCTACTACTGTTCACAATAGCTACTGCTAATACTGTTCACAACAGCTACTGCTAATACTGTCCACTTTTCACAAGCGCTAATGCTAATACTGTTCACAACAGCTACTGCTAATACTGTCCACTTTTCACAAGAGCTAATGCTAATACTGTTCACAACAGCTACTGCTAATACTGTCTACTTTTCACAAGAGCTAATGCTAATACTGTTCACAACAGCTACTGCTAATACTATCCACTTTTCACAAGCGCTAATGCTAATACTGTTCACAACAGCTACTGCTAATACTGTCCACTTTTCACAAGAGCTAATGTTAATACTGTTCACAATAGCTACTGCTAATACTATCCACTTTTCACAAGAGCTAATGCTACTACTGTTCACAATAGCTACTGCTAATACTGTTCACAACAGCTACTGCTAATACTGTCCACTTTTCACAAGCGCTAATGCTAATACTGTTCACAACAGCTACTGCTAATACTATCCACTTTTCACAAGAGCTAATGCTAATACTGTTCACAACAGCTACTGCTAATAATGTTCACTTTTCACAAGAGCTCATGCTAATACTGTTCACAATAGCTACTACTAATACTGTTCACTTTTCACAAAAGCTCATGCTAATACTGTTCACAACAGCTACTGCTAATACTGTCCACTTTTCACAAGCGCTAATGCTAATACTGTTCACAACAGCTACTGCTAATACTATCCACTTTTCACAAGAGCTAATGCTAATACTGTTCACAATAGCTACTGCTAATACTATCCACTTTTCACAAGAGCTAATGCTACTACTGTTCACAATAGCTACTGCTAATACTGTTCACAACAGCTACTGCTAATACTGTCCACTTTTCACAAGCGCTAATGCTAATACTGTTCACAACAGCTACTGCTAATACTATCCACTTTTCACAAGAGCTAATGCTAATACTGTTCACAATAGCTACTGCTAATACTATCCACTTTTCACAAGAGCTAATGCTAATACTGTTCACAACAGCTACTGCTAATACTGTCCACTTTTCACAAGCGCTAATGCTAATACTGTTCACAACAGCTACTGCTAATACTATCCACTTTTCACAAGAGCTAATGCTAATACTGTTCACAACAGCTACTGCTAATAATGTTCACTTTTCACAAGAGCTCATGCTAATACTGTTCACAATAGCTACTGCTAATAATGTTCACTTTTCACAAGAGCTCATGCTAATACTGTTCACAATAGCTACTACTAATACTGTTCACAAGAGCTAATGCTAATACTGCCACTTTTCACAACAGCTACTGCTAATACTGTCCACTTTTCACAAGAGCTAATGCTAATACTGTTCACAACAGCTACTGCTAATACTGTCCACTTTTCACAAGAGCTAATGCTACTACTGTTCACAACAGCTACTGCTAATACTGTTCACAACAGCTACTGCTAATACTGTCCACTTTTCACAAGAGCTAATGCTACTACTGTTCACAAGAGCTACTGCTAATACTGTCCATTTTTCACAAGCGCTAATGCTAATACTGTTCACAACAGCTAATGCTAATACTGTTCACAATAGCTACTGCTAATACTATCCACTTTTCACAAGAGCTAATGCTACTACTGTTCACAACAGCTACTGCTAATACTGTTCACAACAGCTACTGCTAATACTGTCCACTTTTCACAAGAGCTAATGCTACTACTGTTCACAAGAGCTACTGCTAATACTGTCCATTTTTCACAAGCGCTAATGCTAATACTGTTCACAACAGCTAATGCTAATACTGTTCACAATAGCTACTGCTAATACTATCCACTTTTCACAAGAGCTAATGCTAATACTGTTCACAACAGCTACTGCTAATACTGTTCACAAGAGCTACTGCTAATACTGTCCATTTTTCACAAGCACTAATGATAATACTGTTCACAACAGTTGCTGCTAATACTGTCCACTTTTCACAAGAGCTAATGCTAATACTGTTCACAATAGCTACTGCTAATACTATCCACTTTTCACAAGAGCTAATGCTAATACTGTTCACAACAGCTCCTGCTAATACTGTCCACTTTTCACAAGCGCTAATGCTAATACTGTTCACAATAGCTACTGCTAATACTATCCACTTTTCACAAGAGCTAATGCTAATACTGTTCACAATAGCTACTGCTAATACTATCCACTTTTCACAAGAGCTAATGCTAATACTGTTCACAACAGCTCCTGCTAATACTGTCCACTTTTCACAAGCGCTAATGCTAATACTGTTCACAACAGCTACTGCTAATACTGTCTACTTTTCACAAGAGCTAATGCTACTACTGTTCACAACAGCTACTGCTAATACTGTCCACTTTTCACAAGAGCTAATGCTACTACTGTTCACAACAGCTACTGCTAATACTGTCCATTTTTCACAAGAGCTAATGCTAATACTGTTCACAACAGCTACTGCTAATACTGTTCACAACAGCTACTGCTAATACTGTCCACTTTTCACAAGAGCTAATGCTAATACTGTTCAAAATAGCTACTGCTAATACTGTTCACGTTTCACAAGAGCTACTGCTAATACTGTTCACAAGAGCTAATGCTAATACTGCCACTTTTCAGAACAGCTAATGCTAATACTGTTCACAACAGCTACTGCTAATACTGTCCACTTTTCACAAGAGCTACTGCTAATACTGTTCACAACAGCTACTGCTAATACTGTCCACTTTTCACAAGAGCTAATGCTACTACTGTTCACAAGAGCTACTGCTAATACTGTCCATTTTTCACAAGCACTAATGCTAATACTGTTCACAACAGCTAATGCTAATACTGTTCACAATAGCTACTGCTAATACTATCCACTTTTCACAAGAACTAATGCTAATACTGTTCACAATAGCTACTGCTAATACTGTCCATTTTTCACAAGCGCTAATGCTAATACTGTTCACAACAGCTACTGCTAATACTGTCCACTTTTCACAAAAGCTAATGCTAATACTGTTCACAACAGCTACTGCTAATACTGTTCACAACAGCTACTGCTAATAATGTCCACTTTTCACAAGAGCTAATGCTAATACTGTTCATAATACGTACAGTGGGGCACAAAGTATTTAGTCAGTCACCAATTGTGCAAGTTCTCCCACTTAAAAAGATGAGAGAGGCCTGTAATTTTCATCATAGGTACACTTCAACTATGAGAGACAGAATGGGGGGAAAGAATCCAGGAAATCACATTGTCTAATTTTTAAAGAATTTATTTGTAAATTATGGTGGAAAATAAGTATTTGGTCAATAACAAAAGTTCATCTCAATACTTTGTTATATACCCTTTGTTGGCAATGACAGAGGTCAAACGTTTTCTGTAAGTCTTCACAAGGTTTTCACACACTGTTGCTGGTATTTTGGCCCATTCCTCCATGCAGATCTCCTCTAGAGCAGTGATGTTTTGGGGCTGTCGCCGGGCAACACGGACTTTCAACTCCCTCCAAAGATTTTCTATGGGGTTGAGATCTGGAGACTGGCTAGGCCACTCCAGGACCTTGAAATGCTTCTTACGAAGCCACTCCTTCGTTGCCCGGGCGGTGTGTTTGGGATCATTGTCATGCTGAAAGACCCAGCCACGTTTCATCTTCAATGCCCTTGCTGATGGAAGGAGGTTTTCAGTCAAAATCTCACGATACATGGCCCCATTCATTCTTTCCTTTACACGGATCAGTCGTCCTGGTCCCTTTGCAGAAAAACAGCCCCAAAGCATGATGTTTCCACCCCCATGCTTCACAGTAGGTATGGTGTTCTTTGGATGCAACTCGGCATTCTTTCTCCTCCAAACACGACAAGTTGAGTTTTTACCAAAAAGTTCTATTTTGGTTTCATCTGACCATATGACATTCTCCCAATCCTCTTCTGGATCATCCAAATGCTCTCTAGCAAACTTCAGACGGGCCTGGACATGTACTGGCTTAAGCAGGGGGACACGTCTGGCACTGCAGGATTTGAGTCCCTGGCTGCGTAGTGTGTTACTGATGGTAGCCTTTGTTACTTTGGTCCCAGCTCTCTGCAGGTCATTCACTAGGTCCCCCCGTGTGGTTCTGGGATTTTTGCTCACCGTTCTTGTGATCATTTTGACCCCACGGGGTGAGATCTTGCGTGGAGCCCCAGATCGAGGGAGATTATCAGTGGTCTTGTATGTCTTCCATTTTCTAATAATTGCTCCCACAGTTGATTTCTTCACACCAAGCTGCTTACCTATTGCAGATTCAGTCTTCCCAGCCTGGTGCAGGTCTACAATTTTGTTTCTGGTGTCCTTTGACAGCTCTTTGGTCTTGGCCATAGTGGAGTTTGGAGTGTGACTGTTTGAGGTTGTGGACAGGTGTCTTTTATACTGATAACGAGTTCAAACAGGTGCCATTAATACAGGTAACGAGTGGAGGACAGAGGAGCCTCTTAAAGAAGTTGTTACAGGTCTGTGAGAGCCAGAAATCTTGCTTCTTTGTAGGTGATCAAATACTTATTTAACCGAGGAATTTACCAATTAATTCATTAAAAATCCTACAATGTGATTTCCTGGATTCTTTCCCCCCATTCTGTCTCTCATAGTTGAAGTGTACCTATGATGAAAATTACAGGCCTCTCTCATCTTTTTAAGTGGGAGAACTTGCACAATTGGTGACTGACTAAATACTTTTTTGCCGCACTGTAGCTACTGCTAATACTGTTCACTTTTCACAAGAGCTAATGCTAATACTGTTCACAACAGCTACTGCTAATACTGTCCATTTTTCACAAGAGCTCATGCTAATACTCTTCACTCACAAGAAATAATGCTAATACACTTTACAACAGCTGATGCTAATACTTTTAAAATCCCTAGATTTTATAGATTCATAGCTTTAACTTGTAGTCATGTTCTCTATTAAATAATTTTTTTTAATTTAATGTATTTTTAGTCTTCGATTATGTGGAGTGTCCTCAGTACACATCCATTTGAAGGAGTTGTTACTATAGAAACGATAACATATTAGAACGAGCATATTAATATAAATCTGCACTACTGTCTGAGCTGCTGTTATAGGAAATGAATCCCCACCTTCTGACCAGTCGCTGTGACCCCGGTCTTTAAGCTCACCTGTGGCACGGCAGGCATGAAGTACCCACTGGTGGGCTGGAACTGGTTGATGATGGCATTAGCGGGCATGGCTCTCATACCGGCGATGCGCTGCATGTACTGGTTGGTGAGGTGAGCTTTGCGCTCCTCTTTGCGCTGCGCCAGCGCCACGTACAGGGGCTTGGAGCCCACGATGCGTCCGTTCATCTCCGTCACAGCCTTGGTGGCCTCCTCAGGAGAGGAGAAGCACACGAAGCCGAAACCTTTAGAGCGTCCTTCCTCCAGCATCACCTGGTGCAAGAGAGATGAATATTTAAATAATGTAACAATTTAACGAAGCAGCTCAGCGGACTGGCTCTGACCAGAGGCGGGGCTAATTTCTGGGCCGGAAAATTTTAAGAAAATACCTGAAACAAAGAAACTACCAAAGTCCACTGAATAAGAACAAAACAAACAAACAAACAAAAAAACCCACCGACCACTATTTTTCTAATTATTTAATTAGCATAATATTATTCAAAGTAATATTAATATTTTAATAATTTTAATTAATTATAATGATCATTCTAATGATTTAATATTCACATTTTAATTCTAATAAATGCAACAAATTATATTATTTTAATGTTATTAATTGTCATGATTTTACTTACAAGTCTAATTTTAATTATAATAAATCTCATTATCAAATTATTACAATTCAATAATGACCTAATTAATCAGTTTATTTGAATAATTCTCATTTTTAACTCAAATAAATGTAATTATCTTTTTATTTCAATAATTCCAACACATCTAATTATTCTCATTCTATACGTTACAATTATATAATTATATAATTCTCTGAATCTTAGCCTGATGAAAAGCTAAAAGTAAACAGGTAAACAGGAAGTGGATATATTTCCTGGCACTGACCTTGGCGCTGGTGATGGAGCCGAAAGGAGAGAATTCCTTCCGCAGTTTCTCGTCGTCGATGGTGTCGTCCAGATTTTTGATGTACAAGTTCACACCCTGTAAATAAACATCACTGTTATGTATAGTAACGATGAATTAGCTTTCAGTTTGCGTGATGCCAAGTGACGGTCATGAGATTCCATGAGCTTTGTGAGCGACCTGGTATCTGCTGATCCTCTCCTGCTTGAGCTGCTCGAACTTCCTCTTCAGCTCAGCTTGTCTCTCCATCTTCTTCTGAGCGCGTCCCACAAACACGGTCTTCCCGTTCAGCTCCGTGCCGTTCATCTCCTCCACAGCCTGGGAGTGGAAAAACACACTGCTCTCAATCCATCCATCCATCCTTTATCTCATCCATCCATCTTTCTACACACTTCTATTTCCATCCATCCATCCATCCATCCATCCATCCTTCTCTACACATTTTCTTCAATCCATCCATCCATCTCGGTTTTTTATCCATCTATCCATCAAGCTATGCATCACTTCATTCATGCATCCTTCTCTGCACATTTTCTTCTATCAATCCATCCATCTATCTCTACATTTTTCATCCATCCATCCATCAAGCTATGCATCAATTCATTCATTCATCCATCCATCCTTCTCTATATTTTTTCTTCCATCAATCCATCCATCCCTACATTTTTCATCCATCCATCTGTCCATCCATCCATCCCTCCATCTATCCATCAAACTCTGCATCAATTAATTCATCCATCCTTCTCTGCACATTTTCTTCTATCAATCCATCCACCCATCCATCTCTACATTTTTCATCCATCCACCCATCCATCAAGCTATGCATCAATTCGTTCATTCATCCATCCTTCTCTATACTTGTGCTTCCATCAATCCATCCCTACATTTTTCATCCATCCATTCCTCCATCTATCCATCAAGCTATGCATCAATTCCTCCGTCCGTCCTTCTATGCACATTTTCTTCCATCCATCCATCCATCCATCCATCCATCCATCCATCCATCCTTCTCTATACTTTTTCTTCCATCCATCCATTCCCCATCCATCTGTCCATCCATCTCTACATTTTTCATCCATCCATCCGTCTCTATGCTTTTTACGTTTGCATCCTATTCTATATGTCTTTGTTCATCCACTCATCTGTTTAGTCATACATTCTCTCACCCAATCATCCATCTACCCATCCTTACACACATACATACATACAAACAAATATACATACATCTAGGTATGCATCCATCCATCTTTTCATTCTTCCATCTATCCATTAAGCAAGCCATATGTTGTTTCATCCATCCATCCAAACATTTTTCATCCATCCATCTTTCTCTATGCTATACATCCTTTAATCAGTCCATCCATTCTATCTTCAAACCATCTCTTTACTATGCATTCTTTTATCCATCCATCCTTTGATGTATCCATTTTTTTAAAGATATTTTTTGGGCTTTTTTCACCTTTATTGGATAGGACAGTGTAGAGACAGGAAATGAGCGGGAGAGAGAGATGGGGAGGGGTCGGGAAATGACCCCGGGCCGGAGCCGAACCTGGGTCCCCGGACCCATGGTTTAGTTTAGTTTATTTAGTTTAGTTGAAACAGGGACCATGCACAAGAGTCATTGGTTACAAAAGTAAGAAGATGGCTTGCGCCAGATTATAGCTAAAAAGCTAATTTCCATCTGCAGTCCCTAGGCAGGTAAAACAAATACAAACAAAATACGTGAGAATAAGAGCAGCCATAGGTGCACAAATGCATGTGCGCAGACACACACACACACACACACACACACATGGCACGGCGCCTTATCCACCTGAGCCACGACGAAAATCAACAGTCATTCTTCTGTTCCAGTAATAAATACATAAATAAACAAACAAATAAATGCCTGTAAAACCCCAGGCATGTTAGTTGCTGTACTAACGAACAGGCTTTTAACAGGACAGGACTCTCAGGTCCTGACCGATCTGTTCGAGCACGAGGACTTGCTTTAAACGGAGAATAAAAAGGACATACAACATCACTCTGAATATAGACACGTGCCAAATTCTGGAACCGTAATGGCTACTTTTTTCTCTTTAGCTGTAATATGTCCATCTGCTCATCCACTCTTTCAACAAAAGACATCTATCCATATCCCCATATAATGATTCTATAGAATTATATCGACTTGCTTTAGAAATTATAGCAATGAACATGTTCAGGAAATGTATCTTTAAATATGTAAGTGATAACACTCAGTGTCTCAGGACAAGAACGATATTTTTGTCCTGTGTAAATATGAGACAGCAGTCTCTCTCTGCCTGTCCTCGCAGGGAGCTGATGGAGTTTGTACTGCACCTTGTTAGCATCTTCGTGTTTCTCGTAGCTGACGAAACCGAATCCTCGCGATTTCCCCATGGGATCAGTCATCACTTTCACACTCAGGGTTTTACCTGCATGTCAGAAAAGGAGAGACAAAAGGAAAATGGTGGGTTTTTTCCTGTTGTTCCATCAAATAAATCTTTTCTCCTTACACAGAAATGTATGATTATATGTTGTTAATAATTATGCTAAAAATTAACTAATATTTGAAATGTAATTTTATTATAATTTACATGTATGCATTAGTTTACATTTTTATAGTAAATTAATAATTAAATAGTGTAGAAGAAGCATTAAAAACATGAATGTTTTAGAATAATATGATATTAACTTATGGAGCTAGTAAACAGTAATAAATAAATAAATTCACTTCAATCTCTTTTAAAAACATTTACTGTTTAACAGTTATATGTTAAATAGATCAATTATTATTGTTATCAATTATTATCAGTGTTAAATAGATCAATTATTCTCTTACAAAATTTTAGGAGAATTAATTAAATTTAAAAAACTAAATTAAAAGCAGTTAAAATGTTTAAAAAATTTTTTTCAAAAAACTTTTTGAAGCAAATAAGCAAATCACTCGAAAGGAATACAATACTTTCCCAAAAATCAGCCTCAGAAAATGTATTAAATAACTGTGCACTCTTATAAAATCTAAATTATCATCTCATCTCATTATCTGTAGCCGCTTTATCCTGTTCTACAGGGTCGCAGGCGAGCTGGAGCCTATCCCAGCTGACTACGGGCGAAAGGCGGGGTACACCCTGGACAAGTCGCCAGGTCATCACAGGGCAAAATCTAAATTATCCTAAATGCAATTAAAGTTCTCATTCTCATTATCTCTAGCCGCTTTATCCTTCTACAGGGTCGCAGGCAAGCTGGAGTCTATCCCAGCTGACTACGAGCGAAAGGCGGGGTACACCCTGGACAAGTCGCCAGGTCATCACAGGGCAAAATCTAAATTATCCTAAATGCAATTAAAGTTTAAAAACATAATTTTCACCTTTAACAGAAGTGTTCAGATGTTAATAATGTTTGAAAAAGAATAAATGAAACGATCAAAAAGTCGTGTGCTTTATCATCAAATCAGTGTTTGATTAAATTCTTAATAAATAAATCAATAAATCAAACAAAAAAAAAGTCAGAATGGAAAAAAGGGCTTTCTAATAAACTCAGTGCTACGTTCTCAGCACGTCATCCTCATCGTGAAGTACACTTCTCAGTACCGTATTTATCAAAGATGTCTTTCAGCCTGTCGTCGTCCATGTCCTCGCCGAAGTTCTTGATGTAGACGTTGGTGAACTCTTTGGCTTTGGCGCCGAGCTCGGCCTCTCTCTCCTTCCTGGATTTAAACCTCCCCACGAACCTGCGCAAGGAAAACAAAAGAGGTGTGACTCGAGTGACGTGGGAGAACAAACTTGGTGAATCACTGGCTTACAGGCCACGCCTCCATTACAGCCAAAGACTGGCTTACAGGCCACGCCTCCATTACAACCAAAGACTGGCTTACAGGCCACGCCTCCATTACAGCCAAAGACTGGCTTACAGGCCACGCCTCCATTACAGCCAAAGACTGGCTTACAGGCCACGCCTCCATTACAGCCAAAGACGGGCTTACAGGCCACGCCTCCATTACAGCCAAAGACTGGCTTACAGGCCACGCCTCCATTACAGCCAAAGACTGGCTTACAGGCCACGCCTCCATTACAGCCAAAGATGGGCTTACAGGCCATGCCTCCATTACAGCCAAAGACTGGCTTACAGGCCACGCCTCCATTACACTCAAAGACTGGCTTACAGGCCACGCCTACATTACAGCCAAAGACTGGCTTACAGGCCACGCCTACATTACAGCCAAAGACTGGCTTACAGGCCACGCCTACATTACAGCCAAACACTGGCTTACAGGCCATGCCTCCATTACAGCCAAAGACTGGCTTATGTGCCACACCTCCATTACAGTCAAAACTGGATTACAGGCCACGCCTCCATTACAGTTAAAGACTGCTGTACAGGCCACGCCTCCATGATAGTCAAATACTGGCTTACAGGCCACACCTCCATTACTGCCAATGACTGGCTTACAGGCCACGCCTCCATTACAGCGAAATACTGGCTTACAGACCACGCCTCCATTTCAGCAAAAGCTTGGCTTACAGGTCACACCTCCATTACAGCAAAAGACTGGCTTATGGGCCACACCTCCATTACAGCCAAATACTGGCTTACAGGCCACGCCTCCATTACAGTTAAAGACTGCTGTACAAGCCCCGCCTCCATTACAGCAAAAGACTTGTTTAATTAATTCCTGATGAAATTAGTAGATTTAGGGAATTGTGATAATGAAGATTTTGGCCTTTATCCATTTACAATTTTCACTTAATATTTTTTTAAATTTCTGGAGTATTTAAAATGATACAATTTAAACAAAACCACTAATTAAAATAATATTACCACTTTTGATGGGCAGCATATATCATTTATTTGTTAAAAAAAAAACAACAACAAAAAACCAAATAAGGCCTGAGGTCAGATTTTTTAAAATTAGTTATGAACAAAAGTTGATGTAAAAATATCTGTAATCTTTAATGTTCAGTAAACAATCCTGTGCATGAAGCCCCGCCCCATCACGGCATCCCTCGACCCCCTGCGTGGACACTCACACCTTGCGGTCGTTCAGTAGCATGCCGTTCATCTTCTCGATGGCGCGGTCGGCAGCGTCCTGCGTCTCAAAGTGCACGAATGCGTAGCCTTTGGATCCGTTCTCATCACACACCACCTGCAGACAGAAAACTCGTCAGCTATGTGACTGTACGCAATGAGGAAATACTGACAACACGCCATCCAATAACTTTTTGGAGAGGACATGATGCTAAATGATGCGGTCTTGGTTCTACCTTGCAAGACAGGATGTTCCCGAAGGCGGAGAAGGTGTCGTACAGGGCCTTGTTGTCAATGGACTTGTCCAGATTTTTGATGAAGACATTTCCTACGCCTGACTTGCGGAGTGACGGGTCTCGCTGTGACCACATGATCCTGATGGGCTTACCCTTCACCACGTCGAAGTTCATTGTGTCCAGAGCTCTCTCGGCTAGAACACAAACATGCTGGTATGAATATCTGCAAATTTATTAACTTGAGCAACGGGAACCACTAAAGACATGAATTTTTCTAAAAATCCATATTTTTTTTATTTACAAAACAGAACACGTTAGTAAATGCCTAACAATGTCGTGAAATAATTATATGGCTAATTTTCTCCATGAAAAAATTTGAGTCAAGCTAAAAAAAAAAATCAAGAACCCTTAGGAGTTCTTGGGTTGTCCGGTGAAGTGACAGAACCTTTAAAGATTTTATGTAGAATCCGACAACAAAGTAGAACCTGTTGAAGAGGCTACAAACTCTTGAAGAACCCATTTGCACCAAGTACCAAGACTGTTTATCTAAGGGAAGCCATGACCTAATGGTTAGAGAAGCACTTTTGGGACTAAAAGGTTGCCGGTTTGATTCCCTGGACCAGCAGGAATGACTGAAGTGCCCTTGAGCAAGGCACCTAACTGCATCGTATGTCATTCTGGATAAGTCAAAAAAAAAAAAAGAGGAAGAAGATGCAATAATGAAGAAGGTATGGATCACGAAGATGAGTGGAAGAAGACCAAGATGAAGCCCAGGAAAAAAATGAGAAGAGATAAGAGAAGGCTTAAGGTCTAGAGGAATGGACTGGAATGAAGGGGGGGGGGGAATTATCAAAGATGGAGAACCTTCTGGAAAACCTCAACACCTCTGGGTAGAAGAGGTTTGTAGAAGTAAAAAAGTGTAAAAATGACTGTACAAGTCACAGCACATGCTAGTGGTAAAAAAAAATATATCAAAGCAGAATTTATTGAAGCTAAAACACCCTCAATTATTCATACATAGGATATATCCTGAGCAACTTGAGGAACTCTTTAAAAAAACAGGGTTCTTTAAGGGTTCCTCTGGTTCTTAGGCCATGTACACACGTAGCCGGGTATTTTTAAAACTGAACATTTTCCCCCCCTCCGTTTATAAAAATGTTTTACCCACACCACCTCGTCTTCGAAAAAAATCCCTTCCACACATAACCGAACATCTGCGTTTTCAATCACATTCATAAGCATTCCAAACCTGTAGATGGTGTCCTACCAAGCCTACTGCGCATGCGCGAAATCCAGGAGGGTAGGAAAATTCAACAGTAGTTTTGTCCTACCGATCAGCTGGGCTGATAGAAAATCGGTGAGTATTTCACGCATTTGCCGATTTTTGTTTTGTGCGTATTGGTCGAGTCTTTGGCCGAGTCAAATAATTTGTAATGACTTGTTTTGAATAATAAAACGGTCTGTATGAGAACTTGCTAATTGTAATGACGTCATGTGTTCTGCGCATGCGCAGTAGGCTTGGTAGGACAAATCCAAGAGGTAGGATAACTTTACAGAACAGAGATGGCATTATTTCCCCAAATCCTACCCTCTAATCACATCAGAATAGCACCTGCACAATAATTAACGCTTTCAAGGCACTAATCCGATCCATTACTCTTTGTCCATGCTTAATCTGGCTTCTGCAGTAAACAAAGGTCGCACGTTTGACGTCAGGGCAGATTTGTTGTCATTTTTTTGGCGCAGATTGTGACGTTCTAAAACGCAAAACTCCGTTTATCTCTGTCTACACGAAAAGGCATACACGGAGTTTTCAAAAATCTTCACTTTGCCCGGAGTTTTTTTAAATATTCGTTTTTGGTGTGTTTTCATGTGGATGACAGGCCAAAACGTAGAAAATTATCTTTGATTTAGCAGATACCCGGCTACGTGTGGACGGGTTCTTAGACTCATCATATTAGTGATGAATGATATACAGTATGATAAATATAAAAAAGCTTGTTAGTGACGTCCCTGATCGTTTGATTTGATAAATCGCGGCGGTATGAAAGGAACCCGAGCATCAGCGACGCAGGAGCTCACACAGCCGTACCATGAGAAACCAGACTCGTTTATAATTAGCCAAGTTGTTCTTCATGAGAACAATTAGAACAATTTGATCTGCAAAACAAAATCAGAATCAAAAACCATTTAAAACTCAGAGAGAAGTAGCGATTCTCCTCAAAGTTTGTTAACCGGCCTAATTAGCAACTTGTTAATGAGAAATCAGAAAACCAGGCAGTAACTTTTGTGCAGACTGATTAGATCTTCCAAACATAACAGTCAGAATCAAAATCCACTGAAAGTTCAGGGAGGAGTAACGATTGTTGTGAATTGTGGGCAGACGGACGGACGGACGCCGCGTAATGGCAACAGTTCATTGTCTATGGCCAGTGAGCTAATAATACACTTTCAATAACATCTCCAAGTGTTTTATTGTTTTATTATCATCCTTAAAGTTCTTGTTGTAGTGTTTGATCACGACTAGGTCACATGACCATAACATGTACGAAGGCTTTTGGAGCTCTATAAGTTACCGAAATCTCCCGAGAAGTTCTAAAGACCATCGATATTTTACTATTCCATCCACATTCACTGGATATGAGCAATCGCGCACTCTGTTTGGCTACTCTACTACTAGGATATCAGCTCATATACTGTGAGTAGAGAAAAACAAAATGGCGGAGCGTGTTGGTGAACCAACCGAGGACGAAATAAAAACTCGACTCAAAAACAAAACCCTAAAAAGGGTTATCAAGTCTTTAAAAGAAACAGAAATAGCTAAAAGAATATGGTTTTCATTCACCCTCAGTATCACCTGTTCCACTCTCCAGCCCTGTTGGTGGCAGTAATGCACCTTTAAGTTGGTTTGCCAAACATCAAAAAACCCTAAAGAAGAAGAAGAAAACCCCAAAAATAAAAAGCAACAAAATATGGAATAAAAGTATTTGATGGTAAGAACGTATCTTTTTTTTATTTTTCAAGAATTATTATTATTATCGCATTTTTCACAAATTGCTCCTGTCATTCCGCCGGTTTGTTTACATTCTAAGCGGAAATTATTTTGTCAGATGTTTTGTACCAAAAGTTTTTACTGATCGAATTTGAAAAACATAAAAATAAAAAAATGCTCCGTTTCTCAAAATCCAGTGAATGCGGACAGAATAAAAACAGTTATTCCATTCAATCTCATCGTACATGGCTTATAGACAACTCGGTGCTACGCGCCTCATCACCCATCAGCTCATGTACGACTCGATTTCATGGAATAACTGTTAATTAGTCCGTGTTTTACACTCAATTTCGTTTCGAGACGAGAGGAAAGAGCGAACGCTTTCTGGAGTGTGTTCATACTGAAAAAACCCTCCTCTTTTCTCCACCAGGACAGAACAGAATCATTACCGTAATGTCCGTTTTGGACGGGATATGTACTGTATTACCTAAAACTATCATCCTGCTCGTTTTTAAAAAGGTAAAACAAAGGCGTGATCTTTCCTGACCATGGGATCGCACAGTCTGGAAAAAATTACTGACATGACCCAAATCCCAAAGATACTCCGGTAATAATTACATCACCTCACCTCCACATGTGACATTAATCCTGTATGAATCGGGTTTACGGCTCTTTGGCGTTAAACAACAACAATTAAACAGATTCATGGGTCAAATTTAATGCAACGGGAGACTGAGATAGATTTCAGCTTCATTCCAAGATTTTATTTCTCATATTTATTTGTGTGTGTTTTAAATAATGTATTACTGAATAATAAATATTTAAAAATCATTTCTGATGAGTTTGCACTTCAGTGTGAGTTCTTACCCCCTCCCCCCGCTTATTTAGTTCACCAGCCGTGAGGTGTATGAGAGACGACCCGCTCTCTTGTCTGTGTTGTCATGCACATCAGCTTCCTTTTGTTCCTATCACTCTAATACCACACACACACACACACCCCCAGTTAACAACTCGAAACAGCCTTGACTCTGCTACCATCAGCAGTTTGGACAATGATTGTGTTTAATATGGAGAGAGAGAGAGAGAGAGAGAGTGTAACAGACACACAATGAGAAACGGACACTGAAAGAGAGAGAGAGAGAGAGAGAGAGAGTGTGTAACAGACACAATGAGAGAAACGGACACTGAAAGAGAGAGAGAGAGAGAGAGAGAGAGAGAGAGAGAGAGAGTGTGTAACAGACACACAATGAGAGAAACAGACACTGAGAGAGAGAGAGAGAGAGAGAGTGTAACAGACACTGAAAGAGAGAGAGAGAGAGAGAGAGAGAGAGAGAGAGTGTAACAGACACAATGAGAGAAACAGACACTGAGAGAGAGAGAGAGTGTGTGTAACAGACACACAATGAGAGAAAGACACTGAGAGAGAGAGAGAGAGAGAGAGTGTGTAACAGACACTGAAAGAGAGAGAGAGTGTAAGAGACACAATGAGAGAAACAGACACAGAGAGAGAGAGAGAGCGAGAGAGAGAGTGTAACAGACACAATGAGAGAAACAGACACTGAGAGAGAGAGAGAGAGAGAGAGAGAGAGAGAGAGAGAGAGAGAGAGAGAGAGAGTGTGTAACAGACACTGAAAGAGAGAGTGTGTGTAACAGACACTGAAAGAGAGAGAGAGAGTGTAACAGACACAATGAGAGAAACAGACACTGAAAGAGAGAGAGGATAACAGACAAATGACAGCGACAGACAGAGAGAGAGAGAATAACAGACACAATGACAGAGACAGACACTGAAAGAGAGAGCAAGAAAGAGAGAGAGTGAGAATAACAGACACACAATGAGAGAGACAGACACTGAAAGAGAGAGAGAGGATAACAGACACAATGAGAGAAACAGAGACTGAAAGAAAGAGGGAAAGAGAGAGTCAGATTCAGATAGCTTGATCAATAGAGAGAGAAAAACACAGAGAGAGAGAGAGGATAACACAATGAGAAAGACAGACACTGAAAGAGAGAAAAAGAGAAAGAGAGAGAGACAGAGAGAGAAGATAACACAATGAGAGAGAGAGAGAGAGAGAGAGAGAGAGAGAAAGAAAGAGACAGACAGAGAGAGACAATAACAGACACAATGAGAGGGACAGACACTGAAAGAGAGAGAAAGAGAAGATAACAGACAATAAGAGAGACAGACACTGAATGAAAGAGAGAGAGAGATAGAGGATAACAGACAATGAGAGAGACAGACACTGAATGAAAGAGAGAGAGAGAATAACACACAATGAGAGACAGACACTGAAAGAAAGAGAGACACACAGAAAGAGACAGACAGAGAGGATAACAGACACAAAGAGAGACAGACACTGAAAGAAAGAGAGACAGACAGAGAGAGGATAACAGACACAATGAGAGAGACAGACACTGAAAGAAAGAGTGAGAGAAAGTGTGTGAGAGAGGCAGAGCCAAATGGCTCAATCAATGGGGGGGTCTGGAACATTCCCAGCTCTGACCTCACTGACTCTTATCTAAAGCCCCGTCAACAAAACCAGTAACGCGTCCTGCGATTGAATAATTAACCCCAGTCCACGTCTAGAAGAATTATCTCCACGTCATTTTGGATGAGAAGAGTTGCTGGAAAAGTTAACTTCACTCTGCTTATGTTACTAACCAGCTGGTTAATAACCTGATATCTAATAAGCTCATTAATATCATTGTATATAAACCCGACTAAACCGTGGCAGAAAGTTCAGGACTGATAAACACACGAGCTCCAGCTGCATGATTCAGATAATACAGCGAACTCGTCTGATAAAACTCACGAGTAGAGCTGCCTGTGTTTCAGTCCTGGGGAGGTTCATCAGTTATTCGTATCGTACTACTAGAAGGAACGAGATAAAAATGAAGCAAGCTGTTCAGAAAACATTTTCACAAACCCAAACAGCTACTTGTCCCTGCTTTAATGGAGTTGGTCAGTGTTATAAAAGTGCTGACGAGATCCACGATACTCTCTGAGAAATATATAAAACAGAAATGCAGCCTTCTTTATTCAAAATGACAGATTTAAACTGCTTGTGCTGAGATCTTTTTCAGCTCACATTCCAAAAAAATCCAAACTGACACTTGGATTTTGACTTTGAGAAGAAAAATATTTACCAATTCCAGTTTTAATAGTCAAGAATCATTTCACTAGTTTTGTGCAAAGTATCCACTAAGACTGCAGAAAAGAAAAGATTTTCAATAGTTTTACTGACCAACTTCATTATATATACACACAGTATTTTTACATATGAATGAAGTTAGAATTTGATTCCTGCAAAACACTCAAAAAAGTTGGGAACGAGACAAAACAAGACTGAAAAGTTTATCAGATATTCAACTAACACCATTTTGGAAGATTCCACAATAAGCAGGTTAATTGGTCACATGACTGGGTCTAAAAGAAGCAGCACCAAAGGCTCAGTCTTTGCAAGCAAGAGCGACGATGGGGGCGTGGCTCACTGCTTTGTACCAAAATTCATGAGAGAATTGTTCATCAATTCAAAAAGAACATTTCTCACTGCAAGATTTTAGATCCTTCAAAATCTACAGTGGGCGGTGCGGTGGTGTAGTGGTTAGCGCTGTCGCCTCACAGCAAGAAGGTCCGGGTTCGAGCCCCGTGGCCGGCGAGGGCCTTTCTGTGCGGAGTTTGCATGTTCTCCCCGTGTCCGCGTGGGTTTCCTCCGGGTGCTCCAGTTTCCCCCACAGTCCAAAGACATGCAGGTTAGGTTAACTGGTGACTCTAAATTGAGCGTAGGTGTGAATGTGAGTGTGAATGGTTGTCTGTGTCTATGTGTCAGCCCTGTGATGACCTGGCGACTTGTCCAGGCCTGTACCCCGCCTTTCGCCCGTAGTCAGCTGGGATAGGCTCCAGCTTGCCTGCAACCCTGTAGAACACGATAAAGCGGCTAGAGATAATGAATGAAAATCTACAGTCCATAATATTGTGAAAAGAACAGATTCAGGGAATTCAGAGATGTCTCAGCGTGTAAAGGGCGAGGTCGGAAACCACTGTTGAATGGGCGTGACCTTCGAGCCCTCATGTGGCACTGCCTGAGAAACCATCATGCTCATGTGACAAATATAGCCCCATGGGCTTGGGAGGACTTCAGAAAACCATTTTCACTTAACACAGTCCACTGCTGCATCCAGAAATGCAACCTGAAACTGTATTACACAAGGAGGAAGCCAGTAATCAGTGCAATTCTATACAGAAACGCTGCAGATTTCTCTGGGCTGGAACTCATCTCAGATGGACCGAAAGACAGTGGAAACATGTGCTGTGGTCAGATGAGTCACATTTCAGCTTGTTTTCAGGAAAACCAGACGTCAACTTCTCAGTGTCAAAGGTGAACACGACCATCCAGTTTATCAGAGAAAGGTGCTGTGATGGTATGGGGGGCATCAGTGCCCACGGCATGGGTGGAGGTACCATTGATATATTGGGATTTTAGAGAGACATATGTTGCCATCAAGGCGACGTCTCTTCCCAGGAAGTCCGTGCTTATTTGAGCAGGAGAATACCACGCCTCATTCTGCATGGGCTACAACAGTGTGGCTTCGTAGATACAGAGTGCGTGCGCTTGATTGGCCTGCTGCCAGTCCAGATCTGTCTCCTATTGAGAATGTAGAGGAGAATCAGACAACAACGATCACGGACTGTCAAGCAGCTGAAGTCTTGTATCAAGCAAGAACGGACAAAAATTCCAATTGCAAAATTGCAACAATTAGTATCCTCAGATCCCATACGATTAAAAAGTGTTATTAAAGGAAAGGTGATGTAACACAACGGTAATAATGCCTCTGTCCCAATTTTTTTTTTTGAGTGTTTTTTTGAGGCATCAAATTCTAACTTCATTTTACTGTATATTTACAAAATACAATTTCTTTTCTTTGTACTTTCGTCCGTTAAATAAAGATTCACATAAATTAACAAGTCACAGATTTGTGTTTTGCTCGCATCTTGGAAAATATCCCAACGTTTCTGGAAATGGGGTTCGTAAATTAATTCCAGCTTATTTTTAAATTGATATGATCATATTTAAAGAATAGCAAAATTTCAATTACACCGAGGCACCAATTGTGTCCCACTGACATTGCATTTACAAATCTCATCTCATCTCATTATCTCTAGCCACTTTATCCTTCTACAGGGTCGCAGGCAAGCTGGAGCCTATCCCAGCTGACTACAGGCGAAAGGCAGGGTACACCCTGGACAAGTCGCCAGGTCATCACAGGGCTGACACATAGACACAGACAACCATTCACACTCACATTCACACCTA
Organism: Neoarius graeffei; assembly: GCF_027579695.1. Taxonomy (NCBI): domain Eukaryota; kingdom Metazoa; phylum Chordata; class Actinopteri; order Siluriformes; family Ariidae; genus Neoarius; species Neoarius graeffei. The sequence goes on along the minus strand of NC_083579.1, from coordinate 5,713,147 downwards.
CGCTCAATTTAGAGTCACCAGTTAACCTAACCTGCATGTCTTTGGACTGTGGGGGAAACCGGAGCACCCGGAGGAAACCCACGCGGACACGGGGAGAACATGCAAACTCCACACAGAAAGGCCCTCGCCGGCCCCGGGGCTCGAACCCAGGACCTTCTTGCTGTGAGGCGACAGCGCTAACCACTACACCACCGTGCCGCCACATTTACAAATATTTCTATAAATTAAAGTTCATTTGAAAAGTTATTTGAAACCCAGGTAAAATTTCCTTCAAAACAACAATCTCCATGGTTCACTTTGCGCATTCTCGCTCACTATAACTTTACGACACTTTATTTTATTATTTTATTTTTATTAGCTTTGCCTGAGGGTAAACAAAGTTTAAATAATTTTACAATAATGATAAAAATAAGGCAGGGAAGCCGCAACAGCTAAAGCCAATTACTGCGGACCTGTAGGTAAAATTAAAATTACATAACAATGATGACGGGGCGGCACGGTGGTGTAGTGGTTAGCGCTGTCGCCTCACAGCAAGAAGGTCCGGGTTCGAGCCCCGTGGCCGGCGAGGGCCTTTCTGTGTGGAGTTTGCATGTTCTCCCCGTGTCCGCGTGGGTTTCCTCCGGGTGCTCCGGTTTCCCCCACAGTCCAAAGACATGCAGGTTAGGTTAACTGGTGACTCTAAATTGAGTGTAGGTGTGAATGTGAGTGTGAATGGTTGTCTGTGTCTATGTGTCAGTCCTGTGATGACCTGGCGACTTGTCCAGGGTGTACCCCGCCTTTCACCCGTAGTCAGCTGGGATAGGCTCCAGCTTGCCTGCGACCCTGTAGAACAGGATAAAGCGGCTAGAGATAATGAGATGAGATAACAATGATGACTAACTTTGTAACAAAATATAAATATAAAAAACAAGTGAAAGGCATAAGAAGGCTACATGTAGACTTGCACTTAACACTTAGTTCTCCATGTTCGTGGATCGTCAGGGTTGTAAGCAGACTGCAAGGACAGGGTGGAATACTGTAGGAGGAAGGACTTGTAGGAGGACAGTGCGAGTTTACGTTGGCGAGTTTCTTGTGGTAGTGTGTTCCAAATTCTCGTTCTTATCAGGAATGACTTTTGATATGTGGAGGTCATGCAGAATGGTTGTTTGTACATGATTCCAGCTGTACTGTCACTTTAGGGGGACTAACGGCAGATGGCAGGACTTGGGAATCAATTTTGGCTGACCCAGTGGCTATGTTAAAGAATAGCACCATGTTGAGATACTTGCACCAGTAACAGAGTAGATTTGTTCTTATTAATTCATTAGTCTGGCTAACGCGACTGCAAAGCTCTACGAGCTATTGGTCTGGCCAAGATATTCAGCCCAACTGTTTCCCAAAGCGCGTGGTTGACCCGCCTCCCTGAAATGCCTCAGTTTGCTACTGGTCGAAGCCAGAAAAGGCTGTGACGAAGCTTAAACCAATCACATCACTCTTTCCTCTGACGTACGTGACGCGACGATAGGATTCTCGCTGAGCCCCATTGATTTGGCTACTAGCGGGGCTAACTGGTAGATTAAACTCTTACCGAAGCCGGTCGGGAGCAAGGCGAAAACGTCCTTCCTTTCAATAAATACCTCCAGGGCTGCTCTTTGCTCTGTTTTCAATGAGAACTTCCCGTTGAATGCTTTCAATACAGCATGATTCTGTAAACAATCTATGGCTTCCGGTCGCAGTTCTACTACGTCACTGCCTTGAACACGCCTCTACCCAGGGCCGTTGGAGATGCTCAAAGTTGATTGGCTCCCGATTTTTCCGGAGCTTGGAAATGCTGGAGATAGCTTGCCTGGCCAGACTAAGCTCGCAACAGGCCCTCGTGTTGCGTCACGCTTAGGATGGGCGGGCCCAGGCTAATGTTTCATAGCGTCTTTGTTTTAGTTTAGTCCGTGTGTTGCATACCCCAAGTTCGGGTGTATGATGGTACAGTAAACGTCTTGTACATTGAGAATTTAGATATTTTGTTGACCGTCTAACATACTGGTTTGCTTTCACCCTCTGTATGAGGACTTGTTTTTCCATGAGAGGTCAGGAGCAATCCCAACTCCAAGTCTGCGTTCTCATACTTGTCAACTCTTACGACTTTGCCATGAGACTCACAATTTTTATTTTTTTTTTTTACACTGAATCACGCTCTCACACTTCCACTATCAAATTCTCGTGATTTTTCAGAAAACAATATATTCATGGAAAACAAAGCGTTATTGATGCACCAGTGTGTGCAATGTCCGTTATGTACACGATATCGTGTTTCTAGAAGCCCAGAGAAAGAGCTTTTGAAAAGATGTTCATGATTGGTTGAGGAAGTCGACCAATGAAATCGCGTCTTACTTTGTCTTCATCATTTCCATGTTACCGGCGGGAAAGACGCACCTGGTGAAAATGAGTGACCGATTCTGGATCAGAGGGCCTTCCAAGTTCTGGTCAAGGTTTATTTATTTATTTTTAAAGCACAAATGTAAAATTTTACAGTACAAATATTCGTATGAAAGTCAAAGAGCACAAACTCCCACCACCCAACCATTCCCATCCCTTTACAAAACAAAACAGGCATAGAAATGCATCACAGGCACACAAATCACAAGCAAGGACATCTAAAACATTAACAGTAAAGGAGAACAAAAAAATGAGAACAAAGCAAAAACAAGACAAATAAACTGTAAATAATAAATACACACCTAAAAATATATACACTACCGTTCAAAAGTTTGGGATCACTTTGAAATGTCCTTATTTTTGAAAGAAAAGCACTGTTCTTTTCAATGAAGATCACTTTAAACTAATCAGAAATCCACTCTATACATTGCTAATGTGGTAAATGACTATTCTAGCTGCAAATGTCTGGTTTTTGGTGCAATATCTCCATAGGTGTATAGAGGCCCATTTCCAGCAACTATTGGCCCTTTTCCACTACCCTTTTTCAGCTCACTTCAGCTCACTTCAGCCCGACACGGCTCGCGTTTCGACTACCAAAAACCAGCACGACTCAGCTCGTTTCAGCCCTGCTTAGCCCCTAAAACTCGCACCGTTTTGGAGTGGGGCTGAAGCGAGCCAAGCCGTGCCGAGTGAGGCTGGGGGCGTGAGCAGACACTCCCCTGTGCACTGATTGGTGAGGAGGAGTGTCCTCGCATGCCCACACACGCCCCGCGAGCGCGCTGGGATCTGTAAACACCGCAAACCCGGAAGGAGAAGAATTACGAATTACGAGAATTTCTGAAGCCTTATGCGCCTCGCCTCATCTATACGCTCTTGCCAGTATCTGTTGGCGTTGTCGGTGACAACAAGCCACAGCACCAAGACCAGCAACACTAACGACTCCATGTCCTCCATGTTTATTGTTTACTATTCGGGTCGTGAGACTACCGCTTAAAAGCTCACTGATGTCACTGTTTGCGCTGCTTAACGACACGTGAAGTCCACCCACTTTCGCTAACTCCACCCAATGTGTCCACCCACTTCCAGCCAGCACGGTTCAGCGCGGTTGTAGTTGAAATGCAACTCCAACAGCCCCGCTCAGCCCGACTCAGCACGGCACGGCTCAGCCCGACTCAGCCGCGTTTGTAGTGGAAAAGCGGCATATCACTCCAGTGTTCTAATGGTACAATGTGTTTGCTCATTGCCTCAGAAGGCTAATGGATGATTAGAAAACCCTTGTACAATCATGTTAGCACAGCTGAAAACAGTTGAGCTCTTTAGAGAAGCTATAAAACTGACCTTCCTTTGAGCAGATTGAGTTTCTGGAGCATCACATTTGTGGGGTCGATTAAATGCTCAAAATGGCCAGAAAAATGTCTTGACTATATTTTCTATTCATTTTACAACATATGGTGGTAAATAAAAGTGTGACTTTTCATGGAAAACACAAAATTGTCTGGGTGACCCCAAACTTTTGAACGGTAGTGTATATACGTATAAAAAAAAGGGGGGGAGGGGACACTGGTGGACAGATCCTTGGTGGTTGTCTGCATAACAATCACAGTTATGGTGTATTTGTGATAACATCATAACAAGACAGTAATAGAGGCCCTCAAGTGAAGAATAGGAAGACTTTACAGTACCATTGAGGAGATTAGCTACTGTATATATCCTAAGTACTACCGTAGGCTGGTATAGAAGGAGAACAGTTAAAAGTTGGTGGGTTGGAAAGTAGTCTTAAACACACTAGATCATGGGAGAGTTTGTAAGTCAGTAAAGTATTCTATAAAAGGACTCCAGTGCTTGAAGAATCTACTTGTGTCCCCACGTAGAGTGAATCTGACTTTCTCTAATTTTAAGAAAAACATGAGGTCTTTCAACCAGACAGATAGAAGAGGGGGCTGTTGTGATTTCCAATTAAGTAGAATTCTACGCCTAGCCAGTAGAGTGGCGAAGGCCACAACATTTGCATGGGTCTTGCTGAGGACATGTGGACTGGGTGAAACACCAAATATGGCTAGAAGAGGGCATGGTTCCAGAGTGATTCCTAATATTTAGGGCCTTCCAAGTTCTAAAAACCAGAAACGTTCCAAGTAGCAACGTGCAGTTAAGTATGATACGAAGTTTAATTCCAACTGGACCAAAATCTCTCCATTCGTTATCACTGATTCTGCGAGCAAGCACCAGTATCAGTTATAAACACCAAGGCCTTTGAAATGTTGAACTTCGCATGCAAAGAAAGTCTCACAAAGATCTTGAACAAGAGCGCTCTGAGAGCACAAGATCATCCCCTGCTGGCAACTGTGCCATCTCATCTCATTATCTCTAGCCGCTTTATCCTGTTCTACAGGGCGACTTGTCCAAGGTGTATCCCGCCTTTCGCCCATAGTCAGCTGGGATAGGCAACTGTGCCATAACACTGGTAAAATGCGGCTGAATTGAACGAAATTGCAATACGCATATTAGTGACATATAACAAAGAATCCTGCCAAGTTTTGTAAAATTCCTCCAAAAATTATGAGAGGAGTTGATTTCAGAAGGTGAGTACCCTTCCCGGGACAGACGGACATCGCCAGGACGTAATCCCTGTTCGGGTCTTTCAGCCAGCGGGGGATAAAAACTGTGAGGGAAGTTGATTTCAGAAAGCAAGCACACCTTGATGAAATTGCCAAAGTTTGTTAATAATCAAGGGCATAACTCTGGGAAAATTTGCCCAAATTAAACAAAATTTCAATCTGCGTATAACGGTCATCTCATCTCATTATCTGTAGCCGCTTTATCCTGTTCTACAGGGTCGCAGGCAAGCTGGAGCCTATCCCAGCTGACTACGGGCGAAAGGCGGGGTACACCCTGGACAAGTCGCCAGGTCACCACAGGGCTGACACATAGACACAGACAACCATTCACACTCACATTCACACCTACACTCAATTTAGAGTCACCAGTTAACCTAACCTGCATGTCTTTGGACTGTGGGGGAAACCGGAGCACCCGGAGGAAACCCACGCGGACACGGGGAGAACATGCAAACTCTGCACAGAAAGGCCCTCGCCGGCCACGGGGCTCGAACCCAGACCCTCTTGCTGTGAGGCGACAGCGCTAACCACTACACCACCGTGCCGCCCCTATAACGGTCATATAACAAAGAATCCTTTTACCAAGTTTGGTGAAATTCCTCCAGAAATTGTGAGGGAAGTTGATTTCAGAAGAACGTACACCCTCATGAAATTGTCAGAGTACAAGTTATTTAATCAAGGCTCAAAACTCTGGGAAAATTTTCACAAACCAACTAAATTGCAATATGCGTATTACCGTCATATAACAAGGCCTTTCGCCAAGCTTCGAGAAATCCGTCCAAAAATTGAGAGAGGAGTTGATGTCGGAAGGCAAGCACACCTTGATGAAATTGCCCAAGTACAGGTTTGTTAATAATCCAGGGCAGAACTCTGGGAAAATTTGCCCAAATTAAACAAAATTTCAATCTGCGTATAACTGTCATATAACAAAGAATCCTTTTGCCGAGTTTGGTGAAATTCCTCCACAAATTGTGAGAGGAGTTGATTTCAGAAGAACGTACACCTTCATGAAATTGTCAAAGTACAAGTTATTTAATCAAGGCTCAAAACTCTGGGAAAATTTTCACAAACGAAATTAAAATCGCAATCTGCGTATTACAAGGCCTTTTGCCAAACGTCGAGAAATTTGTCCACAAATTGTGAGAGGAGTTGATGTCAGAAGGCAAACACACCTTCAGGAAATTGTCAAAGTACAAGGTTGTTAATCAAGGGCTGGAACTCTGATAAAATGCAACCGAGTTGAACAAATAACAATATGCGTGTTACTGACGTATAACAATGCTTCTTGCCAAGTTTCATGAAATTCCCCCCAAAACTGTGAGAGGAGTTGATTTCAGAAGGAAAAAACACTCTCTCATGAAATTGTCAAAGTATAATTTTGTTAATCAAGGGCTGTAACTCTGATAAAATGTGACCGAATTTAACAAAATTGCAGTATGAGTATTACTGACATATAACAAAGAATCCTGCCAAGTTTCGTGAAATTCCACCCAAAATTGTGAGAGGAGTTGATTTCAGAACGGATGGACATCGCCACGACATAACCCCCCTTCAGGCCTTTCGGCCAGCGGAGGATAAAAAGCAAGCTCGTCATCAGGATCACTCCTGACCGCGTTTGCAGCACAGACTTCTGTCAGTGAGAAGCTATATTGTTATATTTTATCGTGTTTGAAAAAAGTTAAATGTGTTTTGTTTCAGTTAATCCGAGCTCAACTAGATCTATTTGCAAAGTCGCTAAGTAAAAAAATAGCTCGTTTTGACCTGCCCCACAGATACAGTGCCTTGCAAAAGTATTCATCCCCCTTGGTGTTTGTCCTGTTTTGTCGCATTACAAGCTGGAATTAAAATGGATTTTTGGGGGGTTAGCACCATTTGATTTACACAACACTTTAAAGGTGCACATTGTTGTTTTATTGTGACACAAAAATAATGATGAAAAACAGGAATCTGGAGTGTGCATAAGTATTCACCCCCTTTCGTATGAAACCCCTAAATAAGAGCTGGTCCAACCAATTCACTTCATAAGTCGCATAATTATGCCGCTTTTCCACTACAAACGCGGCTGAGTCGGGCTGAGCCGTGCCGTGCTGAGTCGGGCTGAGCGGGGCTGTTGGAGTTGCATTTCGACTACAACCGCGCTGAACCGTGCTGGCTGGAAGTGGGTGGACACATTGGGTGGAGTTAGCGAAAGTGGGTGGACGTCACGTGATGTCGTTAAGCAGCGCAAACAGTGACATCAGTGATCTTTTAAGCGGTAGTCTCACAACCCGAATAGTAAACAATAAACATGGAGGACATGGAGTCGTTAGTGTTGCTGGTCTTGGTTCTGTGGCTTGTTGTCACTGACAACGCGGACAGATACTGGCAAGAGCGTATAGATGAGGCGAGGCACATAAGGCTTCAGAAATTCTCATAATTCGTAATTATTCTTCTTCCGGGTTTGCGGTGTTTACAGATCCCAGCGCGCTTGCGGGGCATGTGAGGACACTCCTCCTCACCAATCAGTGCACAGGGGAGTGTCTGCTCACGCCCCCAGCCTCACTCGGCTCGCTTTGGCTCGCTTCAGCCCCACTCCAAAACGGTGCGAGTTTTAGGGGCTAAGCAGGGCTGAAGCGAGCTGAGTCGTGCTGGTTTTTGGTAGTCGAAACGCGAGCCGTGTCGGGCTGAAGTGAGCTGAAGCGAGCTGAAAAAGGGTAGTGGAAAAGGGCCATTAGTTGATTAAGATCCACCTGTGTGCAATCAAAGTGTCACATGATGTCTGTATAAATCAGCCTGTTCTGGAAGGACCCTGACTCTGCAACACTACTAAGCAAGCAACATGAGAACCAAGGAGCCTCCAAACAGGTCAGAGACAAAGTTGTGGAGAAGTATAGATCAGGATTGGGTTATAAAAAATATCCCAAACTTTGCATATCCCACGGAGCACTATAAAATCCATTATAGCAAAATGGAAAGAATATGGCACCACTACAAACATGACAAGAGAAGGCCCCGCCCACCAAAACTCACAGACTGGGCAAGGAGGGCATTAATCAGAGATGCAACAAAGACACCAACGATAACGCTGTGGGAGCTGCAAAGATCCACGGTGGAGATGAGAGTATCTGTCCATAGGATCACTTTAAGCCGTACACGCCACAGAGTGGGCAGGGCTTCATGGAAGAGTGGCCAGAAAAAAAGTCATTGCTTAAAAAAATCATGTTTGGAGTTTGCCGAACAGCATGTGGCAGACTCCCCAAACACATGGAAGAAGATTCTCTGGTCAAATGAGACAAAAACTGAACTTTTTGGCCATCATGGGAAATGCCATGTGTGGCACAAACCCAACACCCTGAGAACACCATTCCTACAGTGAAGCATGGTGGTGGCAGCATCATGCTGTGGGGATGTTTATCATCTGCATGGACAGGAAAGCTGGTCAGGACTGAAGGAAAGATGGATGGCACTAAATACAGGGCAATTCTGGAGGAAAACCTGTTTGAGTTGGCCAGAGGTTTGAGACTGGGACGAAGGTTCACGTTCCAGCAGGACAATGACCCTAAACATACTGCTAAAGCTACACTGGAGTGGTTTAAAGGGAAACATTTACATGTCTTGGAATGGCCTAATCAAAGCTCAGACCTCAATCCAATTGAGAATCTGTGGCATAACATGAAGATTGCTGCCAACCAACGTAACCCATCTAACTTGAAGGAGTTGGAGCAGTTTTGCCTTGAGGAATGGGCAAAAATCCCAGTGGCTAGATGTGCTAAGCTAATAGAGACATACCCCAAGAAACTTACAGCTGTAATTGTAGCAAAAGGTGGCTCTATAAAGTATTGACTTGGGGGGTGAGTGTGTGAATGCTTATTCACACTCCAGGTTTCTGTTTTTTTTTTTCCATCTTAAAGTGGTCGGCATGTTGTGTAAATCAAATGGTGCTAACCCCCCAAAAAATCCATTTTAATTCCAGCTTGTCATGCGACAAAACAAGACAAACCCCAAGGGGGATGAATACTTTTGCAAGGCCCTGTATGTTCTCATAAATGTATAGCCAAATATTTTTTTCAACAGGAATTTTGCATGCTGTGTTTGGTATGTTTATTATTGTTACAGTACTGGCCGAGCTACCATGAGTTGGCCTAGTGGTTAGCGTGTCCACCTCTCAGGTGGAAGATTGTGAGTTCTACTCGCGGTCGGGTCATACCAAAGACCATCATCAAAATTATACCTACTGCCATCTGGCAAGGCACGCTGCAATACAGATGCAAGTAGGGAAGTCAAACTCTCACGGTTACTAGAGGACCCGCCCCCCACTGTAACCCTAGCTGTATAGAGGTTTTCGACGTGACGTCACAGGTGATGTGACGCCCCGGTGTCCGCCATTTTGAAGGTCAAGCTAGCTAATGTCAACAACAGTAGCTAGTATGTTACTGTAGCAATGTTTACGTTCAGTCATTTGGGTGACTGTTAAAACCTTTCAGTCTCAAGTTTTTCCTTTACTGTATTTACTAGTTTACTGAGCTAGCGCACTCGGGCAGGCTGCCCAAGCTAGCGCGCTCGCTCCCAGCCTGCCCGAGCATGCTAGCTCAGTAAACTAGTAAATACAGTAAAGGAAAAACTTGAGACTGAAAGGTTTTAACAGTCACCCAAATGACTGAACGTAAACATTGCTACAGTAACATACCAGCTATGATGTTGTTGACATTAGCTAGTGCTAACAGCTAGCTGCTAGTGCACTCCTACAACACAGACACCGACCCTAATTGTGACCCTAATTGTGGCTTCCAGTAAGCTACAGAACTGACTTTAAAGCATTGCTGCTGGTGTACAAATCTCTAAATGGTACAGGGCCCAATTACCTCTCTGATATGTTGCAGCGGCCTAACCCAATCAGATCTACCAGATCAAAACAGAAAAATTTACTATTAAAACCAGTTGTTAAAACAAAGTGTGGTGAAGCAGCTTTTAGCTACTATGCAGTACAGCTATGGAACCAACTGCCAGAGGACATTAAAAATGCTCCTGCTGTTGGCAGCTTCAAATCTAGGTTAAAGACCAAGCTGTTTTCAGATGCTTTCTGTTAAATAATTAATATTTTACATTTTTTATAATCTTTTTCTCTGCATGTTTTAAATTTATTTTAACTTTATTCTATTTTATTCTGCTAGTTTTTTTTTCTCTCTCTCTCTTTCTCCTTTTTCTTTTTGGCATTTTAATATTTTATTTCTACTATTGTTTAATTCTTATTATTTTCTTTTAATTCTTTTAATTAATTATTTTAGAATAAAGATAAAATTATTTTATGTAATTTTATTTCTCTATTGTTTACTGTTTTTGTTTTTACTTCTGTAAAGCACATTGAACTGCCATTGTGTATGAAATGTGCTATATAAATAAACTTGCCTTGCCTTGCCTAATAATACAGTTCTTGGTCATTGCCTGGTAACAGCAAATTTATAACGGGCCATGTCTCAACAGACTAAGAAGTTATTTCAATGACATTTAATAACATTTTGTTTATCCTGAGGACCGAAAGTAAATGAAAATGTGAACAAACCTTAGCTGTAATAAGATGGCGACCACCGGCTCTAGGGACGACCCGCTGATGTAGGCATGTTACCCAGCCTGGTTTTTAACGACATAGGTATACAGATCATGTGGGCCGAAGTCAGGTAAAGACGAGGGCTTGGTGTACTTCCATACGTCAGTGAACAATCCTGGTGGAAGCAGGTAAACGTCGTTCTCTAAGCCTGCTGACCTCAATTTTTGCAAATACCTCTCCCTCTGCTCGCCCTGTAAATGCCCTACGTCGCTGGATAGTGAAGGTGTTTTCTGCATCTCGCTCCTTTTTCTTTTATGTTTTTTCCCTGGTACTTCCCACACGCCTGACTGCAGGTCAGGAAGATCACCCGCGCTGCAAAGCCAAAAAAAGATAGCCTGGTAACGTGTACGGATCACGTACATCAGCATCATTGATTTTCTGGTGATATCGCTTCTTACTCGCGTCATCTAGGTCGGATAAAATACTCGACAATGAGACTTCGTCATGATCAACAGTGTATCGCTACCGGTAGTCGCCATATTTGTGACCGTCAAAATGGCGCCGGCTACTTGTTGACATGGCAACGGTCACGTGGGTCGAAAACCTCTATAGGCGAGAGACCGAGGGCTATGGAAACGGAGATCAGTGCCACACCCATACACCTCAAAAGAGCTGGTTAGTACTGGGACAGGAGACTACCTGGGAAGACCAGATCCTGGTGTGGAAGGGACTTTGATTTGACTTGATTAGCCTAGCTACTAATGTGATCATTGCACATCTTTCATTTCATGATCATGTTGAAATGTGTTGTTGTTGTTTACCTGGCAATGTTTTGGGAATACATGTGGTGTCCTTGCGTACCCTTTTTTTTTTTATTAATAGTAACAAGGAAGTGAAAACTAAATATTCATCCTAACGCCACCAATCCCCTCTTAAAGTTGGCAAAATAATTTTCAGCTGAGGGCTAGACCCCCCCACCACCACCAGGGCTTTGGCCGGGACCTGACCGGGGCCTGCAGCCCCTGGACCCTGGCTTTCTCACTTCCTTTTTCATTTTGGGGTTGACAGCTATGCATTCTTCATTCGTTCGCTCAAGAGAGATCTTGCTCTTTGAGTATGGGTGGAAGATCTTATTCTTTTTCCTGTTTATGGTTTGCACCTTGCATTTCTTTTCACTGAATGTTAGGCCAGATGATGATGACGATAACCACTCACACAGCTCATCTAGATCTTTCTGCAGAAGAGCAGAATCTGTCGGGCTGGAAATTGGTTTCAACAGTTTAGTGCCATCTGCAAATGTTCCTACTCTACAAGATGAGACTGTTTTCACGTAGAGAAGAAATGGCAAAGGACCAAGAATTGAACCCTGAGGGACACCTTGAGTGGAAGTAGCGCCAGGGATGGTAACTTGTCGTTTACAGTCAACAAGATAAGACTGAAACCAATTGAGGATGTTGCCACTGAAGCCATACTGGTAAAGTTTTTTTCAACCCCGCGCTTGAAACCTACAAACATAACAGGTGATTAAAAATGTACATTTTGGCTCGTTAGTTCATTCACTCAGTCGTGTTACCCGAACACATTCAATCTTATGAAATATTCCGGTTTCCGGTTGAGTGTACGCTGTGCGCATTTTGGCTGCTGCTTCTCACCAGAACTTTTCATTTTTCATTTTTGTTTTTCTTTTTGTGTGTGTGTGTGTGTGTGTGTGTAGTTTGAGGTTTGTTTTTTGTTTGAATGTTTTGTCCGACGGTTGTAGTGTAGCTCCAGACCCAGTTTTGGCATCGGTTTCCTTCAGGCCTTGGTGTGCCGTGGGTGATGCATGTGCTCCTCGCTATGGACTGCAGTAAGCTCGTTGCTCTTTTAACATCGGGGTTGTCCAGCGCTCTGTTACCCCTTTTCCACCAAATCAGTTCCAGGGCTGGTTCGGGGCCAGTGCTGGTTCACAACTCGTTCAACTTGCGAGCCAGCTGAGAACCAGTTTGCTTTTCCATAGCTCGGGGTGCTAAGGGGAGCCACGTCATTACGTCGCTGTATACGTCAGTTACGTCGCTGCGTTTGCATAAACCTTGGTGCGAACATCGAAGCAACAACAACACGGAGAAGAAGAAGAAGCAGCAGCAGCAACAACAACAATGGATGACTGCTGCTTTACTGCATCCATGATATCTCGTCGCTTATTTAAAAATGGCGACCTTTCGCGGTCTTGCGATTGTTGTTGGTCTTAACAACTCCGCCCCCCCCCCGCTGCTGACGTAAGCGGTTCTTTCCTCTGGCCCAGCAGAGAGTTGGTGCTAGCCTGGAACCGGTTTTTCTGGCCCAGGGCCAGTTCTTTGTCAGTGGAAACAGAAAACCCGGTTCCAAACTAAGCGCCGGCCCCGAACCAGCCCTGGAACTGATTTGGTGGAAAAGGGCTATGTGCTTGGTGCGGTGTTCCGAGTGATGTTGCCCGGTGGCGTCGCGGTGGCTGTGCAGGAGGTGTAGGATTTATCTTCGTGCGCCTGGTGGGACTGTGGTAGGTACGCCACTGGAATTACATCCTGACCCTGTTTTGGTGGATTTTTTTTCTTTTTTCCCCTCAATTGTAAAGCGACCTTGGGTGTGAGAAAGGCACTATATAAATTAAACTTATTATTATTATTATTATTATTATTATTATTTGGACTATTCCACAACAGGAAGTTACATCATACGGAGTTCATCATCATCCTGATAATCATCAGAAGAGGAAAATGATGTTTTGTTTTGTATTTATTTTTTGTGATATTGAACCAAACAGGGTCACTTTTTAACGAATGTATTATCGTATTAGCAAAATTATAGATGGAAATGATTAATTATATCCATGTTTTAAAGAAAACACGTACGGAAAGTAAATTATTCAAAAGTGCTTAATGTGTTCATTCCATTAGCGTCATATTCGGAGACAAATACACATACATTCTGTGCATTTGATACTTCGAGGCTAAAAATAACCTGTTACTTTCAACCCTGTCCCTGTTATTCAGTTTAAGACCAAAATGCAGACGAGAAACTGTGAAAAACGTGTAAAAAATGAAGAAATGATACAAATACCAATACAGGGTGTAATTTTTTCCCCCCCAATGTCGTGAGTTCATAATACAGTCAGCACTAATACATAACACATGCTTCCATTTCCATCTATAATCATCTCTTTGTGGCTTCTGGATGAAAAAAATAAATAAAATAAAATCTACAGAATATCCGAGAAAACATTCTGATTTCTTTATTACATCATAACCCTGCGTCAACATTGATCAGACCTGATTAATGTAATAAAAGACCCGTAGGCCGACAGTGATCCTGTCCAGCAGGCTGCGTCTCGTTTGTTGGATTCGTGCACTAGTTCGGTCTATATTTAGTCGAGCTAAAGCTGTGCTCTGGCAGCCAGAGCGAGCCGCAAGCTCCCTGCCCATTGATGGAGCTCAGACGCCTCAGACAAAAAAACAAAAAAAAAAAAGTGTGTGTGTGAGACAACTGCTTCCATGCACAGCTGGTGCATGCCGACGACAACTCGGTTCGCTCGGAGAGAAAAGAAAAACAGGGCTCTGCACTAAAATTTACTCCAGATGAAGAGCTGCAATTTAACCTGGGAGCATGAGTCAAACGTTTAAGACGAAGCAAACCTCAAAGCTCCATGAACAGCTGCTGGATTTTTTTTAAACTTTCTCTATAGAGCATACTATAACCTAGAGAGAACGTCACAATCAGGCAAATTAAATATTTTTTTCGGCTGAGTTTCGTTTTAATGTCCCCATATGCTGCTGTACAGATATGTTTACAGGAGACTGTGCTTTTTTTACGCTAGCATTAAATAGCAAGAATAATCTAACAAACAAAGGATACTTCTAAAGTAAATTATTCTCTCCACATTCACTGGATATGAGCAATCGCGCGCTCTGATTGGCTACTCTACTACTAGGAGTAGTATCAGCTCATATACTGTGAGTAGAGAAAAACAAAATGGCGGAGCGTGTTGCTGAACCAACCGAGGACGAAATAAAAACTTTACTCGAAAACAAAACCCCAAAAAATTTAAAAAAGGGCAACAAAATATAGAATGAAAGTATTTAATGTTAAGAACGTATCTTTTTAAAAAAAAATCTTTTTCAAGAATTATTATCATCATCATCGCATTTTTTACAATTTGCTCCTGTAATTTCGCCGCTTTGCTTACATTCTAAGTGGAAATGATTTTGTCGGACGTTTTGTACTTTAAAAAAAAAAAGTTTTTATTTATCGAATTTGCAAAAAATAAAAATGCTCCGTTTCTCAAAATCCAGTAAATGTAGATAGAATAAAACAGTTATTCCACTCAATCTGGTCGTACATGACTTACAGCGCTGTCGGCTCATGTACGACTTGATTTTGTAGAATAACTGTTACATATGTTGTTTGTCAAATGAATGAAAAATAAGGCAGCATGACAATTTAAAGCTAGACCGCCTTTCAGATTTTTCAAGTGTAGGTCATAAAAAGAATTTTCCCAGACATCTGATTATTTTTGTTTCGTGGACCAAAAGCTACTGAATTCGAATCAGACTTCCAATTTTATTAGGTTTTATAAAAATAATAGAACAATTAATGACTTTAGAGCCACATGGCCCTAAATTCTCCGCTAATTTTTCCTGCTTCACCATGATCCAATTCAAGATACTACGTCATGCATCACATCACATGGTGGGCTTTCCCTGGTCACGCAAGACATTGTGGGATACAAATTTGAAACAGGAGAGAAAAATCAAGGACGCGAGTGTACGAATGAAACGTGAAAGACCGACTACAGTAACGGAAAGAAAGCAAGAAGAAAAGACGTTATGTTATATACAAAGGAAAGGAAACGCAGGACCAAACTAATAAATATTGGCGCTCAGCGAGCACCTCGGTGTGATCAGCTGTTCGTTTAGCGACAGAATGATGGAACCGTCAGTGCACGCTCAAAGGGAAACCTGTAGATGGCAGTAATGCGACACTGTGGATGCCAGCTGCTGTAAAACCCAAAAGAAGAAGAAAGTAAACCTGTGCATGCGCACACGGACTTCCTCTGTCTGCTCGACTGCGTAATTTCATGCACATTATTTGCTTTAATCCACTCAAATTAAATAACTTCCCAGCCACAGAATGACCTGATATTTTGTGAGATGTTACAGAAATAAACATGTATCACAATCACCACATTTCAGACGAAACTAAATTTCACCGATTTTATGAAATCGAAAGGCCGCCTCACTTTAACGAAATGAAGGAAACTGTGAGTGAACAGGAGACAGGATTTCTTAGCTACCTGGTCTTTTGTTTAGCCATGTTCTCTATTTGTATTTACATACAGTATATTGGGATCATGTGGCACTTCAGTTGCACTCCTTATAAGATTAATGATAGCAACAGAATTAATTCAGAGGGTTCATAGCAACAGGTATGCTATTTAGCAGCTGGGAGGTCCGTATGGTGAAATACCGTGACCGAGGTCTTGAAAGTACTGAGCGAGGCCCTCTGTGCCGAGGTCAGTATTCCAGGCCGAGGTCACGGTATTTCACCATACGGACCGACCTTAAGCTGGTAAATAATATATTTATTTTTTTCTTTACCAAATTCTAACAGAAAACGAGAGCGTCCGAAAGGGAAAACCGAGCCGAGCCGCCATTTTGAATCCTCATTCACAGCTGTAATGCAAATTGCTTCCTCCTCGGTATACAAGTGCACCTCCATGGCAGGAAAAAAAAACTACATTCAGGATTCATCCATGTTTTTGCTCAGCGTTAGCAACAGTTAGAGGTTTTTAGCTTTCTCCTGAAATGTTTTCTTTTATTTCTTCTTCCTCAGGGGAGTAAAACTCGCTTTCGCTGTGAACACTGTCGTTATCGCTGTCCATGCTGTAAAATTAACGCTATTCTCCTGAGAAATGCGAAAATAAATGTTGACAAAAATTGCTACTATGTTTGTTGTTGTGAACGAGCGAGTCACCAGAGGTCCGTAACCTGGGTCCGTAACTGGGGTCCGTACCATAGGATACGGACCCACTCGCCAGCCAATCAGAGTGCAGAATTTGATGGAAACCGAACCGCGAAAAAAATTATATATATTACATTACATAGACCTGAGTGTTTTACTGGGAAATGTGCCACTCGCCACTGGTATTTTTCATCCGAGCTCCATCCGGGACATGGAGAACCAAAACCGGGACATAAATCTCTGTCACTCATGAGGAAATCAATGATAAATTTCTTTTGATAAATTTGGGGACTTTTTGTTTGTGAATGCGTCGATATAATAAAAAGAAAAAAAAAAAATCACACATTGGCTTGAAGTTTATCTTCTCGTGTTGAAAAACTCGCATTTTTCAGACAAAATCCATCGCGGATCTGAGTGACATGTTGAAATAATATTGTCTGGCTTTTTTTCATGGTATATCAGATATATTCCATTCAGCTAGCATGATATTGAATGAACGAGTCGAAGACGAGTAGCTGAATGGAACATATCTGATAGACCACAAAAAAAAGCCAGCCAATATTATTATTATGATACATACACATTCCTTTCAGGTGTTCAACGCGTCTTTCTCTTTCAAAATTCTCTCAAAATCTTCCATATAGACCCCTTCGCAGTAAACGTCATTCATACGTAAGAGGAAATTGCGCGCGCAGCCTGGACCCAAAAAAGACTCAGCGACGGTAGAGACGAGAAGAAATGTTTGGAAGAAATGCCTAGTTGTTGTGTTGTCGGGTGTCAGAATCGTAGCAGTGATGGGGTTAAAATGTTCAGAATTCCAGCAGGATCTCACCCATTCCAAAAAAAAAAAAAAATCGCCGACGTCTATGGCTACAAGCCATCAAACGTGTAGACTGGGATGAAAGCACTATCAAAAATGCGCGGGTTTGCAGCGCCCACTTCATCACAGGTAAGATCAGGCTATTTATTAAATCTTTCTTTTTTATTCTTTCTAGTCTTCGTTTATTGATGTAGCAAAATACTTTGGTAATGTTTGTCTGATTAGCTGGTCATAGTTACACAATGTAATGAATATTGTTAGCATGTTAACTTAGCTTAGCATGCAATTTTGTTTGTAGGAGAGGTCTCGCTTGACTCAAGCAGTCCAGATTTTGTGCCGTCATTATTTGTGTATGCCGAAAATCACAATTTTAAAGCAAGGATGGAAAGGTAAAATTGTGTGCCCTCACTCTAAATGCCAACTTACAGTACGTTGACTGCTCTAACCTAGCTCCCGCCCCGTTCAGCTTCATTTCTGCCTCTCGCTTTTTACGCAGCTCTGATTTCTCTTAGCTGCACTCTTTATACTATCATTCCTTTCATGCCATTACCTCCTGCAAATTGCTGTTTAGTGTTGGTATTTGCTGTTGTAGCTAAAGCCACATTGCCATCACACCACTGGCATAATTTGATTAAAACAAAATGAATATGAATGTCCCATTGTTAATCAAGTTGTACATGCCCGCACATAACATAATCATATGCGTCTAAAGACTTGTAGGCACGAAGTTTTTCGTGGGTGTACACTGAAGTCTTGTCAATAAGGTACGAGTATATATCTGGCCATTGTATACCAGAGAACTTACTAACATCGTCCGTCCACTCTTTAATTAAATACGGATCCGGTAGGCGATGTCCACTTGTTAGAGTTAACTTATTTATGTAGCATTCTCGATCTTGTAACGACAATTGTTTGGCATAATCTGACAGCTCATAATGCCGGTCTATGGGCAGCGCCATTGTTTCTGAGTCCAGGCTGCGCGCGCATCCTGGCAACGGTCGGTTTGTTTACAAACATGCGAAGGGGTCTATTTAGCAAAGCGAAGCAAACCTGGCGGCCATGTTTGTTTACATTCGCTAGCGTGGAAGTTTTACATCTCCGACGTGTGACGTGATGCCGTCTTGACAACCGTGCAATATCGTAAACCATATTCAACACTCATTCTCCATTGGGCAGAGTGACGGAATACATGCAGGATAAGCGATATGCCAACAATATTGCATGCTATCAAACCAAATGAACGAAACCCGCGAGAAGGGAATAGAACACGTTTTTATTCCCTTGATAAAGTGTCCTGGATGTACAGTATAATAATTCCTGATATTTCACACCGATGACGTCACTCCCAGTGTTTTCCTGCTGACTAGACATGCGTTGGCAAAATGGCGAACCGGTTCAAAATTAAACTTCTTTTGATTAACTTGCGTTTTTAGTGTGTGTGTGTGTGTGTCCATATAATATAATATAAAGAACATTACTTCTCATGTTGAAAAATATTTTCACTTGTGATGTATATTCACCACTCGAAGATAAACTTCATATCTTTGTGCATCTGTGTAATATCCTCTATTTATTTTTCGCGGTCCGGTTTCCATCAAATCCTGCGCTCTGATTGGCTGGCGAGCAGGTCTGTATCCTACGGTACGAACCCCAGTTATGGACCTCTGGCAACTCGCTCGTTCACAACAACAACAAACATAGTAGCAATTTTTGTCAACATTTATCTTTTTTATAAGATTTATTTATAAGATTTTATCAAAAATCTTATAAATTTTTGCCAGCATTTCTCAGGAGAATAGCATTAATTTTACAGCATGGATAGCGATAACGACAGTGTTCACAGCGAAAGCGAGTTTTACTCCCCTAAGGAAGAAGAAATAAAAGAAAACATTGCAGGAGAAAGCTAAAAACCTGTAACTGTTGCTAACGCCGAGCAAAAACATGGCTGAATCCTGACCTGAATGACTCCTATTTGTATAAATAGGGGACTACATAGGTGGCAAAATGTAGTTTTTTTCCTGCCATGGAAGTGCACTTGTATACCGAGGAGGAAGCAATTTGCATTACAGCCGTGAATGAGGATTCAAAATGGCGGCTCGGCTCGGTTTTCCCTTTCGGGCGCTCTCGTTTTCTGTTAGAATTTGGTAAAGAAAAAAATAAATATATTATTTACCAGCTTAAGGTCGGTCCGTATGGTGAAATATCGTGACCTCAGCCTTGAATACTGACCTCGGCCCAGAGGGCCTCGCGCAGTACTTTCAAGACCTCGGTCACGGTATTTCACCATATGGACCTCCCAGCTGGTCAATAACATGATATATATATATATGGCGGCATGGTGGTGTAGTGGTTAGCGCTGTCGCCTCACAGCTAGAAGGTTCTGGGTTCGAGCCCCGTGCCCGGCGAGGGCCTTTCTGTGCGGAGTTTGCATGTTCTCCCTGTGTCCGCGTGGGTTTCCTCCGGGTGCTCCGGTTTCCCCCACAGTCCAAAGACATGCAGGTTAGGTTAACTGGTGACTCTAAATTGAGCGTAGGTGTGAATGTGAGTGTGAATGGTTGTCTGTGTCTATGTGTCAGCCCTGTGATGACCTGGCGACTTGTCCAGGGTGAACCCCGCCTTTCGCCCGTAGTCAGCTGGGATAGGCTCCAGCTTGCCTGCGACCCTGTAGAACAGGATAAAGTGGCTACAGATAATGAGATGATATATATATATGTGTGTGTGTGTGTGTGTGTTATTTTGACTTGCTACGATGTCAGTATTCTCCTCCATATCACTTCCAACATACATTTCTATCTACAGACTTTAGGCCACACCCCCTACCTGAGTCTGATACTGGTGTGGCATAAAATCAAACCCTGTCTTTATCTCTAAACTGTCGTTTTTGTTCATTTTTTTAAAAAAGAGTCACTGCAATGCTATAGATCACACAAATGTGTGTGATGTGTTTGAAATCCGGCTGTCTGATCAGACCTGCCGTAGAGATGCGACCCAGCTTCCGACTTCCTGTGGAATTCTGTGTAACAGATCCCGAGATCATTCCAGACCCCATTTTTAATTCCATCTCTCTGTAAGCGGACACAAAGGCAGCAGAATGCTAATTTCACGACGCTCTTCTCCCCTGATCGCGCTTTAAATAGCGCAAATGGGTCACATCACATTGCCAAATGTGGGTCAACGTGCCAGCCTAGAACCTGAGCCGTTTCTGTGCATGTGTCTCAGGTACCGCACCTCGAAGGCCTTCGACTTGAGCGTGTCCAGAACAAAGCCCTGAGTCTCGACAGTTCCACATTCCTCAATAAAGTGTCACGGTGCTCAGGTGATATGGAAGAAGTCGATCACTTTATCTATGTAGGACAAAGAGCACATACTTAAAGCAGATACGCAGAACCTTTATTTTTAAATAAATTTCTGACTGGATAGTATCTCTATCCTTGACTCTTGTATGATGCATAAATGGGAGTTAAAAATATATATTTTTGAGAGTTAAAATCGACCGCAAAGTCAGCGTTCAAGCTGCCCCACTGAGCCAGCCAGCCCTGATCGCGTGACGTCACAGCGGGAACCGGTTTTAAGGCCGAGGCCTTTGACAGCTATCGACCAAAGTCTTATAAATAAAAATTTATGGTGAAAGTAAGAAATCCCGTTACCGACTCGCTCAACTAAGACTGATTTGACTTCGTTGATTGTGGGTTGACTCTCATTAAAACAGGATCGGTGTTATAACTTGTGCAACTTAAGCATGCATTTTCACTGATAAAATGTAAAAGGCTAATTAAATAATCAGATGAACTGAGACAATCACATTCGAAAGCAAATTAAATAATCTTATACCGCTAACTTAAACACACAATACAAGTTACGTGTATTAATCTAAATGCAGGTAAACAACGTGTTGTTTTTGTTGTTTTGTATCCAAATGAGAGTCGCATCTTACCCGTCTGTATTCTCGCTTCTCGAAGGCCGATCTTGTGGCTGATTGTTTCAAAACAGTCTGACTTTCAGTTAGATTCGCTTCTTCCACGTAAGGGCGAGATATTGCTGCTGAGGTAAGCAGATCCAGCGGAGAAATCAGACGGTTGGTCCACTCAAGGGAGTAACTTTGATTTTGACATTGGTGGGGACACAAAAGTGATCCAAGGCAGTTACCAATATTCGTCTGTAGGTGGCAGTAAAGGACCATGGATTTGTTGTATCTAGCCTAGTAGTAGTAAAAAGAGGTCTCTGTAAAACGGTGAACGCAGCAGACTCAGCGACTGTCACGCTGTTGATTCTGAAATGCAAGTCGCACATCTGCATGGCCATGCAGTAGCCTACATCTGACTACTTACATTCTGTAAAACCATTAGGTCTATAAATTTAACATTCATTCATCGAGGATATTATCTAACACCAAGTTACATTGCTCCAGCATTCCTTTTCTCTGCAGCTATGCAGTAGCCTAGCTCTGATGCGTCCTGTCACGTTGCTAAACCTGCCTAAGGAGCCGCAGCAATACTTTTATGAAGGGTTTCCATACATCAAAAGGATTTTGTTGAGCTCGACGGAAACCCTGCACTTACATTCTTGACTTTGAAGAATGAACGAACGAATGTCTCGTTTCTTGGGGGGGGGGGGGGGGGGGGGGCGTCATCCATGATACTCAAGTCAGCATGCGAGTCGTAGGGCAAGCATGCATGGACATCGAAGTCCAGCTCAATTTGTAGGCTGACGGAGAGTGGGGGGTGCGTAGGGTAGGTCAGGTGTGTACGTGTGAGATACGGGGGGTTGATGGGCGGGTAGTCACGGCTGCTGTGGGAAGTGTGCTGCTTTTACAGCAGATGGAGTGACAGCTGGGATAGCCAACCATGTAAGTTAGCGAGAAACAGGTAGCTAATCAGAGAATGATATCTACATTAGAGGGGGGATTATTAGCAGTGTCATACATTTAACCCTTTGTGTGCCATATAATCATTGCTCAGGTTAGGACATCGGTTTTATTGATCGTGATTACACAGTAGCGGCTGAATATTGGTAAGGACATGTCCCTAGCATCCCTACCCAAAATTACGCCCTAGGGTCCACTCATTCTCCATTTTCTCCATACCGAGTACTCCGCCATTACTGCTCAGCTCACACTCCGGGAGACCTGGTGCAACTGAACTTCCTTTCCTTTTCTTTAATTGTTGGGACTGCACCCTCTTTCAATATAGCCAACGCTCCTCAACAGATCAGAGGTCTCGTACAAGTCTTCAGTAAAATGTGCAGAGCAGAGGAGAGACCACTTTGTAGCCGCCCAATGTGCTCATGAACTTCTCGCAAAATGCGTCCAAATCTTTGCAGTTTGAACATTCTTGGGCTGTGAATGCAATGTAAATCCACCTTCTGTCGTGTTGCTGCACAAGTCAGCAACACATCTACGTGGCATGGCGATAAATTAGCTCAAAATGGAGGATCAGAGTTGCAGTCAGCTCTGTGTTGTAGTATAGCGGAAATGACGATGAGACCGATAGACTTCCTGCTGTGACGTCACAGATGTCAAGGTCGTTCACTCAGACCGCTACCTATATAAATCACTTTAATCGTAAAAATGACTATATTAGATTTATTGTTAACACTTAAAACTATTCCTGTGCCATTCTTGAGGTCTCAAGGCATTTATAAACGAAAAGTGAGGCCATGGCTCTGCGTATCTGCTTTAACCTCTCATCTTCTCAGCTTTCTCAAGGATAACGATATTGTCATGTCATCGTTACTCAGAAGGCAGCTCCTGTTCAACAAATTACACCAGTATGTCATAGAATTCTGGATTCTGATTGGTCAGAAGAAGGGAAGGTGTTGATTAATTCTCTATAACAGTTGTGCAGCCACAAATCACAGGATTATATTCACGCGCTCGGTATCGTTTCTATAGTAACAGCTCGTTCACAGGGATTCACACAATTCCGAACAGACGCTCGGAATCGTTCCGCAACATGACGTTTATTTAACATTTTATTTCAACGTTTTCCGACTCGGAAATGATTTCCTCCTCGCTAAAATGTAAATGATAAAATCATAGCAGATTACTGTTAAGTAAAGTAACACTGCTGCGTCACAACACCCTGTTACTCAGGATTTAAAACTAAATATTTTATTCCTTATCATATCATACAAAATAAATAGTCAATTTTCTGTGATTTTCGGATTTTCGGACACTTTTGACCACGATAATGTTCAGCATAGATACTCATCTCATCTCATCTCATTATCTGTAGCCGCTTTATCCTGTTCTACAGGGTCGCAGGCGAGCTGGAGCCTATCCCAGCTGACTACGGGCGAAAGGCGGGGTACACCCTGGACAAGTCGCCAGGTCATCACAGGGCTGACACAGAGACACAGACAACCATTCACACTCACATTCACACCTACGCTCAATTTAGAGTCACCAGTTAACCTAACCTGCATGTCTTTGGACTGTGGGGGAAACCGGAGCACCCGGAGGAAACCCACGCGGACACGGGGAGAACATGCAAACTCCGCACAGAAAGGCCCTCGCTGGCCCCGGGGCTCGAACCTGGACCTTCTTGCTGTGAGGCGACAGCGCTAACCACTACACCACCGTGCCGCCGCATAGATACTTTCTCATTTTAAAGTTATACTTTCAGGCAATATTGTGGTGCTAAATTTCTGCCATAAAATATATACAAATAAAATGTGTTTTTAAGAAAAGGTACCAGTTAAATAGCGACCAGGATTAACTCAAACAATATCTAAAAATGTATATAATTCTAAAAAAGTAATAAACTAATATCATATACTCTATAATACTGTTTGTTCTATCTACATTTCACTGGATATGAGCAATTGCACGCTCTGATTGGCTACTCTACTACCAGGATCAGGGCCGCTGACAGCTTTGGCTGGGCCCGGGACAAAATGCTCTGAATGGGCCCCCCCTAACAACCCCCCTGGGCCAACCCACACACACACACCCACCTCTCTTATCCCAGTCTCTACTCACGCGATATGATTTTTAATATATTTTTTAAACCTCATGTTTTATTTTAAAAAAATACAACAATTCCACCGATTTCGTAACATTTATTGAAGTGTAGCTGATAAGTAACGTGACAAAAGCAACAGGTAGAACATCCTTGCAGCCTGTTTAGCCTTACTTGACGCACAGGTCGGAACGGTAATTGGCACGCGTGTGCGCGTAATCTTATGGAAAACAAAAGTGTCCTGTCTCCCTCTCGCGACGGACAAGGTGAAAAAATAGCCTATATGTTTCATTAGGCTACATTAAAAAAACAAGGTCGGCTCAAATATCAAATAGCCTAATTTAAAAAAAAAAAGAAAAAGAAAAAAGCGAATCCACATCAGCGGCGTGGGAGAAGGATCTGCGCTGCTCCTGAATAAAGAAAGAAAAAAGAGGAAATTACGATTTAAATAAGATCAAACAATATGACTATTTAAAAAGACTATTAACAAGGCCAGTACTCACTTAATGGGAAAAGTGACACTTCCCTTTGGTCACAATTTTGTGGATGTCGGGCGACAGGGATGTCACTTTTATCCTCAAGCAGTTCTCAGGTTTGTATTGGTCAGACGGTTCCTCTCGTGTGTTTTGATTGCGTTCATTGAAGAAAAGCTTGACTCGCAA
This sequence comes from Neoarius graeffei, assembly GCF_027579695.1. Classification (NCBI taxonomy): domain Eukaryota; kingdom Metazoa; phylum Chordata; class Actinopteri; order Siluriformes; family Ariidae; genus Neoarius; species Neoarius graeffei. Next base: position 5,688,182 of record NC_083579.1, on the reverse strand, counting down.
GTGTAGGTAGATGGAAACATCGTCAGCACATAAAGGGCAAGTTTCTTAATCCCCGTGTCCTCCTCCGAGCATCCGATCCAGAAATCCTCCACGGAATGCTCACTAAACGCATCACGGACGAGGGAGCTTGTCTGGAAATCAATGAGCTCCAACTGAAATGTTGCCTCGTCTAACGAGCTGATGTTTTTTTTCGCCAATAAGGAGAATTCCTCACTTCGGATGGAGAATGGGTCGCGGACAAAACCAACGATTTCCCTTGGGACACAGTAGGGTTGGAACCGTGACTGAAAGTTGGCCCGTGGCTTTTGACAACGACATTTTTGCATCGATAGCTAGCAATCTTCAGCTAATCATTTACACGTCATCCAAAAGAATAAACAACCGGCAATTGTATATATTAGTTACGGCAGGTTGCTAGGCAGGTCGCCTGTTTCATGAGAGACGCCAGGAGATGCAGCAGTCGGCATAATAACAGCGCATAGAAGCAAATTAATGTTTTAAATGAAATGAAATTAAATGCATTTAAAAATTGAAATAACGTTTATTTTTAATATAATAGAAAAAAAATATATAACAACTTTTTTCCCCCATTAGAAAAGCATGGCCATGGCCCGCGATGCCATTGTCAGAAAAAAATTTGGCCCGGGTCCAAACTTAATTGCCGACCCCTGCAATAAAGGCAAAAGATCTAGAAATCATTTATTGAATGCAAATATAGCACATTTCTCCCCCAAATCAACACATTTTGAAATGAAATAAAATAATCGCAACTTCATGAGAGCCCAGTTCTGGGCCCTCCCCATTCCTGGGCCCGGGACAACATACCCGTTTGTCCCCCCCTGTCGGCGGGCCTGACCAGGATATCGGCTCATATACCGTGAGTAGAGAAAAACAAAATGGCGGAGCGTGTTGCTGAACCAACCGAGGACGAAATAAAAACTCGACTCAAAAACAAAACCCCAAAAAATACAAAATATGGAATGAAAAGTATTTGATGGTTAGAATTTTTGTTTGTTTGTTTTTTTGGCTGGTGGTGGATGCAGGTTGCCAGATTGGTGACTTGTCTAAAGATGTGAGTTATATTTTAAACACAAACTAACTTCTGACTTGTTTTATAGACCGTATATATCCTACTTAAACCCGCATATATCATTTATAGTGTATAGAGGTTTTCGACCTGACGTCATAGGGTCACGTGATGCTGTCTACACTGCCATTTTGGAGGTCAAACAAAGCCACGCTTATCAGCAAACAACGCTTGTAATATCCATCTTCTTCATCGCTTACTTTTATCATAGAATGCCTGATACGTGTTGTGCAGTTAGCTGCCACAACAGAAGAGGGGATAAACCTGGATTAACGTTCCATAGGTTCCTGGCCGATTGACAGCGTCGCGAAAAGTGGATCGCGGCGATCAAGCGAACACACGCGTTTGTGTGGCGAACATTTTGTCTCAGGTAACTTTTCCAAAAGTTTAAAGATATCGTATGCGAGATAAATGACAAATTATACATGTAGCCTAGCACCTAGCCTACACGTAAGCCCTGTTAGGCGGTGTCCAGGCTACCTGGCACCGAGCCCCACTAGTCAGGCTACGATGGTTTTATATACGTGAGACGGGGACCGCTCGGCCTCATCAATGGGGCGACCTGGCACCGGGCTTCTTACTAGTGTTTGGGCGGCTTACGTGTAGTCTAGGTTGAACATACACGGTGCCCTCAGGCGAGGCAGAGCCATGTTGTTGGGTGGGTTGTACTTTTTAGATGTGAATATGTAATGGACAAAACTAGAATTCGATACTAGACATATTAATTATTATGCGTTTTTCTATATGATTAATGTAACTCTCTCTCTCTCTCTCTCTCTCTCTCTCTCTCTCTCTCTCAACCTGGACACTATTTTTCTAACTGCAATGAATTTACTTTTATTTGGTATCATGTTGACGTACACTGTTATAGAATTTTTTTGCCACAAAATGTTGTTGGAAATCTTTGCATATATTGTCATGGCAACCATTCAAACAATGCATGCTGTGAAAAGGGAAAATACATATTTTTTGACAAATCTCTGACATGTTGGGCTAGCGGGAGTCGCCATTGTTGTGACCGCCAAAATGGCGCCATCTACTTATCGACATGGCAACGGTCACGTGGGTCGAAAACCTCTATAGACCCTTTTCACGTGACGTCACGACAAACGTGGCCGCCATTTTGGACATGTACTACCAGTAGTTTACCACAGCCAACATTGAGGAACGGCAGCAAAGAAAGTTTTTACTTTCAGCAAGACTTCCATCATGCCACTATATTGTTGTGCACCTGGATGTAGTAACCATCAACAAACAAGGCAAAGTTTATCATTTTATCGGATCCCGACGGAGAAGATGGATAGCGGCCATTAACAGGAAAGATTGGCAGCCTTCGGCATACCAACGCTTGTAGTGATCACTTTGTTGGAGGTAAGACGAATAAAATTAGCCAGAAAAGGCATTACATTGCTGTTAACATTCTGTGGCGGCGAGTGTGTAACCAAATAGGCTAAAATAACCCATTGTAACCTCTTTGTTCTTCTGTAGTAGCTATTGTTGACTAGCTAATGTCAACAACATAGTAGCTAGTATGTTACTGTAGCAATGTTTACGTTCAGTCATTTGGATGACTGTTAAAACCTTTCAGTCTCAAGTTTTTCCTTTACTGGATTTACTAGTTTACTGTAATTATGATCCGGCAGCTATTTACACCGGATCCAGTGTAAATACCTGCCCCTGTACAGGTAAATAGCTATTTACCTGTACAGGGTTTAATTTGAGGGGGAGCAAGCCGGAGCGCGCTCCGGAACCTCGGACGTTGGCTCCGGCAGCTATTTACACTGGATCCGGTGTAAATAGCTGTCGGATCATAATTACAGTAAACTAGTAAATCCAGTAAAGGAAAAACTTGAGGCTGAAAGGTTTTAACAGTCATCCAAATGACTGAACGTAAACATTGCTACAGTAACATACTAGCTACTATGTTGTTGACATTAGCTAGTGCTAACAGCTAGCTGCTAGTACACTGCTACAACACAGACACCGACCCTAATAATACAGTTCTTGGTCATTGCCTGGTAACAGCAAATTTATAACGGGCCATGTCTCAACAGACTAAGAAGTTATTTCAATGACATTTAATAACATTTTGTTTATCCTGAGGACCGAAAGTAAATGAAAATGTGAACAAACCTTAGCTGTAATAAGATGGCGACCACCGGCTCCAGGGACGACCCGCTGATGTAGGCATGTTACCCAGCCTGACACAAAATATTTGTAGGCATCCAAACTCTTATACGCTTTCAGATCAATACCTGTGTACGGCGATGGGTTTTTAACGACATAGGTATACAGATCATGTGGGCCGAAGTCAGGTAAAGACGAGGGCTTCGTGTACTTCCGTACGTCAGTGAACAATCCTGGTGGAAGCAGGTAAACGTCGTTCTCTAAGCCTGCTAACCTCAATTTTTGCAAACACCTCTCCCTCTGCTCGCCCTGTAAATGCCCTACGTCGCTGGATAGTGAAGGTGTTTTCTGCATCTCGCTCCTTTTTCTTTTGTTTTTTGTTTGTCGCCTTCCTCGCATTCAAACCGATTCGAGCCGAAGTCCACTACATGTCCAAAATGGCGGTCGCGTTTACGAAGGTCACGTGACTGAAAAGGGTCTATACAGGAACGGAAACACACCCCTTTTCCACCAAATCAGTTCCAGGGCTGGTTCGGGGTAGCCTGGGCCCGCCCATCCTAAGTGTGACGCAACACTGGGGCCTGTTGCGAACTTAGTCTGGCCAGGCAAGCTATCTCCAGCTCTTCCAAGCTCCCGAAAAATCGGGAGCCAATCAACTTTGAGCATCTCCAACGGCCCTGGGTAGAGGCGTGTTCAAGGCAGTGACGTAGTAGAACTGCGACCGGAAGCCATAGATTGTTTACAGAATCTATGCCGGAAGCGCTTCATTCACTAGAAACATTACGAACATGGAGCAGCGGCAAGCCTTTGACACAGCGGTAGATGCTGTATTGAAAGCATTCAACGGGAAGTTCTCATTGAAAACGGAGCAAAGAGCAGCCCTGGAGGTATTTATCTTCTTCCTGTTACTCAAGCAGTTTCCGTCGCGTCACATACGTCAGAGGAAAGAGTGATGTGATTGGTTTAAGCTTCGTCACAGCCTTTTCTGGCTTCGACCAGTAGCAAACTGAGGCATTTCAGGGAGGCGGGTCAACCACACGCTTTGGGAAACGGTTGGGCTTAATATCTTTTGCCAGACCAAATGCTCGCAGAGCTTTGAAGTTGCGTTAGCCAGACTAGGTTCGGGGCCAGTGCTGGTTCGCAACTCGTTCAACTTGCGAGCCAGCTGAGAACCAGTTTGCTTTTCCATAGCTTGTGGTGCTAAGGGAAGCCACGTCATTACATCGCTGTATACGTCGGTTATGTCGCTACGTTTGCATAAACCTTGGCGCGAATATCGAAGCAAAAACAACCCGGAAGAAGCAGCAGCAACAACAATAATAATAATAATGGATGACTTCGCGTTTGTACAGCTGCTGCTTCTCATCGCTTAAAAATGGCGATCTTTCGCGGTCTTGTTATTGTTGTTGGTCTTAACAACTCCGCCCCCCGCTGATGTAAGTGGTTCTTTCCTCTGGCCCAGCAGATAGTTGGTGCTAGCCTGGAACCGGTTTTTCTGGCCCCAGAGCCAGTTCTTTGTCAGTGGAAACAGAAAACCCGGTTCCAAACTAAGCACTGGCCCCGAACCAGCCCTGGAACTGCTTTGGTGGAAAAGGGGCAACAGTGCTGTTGACTGCTGGTTGCCAGATTGGACATTTCTGGACTCTTTTGAGATATTTTCAAGACACAAAATGCAAGAACAAAAAATGTTTAAAGTGTTTTTTTTGGGGGGTGATATATAAACATACATACCATTTATGATAAAGCTTGTTGGTGGATGCAGGTTGCCAGATTGGCTACTTTTCTCCAGGCTTGAGTTACATGTTAAACACAAATTACATTTTTCTTTACTCGTTTTATATACTGTATATATAGCCAACTTAATCATAAATATCAGCTATAGTGTATATGCTATATGGTAAGTTTTTTTTTTTTTACTTTTTCAAGAATTGTCACCACATTTTTCACAAATTGCTCGTCATTCCGCCGGTTTGTTTACATTCTAAGCGGAAATGATTTTGTCAGACGTTTCGTATGAAATTTTTATTGATCGATTTTGCAAAAAATAAAAATGCTCTGTTTCTCAAAATCCAGTCAATGTGGATAGAATAAAACAGTTATTCCACTCAATCTTGTCATACATGGCTTATAGACAACTTGGTGCTACGCGCCTTGTCGGCTGTCAGCTCATGTACGACTCGATTTCGCGGAATAACTTAAATAGCCATAAGTTTCTGTAATTTTAGGATTTTGGGACACTTTTGACCACGATAATGTTCAAAAGAGATGCTTTCTAATTTTAAGGTTACACTTTTGGGCAATATTGTGGTGCTAAATTTCTGCCATAAAATAATAACTACTTATTAACTGAGCATGAGGTCTTTACGGGAAAATATCGGACCGAGTCCGTACTGTCAAGACTTCAGTCTGATATTTTCCTACAAAGACTGAGCAAGCGAGGTTAATGAGGAGTTTATTATATAAAGGAGGGTTTTTTTATTTCTAAGATTAAAATAGACAGTCATTATAATGAGTCGTGACACTGCTTTCAGTCGCATCATACTTGTAACGTAGTTGAGTCACGCATCAGAATAAACGGCTAGCGGTTTCAAAACTGAATTTGTTAGCGGTTAGCAGTTTCTGAATGTTCTTTGTTGATCATTTCTTGAATAACTTGCTGACTCTTGTTTGCCTTCCGGCGGTTTGTGATTCCATTTTGATTTTCCAAGTCATCTTTTTTTTTTTTTGGCAACATTGAAAACCGGCGCCTTGGAAAGAAAGTCCGTAATCGCCCACGGGCATTACGTGAAAATTCTGCCTGCCAAGCAACCAATCAGAGCGCACAATTTTAACAGAAGTAGCTCATACTATATAATAACGACAAATAAAATCAATGCAAATATATTTTTTTTAAAAAAGTACCGGTTAAATAGCGACCAGGATTAAAAAAAACTCAGGTCTAAGCTACATCTAAAAAAGTTACATAATTCTAAAAAATAAAAAGTAATAAACCAATATCATATACTGTATAATACTGTTTAGAATTCTTTAATCTAACTCCAAGCTCTCAGATTGTTCGAGTTCATCTGGACTTCATTCAACCTGGTGTTATTTAAACACTGTGGATTTTACCGTGAATTAATTCTTGTCGTTAGAATTCAGCGGATCATTTACGCAATAACGCATGCGTTTTTTATTATTATTATTTATAATGATGTATGATATTACATAAACACTTGAGTAGAAATCTACAATCATAAATCAACCCATGTGTTAGTTTTATTCCTACGGCCTGTAACTGTACAGCAGCCGAATAAATAAAAAACTGTATGGTTTATAATAAATAAAATAAAATAAAATATAAATAAATAAATGCCTGACACATGACTAAGCAAGTGGTGGTTGGGGGAGCTCTGAAATGCACATGTGCTGTGTAGTGCATTATCCAGGCCTGGAGTGCAGCCAGCTGAGCAGGGTTGCCAGATTGGACACTTTCACACACTCCTGCTATATTTGCTGCACACAAAACTTAATGGGTAAAGTGTCAAGAAAAGAAAAGAGGTCTAAAGTCTGTTTTTGGCACAGCGTAGATCATTTATGAAGAATATAAATCAGTTATACTGCACGTAGTCTTGTAACGGAAACATGTGGATTGCAGGTTGCCAGATTGGACACTTCCAAACACTCATGAGATATTGAGGAAAAATAAAATATGACCACACAAACACGTTGAAAGTGTATTTTTTGGAGAGGGAGGGGATTATTATGATATAAGCCTAGACTTTAGGATAAATGTAAGCTAGTAGTTGCTGAGTGGTGGATGCAGGTTGCCAGATTGGATACTTTTCTACATGTTTGAGTTATATTTTAAACCAGGGCTTTGAACCGGTTCAAGGAACGAAAACGAAAACCGGGAACTTTTTCTATTTCACATGGAACAGAAACGAAACCAGAAACTTTATTATTTTTTATGTTCCGGAACAGAAACGCTTATTAAAAATAATGGTAACGGGTTAATACCGGTTTTTATTTCGTTCCTCAAAGTTTCCGTAGCCTACAAATAAAAAAGTCATTCTTCTCCTGCGCAAGTTTCTATGACCCGCTGGGGTTCACTTCCTGTGTGACGTTCGCTGACTGAATGGAGAGAGCAGGAGGGTGGACTACTATCACGTCTCCACATCTTAAATAAGAGGTAAATATTGCAGTCTATCGTTATTCAAAAATGTCAATTTCAAACACGATATCAATATATTTGTCCACGTTAATGAGAGGCTCGCGAACATTAAATGACGTTAACCTCTGTTAGCCTATCAATGCATAGGGCCTGACTCGCCTTTGGTAACACACTAAACGAATTCTCTTTCATTTTTGGCACTTTTTCTGTTTGTGTAGATGGGAAGACATACTGAGAATCCAAATCGCCAACATTTGAAATAATAATTGTTTTGAATTATTTCTTGTCTTATTTAATGAAGGTTGTAATAGAATTAGCCTACATTTGGCTTAAGCTGGATGAGACAGAGACATAATTTTATAGCCATTTGTTAAACAGCTGACAGGGAATGTAATTAACCGTTCCGGGAACGAAATTTTTTTGTTCTAACCGGTTCGGGAACGTCTATTTAATGGTGGAACCCAAAACCGGAAACGTTAAAATTCCGTTTCTGTTCGGAACGAACCAATAGGAAAAAAATTCTGGTTCAAAGCCCTGTTTTAAACACAAAGTAACTTTTTACTTGTTTTATATATTGTATATATAACTTCTGTAATCATAAACATGTCAGTTATAGTGTATACAGGAATGGAAACCGTGCTGGATAGTGCTAGTTGCCAGATTGGACATTTCTGGACAGTTTTGAGACGTTTATTAGACACAAAATGCAACAACAAAAAAAAGTTTAAAATATTGTTGTTGTATAGGCCTACAATTTAGAATAAAGCTTAGTGGTGGATGCAGGTTGCCAGATTGGTGAACTTTCTCCAGGCTTGAGTGACATGTTAAACACAAATTAACTTTTTTTTTTTACTCGTTTTATATACTGTATGTATAGCCAACTTAATCATAAATATATCAGTTATAGTGTATACACGAATCGATACAGTGCTGTATAATGTTGCCAGACATTTCTGGACACTTTTGAGATAGGTGTCTCAATATCAATGTCTATATTTTTTTTTGGAGCGTTATTATATAAGCCTACAATTTAGAATAAAGTTTAGTGGTGGGTGAAGGTTGCCAGATTGGCCACATTTCTACAGATTTGAGATATGTTGAACACAAAGTAATTTTTACTTGTTTTATATACAGCTTAATCATAATCATAAATATGTCAGTTACAGTGTTAGGATTGGAAACAGTGTGCTATGATGTTGCCAGATTGGACATTTCTGGACATTTTTGAGATATTTATTAGACACAAAATGCAAAAAAAAAATTTTTTTTAATATTTTGGAGCGTTATTATACAAGCCTACAATTTAGAATAAAGTTTAGTGTTGGGTACAGGTTGCCAGATTGGTCACATTTCTACAGATTTGAGATAAGAACACAAAGTAATTTTTTACTTGTTACAATCTTAAATATGTCACCGAGTGTTAACAGGAATGGAAACAGTGCGCTATGATGTTGCCAGATTGGACACATCTGGACACTTGAGATATTTGGCGGACACAAAATGCAAAAAAAAAAAAAAAAAAAAAAAAGGCTTCAGGTGTATTATTTATTTGTTTATTTATTTATTTTTGGTTTGTCATGTATCTATTCTTTAAGGTGACTGCAAGAAAGGAATGGGAGCTGTATAGGATTTTGATGTGGAAATCTGGCAACCCCTGAAGGTAGCCATAGCGCAGGATTACTCGAGCCAAAAACGTGGTTCTGTTCACATGTAGTCCAACCAGCAGTATTAGCCGACAATATGGTGACACGCAGGTGAAGGTTACATGGGGTACACACACACTACACAGCTCACTAGTGCGTCATGAGTGGAAGGTCATTGGGTCGAATCCCCGACACTCCGGTTGCGCACTCGCTCTTATTTGGTTCGATGCCTCCAGAGTGCGGTGGTGTGACTGCGGGGATGTGTGTGTGTGTGTGTGTGTGTGTGTATGGGTGTGTGCGCTTACCGTCCGCGGGCTGCTGGAAGTTGACGTACGCGTAGCCCAGAGACCTGCGCGTGATCATGTCCCGGCAGACGCGGATGGAGAGCACCGGGCCGGCCGGGCTGAACTTCTCATACAGCATGGCCTCCGTGATGTCCGGGTGCAGGTCGCCGACATACAGAGAGGCCATCGGGTAGCTGCTCCCCGCCGTGTTCATGATCCCGGTTCTGCTGATCCAAAGTGCGCCTTCTGCTCTGACCCGGAATAAAACTTTGACGCGCCTTGAATTCTCCGGTTCCGCTGGGGTTCCGCTGGGGTTCTGAGCTGCGGCCGGCGCGCAAATCTGGACTCTGCTCTTACACCACAGCGCCGGGAAATAATTACAATATAATAATAATAATAATAATAATAATAAACAAAACCGAGGCCTTGTCAAAATTTGGGGAATTTTTTAAAAATAAATTATCTTCTCTTTTTATTTAAAGGTCCTGATTATTATTATTTTTTTGTTTGTTTGTTTTTTTGTTTTTTTTTTAAATATATTTTTTCTTTTTTTCTTTTTTTTTTTTTTTTAAAAGAGACAGCAGTGAGTTGGACACTCACGGTGCGGTGGCCGGGGGGAAGAGAGCGAGCCGGGCGGCGGGGGGCCACTTTATAACCGCGCCGAGATCACACAGGAGCCGGGGGGGGGGAGGAGGAGGGATGGAAAAACACAACCGTGACCATGCGCTCTGAGTCCCACAGTCCCAAGTACAGTGTTCCACTTCCAACAGCGACATCTGGAGGAAACCTGAGCAGAGAGGTGCTGCAGGTTGCCAGATCACTCAGATTTGTGTCCTTATACAAGTGCTAAGGAAATGGGGTTAGAGCTTTTCTGGTCCACCTCAAGTGTCCATCCTTTGTACCTTTAGTATGTGTTTTTTCATCTCATCCCATTATCTGTAGCCGCTTTATCCTGTTCTACAGGGTCGCAGGCGAGCTGGAGCCTATCCCAGCTGACTACGGGCGAAAGGCGGGGTTCACCCTGGACAAGTCACCAGGTCATCACAGGGCTGACACATAGACACAGACAACCATTCACACTCACATTCACACCTACGCTCAATTTAGAGTCACCAGTTAACCTAACCTGCATGTCTTTGGACTGTGGGGGAAACCGGAGCACCCGGAGGAAACCCACGCGGACACGGGGAGAACATGCAAACTCCACACAGAAAGGCCCTCGCCGGCCACGGGGCTCGAACCCAGGACCTTCTTGCTGTGAGGCGACAGCGCTAACCACTACACCACCGTGCCGCCGTATGTGTTTTTTTTTTTTTTTATTACGTTTTCTCTGCTCGGGGGTGACACATAATATATACAGATTTCTTCAATTAAGTCTTTGGTCAGTCAAAGAAAAAAAAAAAGGTTTGTAAAACAAGATATGCTTCAAGGGTTGAATAAGTGTTGTAGCTCTCAGTCCCATTTCTGATGGTATCTAAGCGATACCTATACATGCATCAACAGTCCACACATATGTGGCAGATCACAGAATCCAGGGACACATGTCGGCCCGGGGGCATTTTGAGTTATTGACAGATTCAGAAAGTACAGTTTCTAAGCTTTCCAATGATGCCGTCCATGTGGAGATCTGACAATATTTGAAGAATGTGTGGCCTTTTGAAAGTGTATACTTCTTAAAACAGAAAAGGGAGAAAATTGCCCTCAAAGTTTTCCATCTCAGTTACTCTGGGTGCAGGGCGGGCACATAATGCTGCTCATTTGCATGACATTAAGGAAAGCCCTACCCCCTACTAGCTAACACGATACTAGTTTCATGTAAACAAAGATCACGACATCAATTTTCCTTCCATGCAAAGTATGCCCAACACAATTATGAAGTACAAAAATAAGTCCTACAAAAATAAGCCCTACTTTAATGTTTTGTGGTTGAAAAATTACTCACACCGTAAGAAAGAAAGATAGCACGATGATGACACAACTAACACCACGCTAGTTTCATGTAAAGCCTCAGTCACAGCCAGCCGTACGTGCTCCTACAGCCGGTCTACATGCAAAAAACGCAAGAAACACATGGAGAGCACGCATGAAACGCACGAGAGCGCGCGTGTGACGTGCTGATTTTCGAGCCGCAGACCGGCCGCAGAGGTTCTTTGTCATGTCAAACAAACTCTACGGGCGCTTACGTTTTTTTCAGGTTGCAAGACAAACTTACGGCCAACACGCATCTTTCTCCGTGAACAACAACAACAACAAAAAAAAACACAGCAATTTGGGAAACGCCAAAAATCACACGGCCAAAAAATCGTACGTCCGGTTGTGACCTAGGCTTAACCAAACCACAACACTCTCCGTTACATGCAAAAATAACCACACAGCCTGAGATTAATAAACTCACCCCATCAGAAAGAGAAACGGCGCCTTGCACACACCAATGCCTCTGATGGAATGTAATCCTAGAACGGTCCGTGTATCATCCGATCATTCAAGTATTCCATTCAATCTGGAAAACGACGTTGCGTTTTTTTTTGCTAGAAATGGTTATCTCCGATGTAAATACCGTGTGTCTGTTTGCTTCGCGGTGTTTCAGCTCCTCTGCGCTCTGTCTAGTAACTCATTCCATAGTGAAATCACACGCCTGTATGCAGTTAAGTAGCCATGCGCTCAGCTCGGATCATACAGCTGATTGGCGAAAAAAAACAAAACAAAAGACTTAAATCATCATGTGAATGGCCCATATGGTAATTTACCCACACCCCCCAGCAGGCTACAGTCCTGACAAAAACGAGACAATTTGCAACAAAAAATGTATGATTTTCCAACAAAACAATCTATTATCTGAAATACTGATTGCATTCTTCAAGATCTCAACTTGCACATGATGGAAAAAAACAAAAATCACAAATTTCGAAAAAAAAAAGCTTCTTTTGCAATTATCTCGGATTCGTTTCGGCCGACATGTGTCCCTGGATTCGGTGAGGGGTCACATATATCACCATACAATATGAATGGGTGAACTTACAAAAGTCCAAATAATCCATCAGCATAGTTACTTAAACAAAACACACAATTTCTCTATAATTTAGCTGCACAGATTCATACACATACCACCTTTCAAAGACCTGTTACATACACACATGTACCACACACACACACAACACAAAATGTACATCCGCATATGCAACCCCTACTGTAGTATGGAATATGAGGGTATTCCTCCAGCAATACTGCTTATTAGACAAAGTTCTGTCAGCATTATCCCATTATCTCATGCATTAACTACGAACAGACAAAATTACCATAAATATGCTGTTTAATTTTTTGCCAAATGTTGGGGGTACCAGTGTATATGGAGTTTGAAATTTGCTCTAGACTCAACATTGACTCAAAAACTTGTAACCATGTTCTCTCATTGATGTTGGCTGTGTTCTTCCAGTTTACTGCTATTACTTTCTTTGCACTCATTAATCCTATGGATATTGCTTTCTTCTTAAAGGGTGGCCATTGCATATTGTCCATGTAGTTAAATACATAAATCTTTAGTATGTGTTTAAGAACATAAACAGCCCTCCAGGACCACTGCTGTACCACTGAGTAAAACTTTACAGGTGTACAACAGATAGCTGCCCAGCCAGGTGATACACACACACGGCCTGAACAATGCCATCTTTATGCAGTAGTAACACCACCAGCGCCACAGTGACAAGGAAAGGTACAGTTTAATACCCTATTCACCTTCCAGTTTCACTACAATTATAAAAAGGTAGTTCAAGACAAAAGTCTACACCATGTCCAAATGTCAGACAAATATTCATTTTATATACAACCCCTGATTCCAAAAAACTTTGGACAAAGTACAAATTGTAAATAAAAGCGGAATGCAATAATTTACAAAAATCTCAAACTGATATTGTTTTCACAATAGAACATAGACAACATATCAAATGTCGAAAGTGAGGCATTTTGAAATTTCATGCCAAATATTGGCTCATTTGAAATTTCATGACAGCAACACATCTCAAAAAGGTTGGGACAGGGGCAATAAGAGGCTGGAAAAGTTAAAGGTACAAAAAAGAAACAGCTGGAGGACCAAATTGCAACTCATTAGGTCAATTGGCAATAGGTCATTAACATGACTGGGTATAAAAAGAGCATCTTGGAGTGGCAGCGGCTCTCAGAAGTAAAGATGGGAAGATGATCACCAATCCCCCTAATTCTGCGCCGACAAATAGTGGAGCAATATCAGAAAGGAGTTCGACAGTGTAAAATTGCAAAGAGTTTGAACATATCATCATCTACAGTGCATAATATCATCAAAAGATTCAGAGAATCTGGAAGAATCTCTGTGCGTAAGGGTCAAGGCCGGAAAACCATACTGGGTGCCCGTGATCTTCGGGCCCTTAGACGGCACTGCATCACATACAGGCATGCTTCTGTATTGGAAATCACAAAATGGGCTCAGGAATATTTCCAGAGAACATTATCTGTGAACACAATTCACTGTGCCATCCGCCGTTGCCAGCTAAATCTCTATAGTTCAAAGAAGAAGCCGTATCTAAACATGATCCAGAAGCGCAGACGTCTTCTCTGGGCCGAGGCTCATTTAAAATGGACTGTGGCAAAGTGGAAAACTGTTCTGTGGTCAGACGAATCAAAATTTGAAGTTCTTTATGGAAATCAGGGACGCCGTGTCATTCGGACTAAAGAGGAGAAGGACGACCCGAGTTGTTATCAGCGCTCAGTTCAGAAGCCTGCATCTCTGATGGTATGGGGTTGCATTAGTGCGTGTGGCATGGGCAGCTTACACATCTGGAAAGACACCATCAATGCTGAAAGGTATATCCAGGTTCTAGAGCAACATATGCTCCCATCCAGGCGACGTCTCTTTCAGGGAAGACCTTGCATTTTCCAACATGACAATGCCAAACCACATACTGCATCAATTACAGCATCATGGCTGCGTAGAAGAAGGGTCCGGGTACTGAACTGGCCAGCCTGCAGTCCAGATCTTTCACCCATAGAAAACATTTGGCGCATCATAAAACGGAAGATACGACAAAAAAGACCTAAGACAGCTGAGCAACTAGAATCCTACATTAGACAAGAATGGGTGAACATTCCTATCCCTAAACTTGAGCAACTTGTCTCCTCAGTCCCCAGACGTTTACAGACTGTTGTAAAGAGAAAAGGGGATGTCTCACAGTGGGAAACATGGCCTTGTCCCAACTTTTTTGAGATGTGTTGTCATTAAATTTAAAATCACCTAATTTTTCTCTTTAAATGATACATTTTCTCAGTTTAAACATTTGATATGGCATCTATGTTCTATTCTGAATAAAATATGGAATTTTGAAACTTCCACATCATTGCATTCCGTTTTTATTTACAATTTGTACTTTGTCCCAACTTTTTTGGAATCGGGGTTATAGTAAAAATACATTGATTTAAAATGCTGAATGTCTGAATATTTTATTCATTTAAAGATTTAAAACACTTTTATTTTATTATGATGTGTGGTATAAAGGATTCTGTGCCAAAATACTATTTTGTACGATGTTTACTTGTGTTAATTTTTTCGAACAAAATAAAAAAATTTAAGAAAAAAAAAAAAACTTTTTCTTACCCACCGACCCTATTTTAGTATTTCATGTTACCTGAAACACACGATCTTTTTTTTTTTTGGCCTGAACACCCAAAAGGCTACCAAAACTTCATTATATATTCTTCACACATATTTACAAGAGAAAAACAGACCAACGGACACTGAAAAACTGGAAAAGAGACACGTCGGAGACGTAAAACTTCCACGTTAGCAAGTGACTGTGACAGTTTGTAAACAAACATGGCTGCCAGGTTTGAGTCATTAAAAGTGGAAGATTTTGAGAGAATTTTGAAAGAGAAAGACGCGCTGAACACCCGAAAGGCTACCAAAACTTCATTGGATATTCTTCACGCATTTTTACAAGAGAAGAGCATACCAACGGACATCGAAAAACTGGACAAGAGAACAATTACAGAAATATTGTCAAAGTTCTACTTGGAGGTGAGGAAAAGTGACGGAGACTTTTACAAGAGGACTTCACTCGTGGACTTCACTCAGCAAAGCTCTTTTGTTTTGAACAACTGCAATGTAACAATGAACTACTGCCAAAAGTAACTCTGAACTTGAACCGTCTACCTGGATGTAGCTTGTATACAAGTTGGGTTGTTGTTCAGGATTTTTGGACTTGTACCATTTTTATTGTTAGAACTTTGACTTTGGACAGTACATTGGATTGACAGAACATTGAATTACATTCGCTCAGAATCAGCATTCAATATTGGTAAGTCACCGCCCTGTTCTTAACTTTTTGTAAAATCTATAGTTGTTCCATTGAATGTGTATGTATAATAATAATAATAATAATATTGGCTGGCTTTTTTTCATGGTCTCTCAGATATGTTCCATTCAGCTACTTGTCTTCGACTCGTTCAGTATCATGCTAGCCGAATGGAATATATCTGATATACCACTCAATGCCAGCCAATATTATTTAAATATTATACATACAGGACACTTTAGGATTCTATTCCCTTCTAGCGGGTTTCATTCATTTGGTTTGATAGCATGCAATATTGTTCGCA